>NC_135444.1:24447774-24804274 GCF_051991255.1 Vanacampus margaritifer
GGGTTGTGTCTTGCTTAAGAGGACTGAATTGTGTATTGTGTATGTATATATATGAGTTTAATATTTGATATATGTGCATACAAAGCTGAATTGATTGTGTTAATTATGGGTGGAACTAAATCTTAACTTCAAAAGTCCTTTTTACGTCACGTGTCCCTTTTCAAGCGGGAGCTCATCCAAAGGGACAAGGAGGAGGATCGGTTCTTGCACTATCACGACTGTCTTCAAAAGGCTCATCCTAGCAGAAGAGTGGACAAAGGACAAACTGGCACAGTGGTGGGCAAACTGGGTCCTGGAGGGCCGGAGTCCTGCAGGTTTTGGATGTTTCTCTGCTCCAACGCAGCTGATTCAGACCAACGGTCATCAGGCAGAGCGTACGTAACATGCCAAGGCTGCAGGACTCCGGCCCTCCAGGACCCAGTGTGTCCACCCCTGTACTAGCACAACGGACTTGAAAGCGGAGTATCACGGATCAGGTTTTCCGTAGGGCTGTCCTACGATATTGCCTGTGCGAGATTCTGTTTGTGAATGCGCCGGAACGCTTTCAGTTTTCGTACTGAATGTAGTACGCTAGCGGCCCGTCGATGGCAAATCCCAGGTAGAAGGAAACCTTCTCGGTGCTGCAGCCGCTCCGAATGTCCCTGCGGCGAGCCGGATGCACGGGAATCTCCAGCCTGCCGTAGTTGGCGAAGACGTTCCCTTGCTTGACGGTGCCGTGGACCGGCAGCAGGCGGCTGCTGATGTCCTTCTCCTTGAAGATGTCGCCGTTCCGCCACAGCTGCGCCAGCTTGTCGCGCGGCATCTTGCTCAGGAAGTTCTGATCCAGGCTGGGTTTGGACACCAGCCTCTTGAGTCCGCTCTCCCTTCCCAAGTAGAGGTGCGCGACGGTGCTTCTCTTGTAGAACAACTTGGACAGATGCTTGCGGGACGAGGAACGAATGGCGTTGAGGTAGGTTCGGATCTCAGAGTCTTCCTCGGACGGCCTGGGCCAGAAGAAGAGGAGGGCCAGGTAGTACGGGTCCGGGAAGGCGTAGTTGAGGCCCACGGCCTGCAAAGCCTCGTGGAGAAGCTCGCATAGCTGCTTGTAGCTCTTCACCAGCTTGGACTCTGGACGGTGAAGGTAAAGGACCACGTTTGCTAAAATGTAATTGATCTTCCTTCGGATGTTGTACTTGTGCTTGACCGTCTGTTGCAAGAAGGCGTAAGACGCCACAATGGTCTCCATCTCCTCCACCGACCGGTCCAGGTGCTGAAGAACTCCGGAGAAGGTGTCCGCTTGGTGCCTCACCAGAAACACCCAATGTTCCTCTAGGATCAAGTTTGGTTTCAGTTTGGGGTTGTCTTCTTTGACTTTGCGCAGCTCCTCAAGTGTTGGGTAGAAGACATCCACGTACTTCTTAAAGTGCTCGCGCATGGTTCTGTGGTTGACCGAGTCAAACTCAAAGTCGCCTTTGGTGTAGGTGAAGTACCAGTTGAGGAGGTAAAACTTGTCCTCGACTTCGGTCTTCAGGCGGAGCAGGAAGGACTCGTGCTCCTTGAGGATTTCGACGTATTTGCCGTTGACCTCATTGTTATCTTTGTGGACGCTGTCGATGGGAATGGAGCCAGCCAGGTAGCGCCGGAAGTACATTTTCTTAATGGGCTCGCGTTCGTGGAAGAACGGAAGCTGAGCCAAGACCTCAAAGACGATGAAAGACATCTCCAGCTCTCCCACGTGGCCGTAAATGTTGTAACCCTTCCGCGGGGAGTCGGCCGACTCATCGTCCGGTTTCTCCGTTTGCGAGTTGTCTTTGCTGTCCGAGTGCTCTTGGGCCTGCTGGAACGCTCGGATCCCGTTCATGGCCAAGTGGATGTTGGTGCCCAGGTTGTCCGGATTGGGCGACGGTTCGTGTTTCTCCTTGTCCATGTTGGACCTCAAGTAACTTTTGTAGATTTGAGCAATGGTGTCGATGGTGTACGGGTTGCGCGCGATGTCCTTGGCCTTCTCGGCCCACTTGAGCGCCTCGGTAAAGTCCCGCTCGTTGATGTACAGGTAGCGCGCCAGAGCCTGAGGGATGGAGGCTCTGCTGGGAAACCTGGACGAGGCTTTGACAAAGATGTCCCGCACCGTTTGGCCTCCCTCCTGCTGGTGGATCTTGTCTATGAGGGGCGAGAAGAGCTCACGCTCGTCGCCGTCCTTTTTGCGCTGCCTTCGGATCAACATGCGCTCGATGGAGAGCACGAGTCTGTCCTTGACCACGCCGTCCCTGAAGAACAGATCGTAGTGGAGCATCTGCAGGGTGATGTCGCTGACCTTCAAGGAGTACCTCCTCTCCAAGACCTTCAGGCAGGCGGCCGCGATGGTATGGTGGAGGATGCGCAGCCGTTTGTAACCTCCGCACTCTTCCACCGTGTCCACGATGAGGACGTTGGAGTAGAGCTTCATCCTGTCCAGCACGCAGTCCACCGCGTCACGCGCCATTTTCACCCCAAAGAAGTCTTCGCACAGCGACAGCGCCATTCCCGACTCGGCCACGTAGTTGTTGAGAAGCGCCAGGAAGGAGAAGAGCTTGCCGTCGTCCCCGCCGGCGTCGAAGCTGTTCAGCGTGTTGTGGGCCATGTCGTCGATGTACTTGCGGTCAAAGTTGCTCTTCATGATCATGAAGGTGTAGAAGTTTTCCGGCTTGTCGTGAGTCTCCTGGAGTTCTTGCAGCTTCTTCTCAAACTCGCACTGCTCCTGCGGCGTCAGCGAGGCGGTGATGAACTGGCACCGCATGAAGTTCTGATGCTTGTACTGCTTCTTTGGGCTGTGCGAGCGCACGCAGTTGAGCACCGTCACTCTGCAGTCGGGCGCGTCGGCGGCCGCGGCGCCCTCCGAGTCCTCCACCGCCTTACGGACGCAGTTGACCAGGTCGTACAGATTGTCCGGCTCCTTCACGTCGTCCACCAGCAGCAAGACGGGACACTGCGTTGCGCTCTCCAGCTTCAGCAGGTGAATGATCTGGTCAGCGATTTCCTCTTTGGGCAATTTGTTGTCCTTGAGCACGGCGCATCGAAACTCGCGGCGGAGATCCCACATGACGTGCATGGCCAAGGTGGTGGCGCCGCAGCCCGGATGGTGATAGAAGTCCAGTTGGACGCAAGCGTTGCGCTTCTCTTTCTGTTGGCTGCGAATCATCGTGATCACGTTGTTGTACTTGTCCCTCTTGACAAACGTCTTCTTGCTGTCTTGGTCGCAGAAGTAAAAGTTCCACCACTTGACTTTGCCCCCTCGGTAGAACTCCTCCTCCTGACGCTTGCGGAAGTCCAGGAACTCGGGACTCTGTTGGTCTTGGTAAACATTTTCACACTGATTGAGGGACAAAATGTCCAAGGCCGTCATGAGGTCTTCGTCCTTTTGCTTGAGGATGACGGCGCTGGAGTTGGACGACGGCAGCAGCTTCTGATGCGACCGGCCCAACGGCTCCAGCGCCGCCACCGTTCCGTTGACCTGGGACAAGGTCAGCTCGTAGACGGACAGCGGGTCAACGTCAAAGTCGAACTTGTCGACGATCAGCTCCTTCCACTTGGCGTACGTGCCGAGCGAGTCGCAGATGGTGACGATGTTCTGCTCCTCGGTGTGCTTCAGGAAGGAGCGGTAGGTCTCAAAAAAGGGGTTCTTGTCCGTGTCCACTGGCGACAGCAGCAGGAAAATGATGCGGCCTCCTTCGTAACGGACAAATTCACAGCTGCAGATCAGCGCCACCAGCTGCTCCACGTCCTTGCAAGACTTCTTGAACCAGGTCTTGTAGTCCAGTTCCTTTCCGGCATCCGTCTGGATGTCGTGTCTGCCGTTGCAGAAGACCCAGCTGGTCTGATCGTAGAGTTTCAGGCTGCTGACCACAGAGTCCACGTGGCCCTGGTACTGCGTCGGTGAGTGCAGGTTGGCCACGCGGGTCTCCTTGTGGGCACGGCACAGTCCCTGAGGGCCGTTGGAGTTTGGGTCAAAGTCTAAGACGCAGAAGAGTTGCAGCTTGCTGAGAAACTGGAGATGCTGGACTTGTTCCGGACGACTCTTGTTCACCACCACGACAAAACGGTGGTCGCGGTCCAGCGAGTTCCCGCCCCATGCCAGCAGGTTCTTCAGTTTCTCCCCCTGGTTCAGCTCTCGCTTTAGCTCCGCCTCCTCCGAGCAGCGCGTCGTCCGGCCTGCGTCACCTGGAGACGACGACGACAAGGTTCACATTTCGGTACTCTTCTTGACAGCGGTCCACTTGTTTATTTCTAAAAACTGAACGGTGCCAACGGACATTTCAACTTTCGTCCAAAAGAAAAACTTTCTTTGGTCTAGTGTTGCCATGATAGCAACATTTTGACTTTGATTCTTTACCTGCATAAAATACCCGGAAAACATCAGCAAAATGATTTTCCTTTTTTTATTCTTTCAAAATATGAGGAAGTCTGCATGTTAATGGATGTCAATACTGCATCTATTGATGTTTATACTCAAAGTGCTTTCACGTTGCATGTCATATTCTTCAAGTGCTGCATTTGATGCCATCCCTTTGAAATATTGGCACTCGCGTGACTCAATGGAACGTTGCGTGCGCGTGCGTGCGCGTGCGTGCGCGTGCGTGCGCGTCTCTGCTCTTCTCCGTTACGCTCTCAATGCGTCATCAAACTGGGAACAAAATAATTCACACACCACTTATTTTGAAAGGGAAGTGTCCAAAAATGGGTCGCAACACGTCGCTCTGTCAGTCATCTGGGCTTTTTCTATGCATGCCTGGGATTTCCTACGGTGTGCCTGTTCATTGAACGCACCTCGAGTCCACCGCAGGAGTGATTGTTGCTTTTTCTTCTGCTTCTCCGCAAAAACATTTGCTCTTGTTACAAAGCGTCATGTCGGTTGGCTTGCCGTTGTCGTCGGCCGAGTCAGAACAAAAGTTCCATGTGACACTTTGCTGGTCATGCTTGTCAACGAGGAGTGCGCGGCCGGCGAGCGCTTCCGTGTTGAGTGCGTTCCGGAGCCGTCTCGAGTGCGTTCCGGAGCCGTCTCGAATGCGTTCCGGAGCCGTCGCGAGTGCGTTCCGGAGCCGTCTCGAGTGCGTTCCGGAGCCGTCTCGAGTGCGTTCCGGAGCCGTCTCGAGTGCGTTCCGGAGCCGTCTCGTCTCACACGCGAGCCGAAAGAGGCGTTTTCCGCATTTGGCTCGACGGCGGCCACGCAACAAAGTTGGCGGGCGGTCTCGCATTTGTTGATAATACCGAGCCGTTTGTCACGCCAAAACATTGAGGTGCGGCACCAGTTCCTGTGCAACACTTTGGTTTTTGGGAGGAAATCACTTTAGCCGATGTTGCTCGTCTCCAGTTGAAGCAAAACAGCTCAATGGAGCGCATTTTGTTCAAAGATTCTACACTTATGATGTTTTCAAATATAGCGATAGAAAAAGTCCTGACAAGAGATTTTTTTTTATACACACATTTGGAAGAATGAGTTTGAAAAAGTCATATTTCCAAAAGTTGTATTTTTTGTATTTACTATTCGTGTATTACGGGAGATTAGGTGTGAAAATCACAAAAGTTGTATATTTGTGGGAAAAAAAACTTCTGGGGAATCTGAGTGTGTTGCTAATTTGAGCCGACTGGAGGCAACGACGGATCTGCTGGAAGCGGAGACGACGCCGAAGCCGCCATTCTCGAGTGGCTCCACTTGACAACGCCTGCCAAAAGTGGAAGCGACTCTTCCAGCCTGCGCTCAACTTTGACAATGTCCAATATTTGCAGTTTCGCTTTGCGGACATCCCGACTTGAGTGGGTCACGTACTGAGCCGGCGGCTTCGGTTAGCCCCATTGTTTTGTCCCGTCCCGGGAATGAACAGGAACTCTTAAGTCTCTGTGGACAAAGACCGACTAGCGTTTGAACTAGCGGAGACTTTTTCGTATATTTGATTGACAGCAAAATTGTGGCGTCCCGATTTTTCACTTTGAAAATGTGCTTTGCCGTCTCACCCGTGATCCGGTCCAGCCTGCCGGCGAGGTCGTTCTGGTTGATGTGGCGCAGAAGCTCGCCGGTGATTTGGAGCGCTTGGCCGGCGTGGTGCTCGACGAGGATCTTGGCCGTGTCCACCGTGTCGCGGCCCTCCAGCTTGCCCCACGGCGTGCACTCGCCGCCGCCGTTCCTCTTGTCCCGCAAGGCAAACTGAAACTTCTTCAGGTCTTCTTTCCCGAGTTCCTCCAGGATTTTCTGGACCGTCCCGCTGATGTGGAGCCCCGGCTGCGCTTTTTCCTGTTGGGACCAGAAAGCCGCATCAACCAGACGTCAAAAAAGGGAAACCATTGCACTTTGTTGCAAATATTACACTTGACTTTGCTTCTTGAGCTTTTGGTTTGGGGATGAGGAGAAAAAGTACAAGGTTGTTGTTTTTTTTGTGGACAAAGTAATAAGAAGAAAGTAGAGGAAGGTTACCTTGACTTGTTTTGTCTTCAGTCCGTGTCGATTGTTGTGCTTCTCCGGGACAGTCGGAAGTTTTCGGGTGTCTTTTCTGGCGGGAACTTGTTTGTGGCGAGCTTCGTCGGCCTCGGCGGTCTGCGCTTTGTCTTTGAGCTCGCTGACTTTTTTCAGGATGTGGACGGCCGGGCCCGTCCGGATGCCGAGTTCCGCAAAGTCCTTCTTGCCGAAGCACAGCAGGGACCGTCCCGAGACGTCTTCCTGCAGGAGACGCTCAGCGTACTGCGGGTTGCTCGGGACGTGAGGGAGGAGCCACTGGAAGACCTCCTGGGCGCTCCACGTCTCCACGCCGCCACAGGGGGGCGCCGCCGCGTCCCTTTGCCCTTTTTTCAGCTTCTCCAGGGACCTGCTGATCAAGACGGCGGGCCCGTGCTTCAGTCCCAACTCCAAGATGTTTTTCTTGTCAAAGGTCAACAGGAAGTGGCCGCTCTCCACCTCCTTGGCCAAGTCGGACGCCAGCGTCGGATCCAGACGTAAGTCGGTCGTCAGCCAAAGGCCGACGTCCGTCGATGTCCACCGCTGCACGTCGGCCGGCGGTTCGGTGACGCTCATCGTGGAAGCGTCTTGGCGTCTGCAAAAGTCACTTTGCTGTTGTTAACATTGTTAACATTTTTAATTCTTTATTTTATATTTTTACCATTTTGAATTTAGTTATAGATGTGTAGAGCAGATGAAATAATGTTAAACTCAATATAACTCGACCTTAACCTATCTCTTATCTTGTTTCGTCTAAATTCCCTTTCACTTGTCCTGCTTGAGAAAGTGCAAGCTGACACATTGAGATTCTGTTTTGGGAAGAAAGTGCTAGCTGGCATACTGAGAACCTGTTTTGTCTAAATGTGAAAGATCAACATAGCATACTGTGTAATGTAATCTGTTTTTCGTATTTGATGCGAGGAGAAGAGGCCTTTTTGTACAAACTCGGATTGTAATAAAGGGCTGTGTCTCCTGGGGGGAGGGACACACATTCTTGGATGACACTGCTGAGGTGATATTCAATTGTGTGACCATCTCTGTAATAAATTCTCCTTGCAAGGACCCTTTTCACAGGAATATCATCTTTGATTTATTTGGACATGCAAAAGATTACAAAACTTAAATATAATCCTTCACTGTTATGGAAGCGCTTCACCCAACATGACACGGACGTGAATGTGAGGCATCGTGAGGCATCGTGAGGCATCGTGAGGCATCGTGAGACTTCGTGAGACTTCGTGAGGCATCGTGAGGCTTCGTGAGGCATCGCGAGGCTTCGCGAGGCTTCGTGAGGCATCGCGAGGCATCGTGAGGCATCGTGAGGCATCGTGAGGCATCGTGAGGCATCGTGAGGCTTCGTGAGGCTTCGTGAGGCTTTGTGAGGCTTCGTGAGGCATCGTGAGGCATCGTGAGGCTTCGTGAGGCATCGTGAGGCATCGTGAGGCATCGTGAGGCTTCGTGAGGCATCGCGAGGCATCGTGAGGCTTCGCGAGGCATCGTGAGGCATCGTGAGACTTCGTGAGGCATCGTGAGACTTCGTGAGGCATCGCGAGGCTTCGTGAGGCATCGTGAGGCTTCGTGAGGCATCGTGAGGCATCGTGAGGCATCGTGAGGCTTCGTGAGGCTTCGTGAGGCATCGTGAGGCTTCGTGAGGCATCGTGAGGCATCGTGAGGCATCGTGAGGCTTCGTGAGGCATCGTGAGGCATCGTGAGGCTTCGTGAGGCTTCGTGAGGCTTCGTGAGGCTTCGTGAGGCTTCGTGAGGCATCGTGAGGCATCGTGAGGCTTCGTGAGGCTTCGTGAGGCTCCCCCCCAAATATATTTATATTTTTTTTGTTTCATAATGCAGAACACAAACCCAAGTAGAACAGAACATCATAACACTTGACACATTCTTCCCCAACCTGCAGATTTTTACCAAAATCACGACCATCCACACACACTCGCGCGTACGTATATTTGCGAACTTGCAAGCAAATGATTCACATACAGCCAATGAGACACGCACACACATGAATTAATGAATGTGTGCATTTCTACATCTCTGCATATACAAAAAAAGTAACATGTCGCTATTTTTCCAGATGAAATGATGGCAATATAAAGTTTCCCAAAATTGTTCCCAAAAGTGATTGAGTTTGCTTTTAAAAGTGTTTCAATCTTTTGTTTGTAAATGTGTTTAAACGGTATCAATGCACGTTCTTTTTATTCATTTGCTACTTTTGTTCTCTTCGCTTTGCCTCGGATGGCCGCAGCTGTCCTGTTTGTGCTTTTAGCTTTCTTGCGCTTTTGCTAATTGTGGGAACTTTGTGAAGTACATCGAGTTTGTCTTGTGTAGGGAAGGTGCTATAGCAACAAAGTTGTTTTGCCTTATTCAAAGCATAAATACTGTATTTCTAGAAAATATAGTTTTGTCATAGAAAATATGACTTAAAAAATATATATAGTCACAAAAAAACGCATTTTTTCCCCAACTATATGACGTCAAAATATACAGCTTTATATATATATATATATAGAGAGAGAGAAAATATACGTCCATAGACTATTCTGCTTAAGACGTCATTTTTTTTGCCTGTGGCCCAAAATATTACAATATTCAAATGAAAAACATGGAGTGCATCCTGGAGGCAAACTATTTTGTAAGTTGATACAAGGCAGCCAAATGACTGTATGATTGTAAGCCGTCAGTTATTTAGAATAATAAGCTAATTGTCAAACGCTCGAGCAAAGAGTCCTAAAATGATTTCTATGCTGGCCACTTGCGTTTGGGACGTGCGCGTGCGCGTGCGCGTGTGCGGTCCAAGGTACGAACAAACCAACAAACGAAAGACCCTTACAACATTTAGCCGAGGAAGGATTGATGACGTCTTTCGTGAAAACATCCCAAAATTGTGGCATAAAGTTTCCAAAAGTGTGCTTTTCCTTTTACCTCATGCGGTCGGACGAAACTTCAGTTCGGCCCCGAGATCACTTTCGTTTCCCGTTCACTTCCTGCAAAGGCGAAAGGGGGGCGTTGGGGGGGCGTTGGGTGGGCGTGGTGTCCAGTTGATCGAGACGCAGATAGCTCGGAGGGCTGCTTTCAAAAGACGTAAAAAACAACAAACCAACAAAACCTCACCGCGTCTCACACGACATTTGAGAAGAAGGAAAAAAATCAGGGCCGGAGAAAATGTCGTGACAATATCAGGGTCATTTCACGTTGTTGTATTTGTTGGAATAGTATGGAAAATAAATAAATAAGAATCAAGGACGCATCTGTCGAGGAAGAATGCAACTATTCTGCACTGCGCTTTTTAACTACCGCTACATTGTTGATTTTTTATTTTTAAACTACATTGTTGCAATATTCCTAGCGGGAAAAGAGCTGACAAGATTGAGGAGATAAAATCCTCTCTTGTAAAACTCAACGAAATGATGACTGAAATAGTGGGAAAAGAAAAGAAGCATCGAAGCACTTGAGCCGGAAATTCCGCAGTTGAGGAGCAAGACCGAAGAAACCTTGGAACCAAAAGTGGAGGATTTGGAACCGAATCTTGGAATCAACGACGCGATGATCGTCGCGGCCATCACGATCAAGCGGGTATCGCGAGAGCTGCAAACAGGCCAGCACCAGAACCAGCACCAGAACCAGAACCAGCACCAGCACCAGAACCAGCGCAGATGATGCCGGCCAAAGGTCACACTGCGGAAGAAACAAGCAACGACCACGTGATTGAGAGCAAAGGGGGGCACGACCGCCGGCAGTTCTGATCGGGTTCGTTGACAGGAAGACAAAGATTGACACCTTCATGACAATTGGACTCAACCAAATGCCGACATCGCCAAACGAGACAAAGAAATGTTTGATTCCGATTTTGGGGATTTCTGGACTCAAACGAGTAAGTCGGTGTTCTTTGAGCACTTCATCAAATTGTGGATTCTGTCTCATTTCAGCCAAAAGAAATGATTGTAACTCAAAACTGGAGTTGCGTTATGATGTGAAGAATGTAAACACAATATGACGACTTGCCGACGGGTCAACTTTTGTTTCCACATCCGCATTGATGACGCGGATCGGCGTTCCTGGAAGAACGTCAACATTGTCGGGCTCGGTTTCCGGTTCCGGACTTTTGTTGCAACGTGCGAGGCTGTCGTGGAGGAAGGTTGCATCATGGCGGCAAGAAAGGTGATGTTCAACATTCCAACGGGGTTGTTGGGAGCTGATGGGCGGGGCCAGCTGGAGGTGTGGCCGGAGGTGGCCGGCATGAATTTTTTTAATTTTTTTTAATTTTTTGAGCCTCATCGGACGCTGCCGACGACGGCGGCCAGAATGGACTTGGCTGCGGACGCGATGGGCCCAATGCGAGCCCGGCTGCCCTTCAGGGCTGAAAGCTGATCCGAGGTCAGCCGAGACGCACGCACGCTCGCTCAAGATGAACTCAGCCAGCAGACACGAGTCTGATATTGATATCAATCGATGACTAATAATCAATGTTTAGGAAAAATTGTTGGGGGGGGGTCACTAATTAAGCCCATCGTCTTTCGGATGTTCATGTTGCAAATCCCAAAGAAAAAACGAATGCAAACAAAGCAATAAGAAAAGAAGAACATGTCCTGTTTTCTAGAAGGCGGACATTTCCAAACAAGTTTTAAAAAATATATATATTTTGTGCAATAGGGGGCCCCCCCCCCGCAAAAAAAAAATTACCTCATATGTTTTTGAAAAACAAATGTATTTTCCATAAATAAAAAAATAAAAAATGTTTTTACATTTAGTGCTAACATTTTTATATTCACCCCCGCAAAAAAAAAAACAGGCCACATATTTCTGGAAAATCAAGTTGGGTGACTCGCACCCACCAAATTGTACGTTTCAGGAAAAGCACAGACGTAAAATGGACTTTTTGACGACGTCTGCGCTTTTCAAGCGTTTCAGCTCAAGAGCGATCGGTCGCCACGAAATGCGCAGACAACGCGCGTGAGTGCTTAAAAGACTTTTAATGGTTGGCGTGACAACAAGACCAGCGAGCGACGGCGCCAGAGCGCCACCTAGCTGAGGACTTTGTGGTGGGGGTGCAGGGGGAGGGCGGAGGTGAAGGCTCGGATGTCGCAGACGGACGTGGTGGCGTCCCTCAGGGCCGGCGAGGAGACCGCCAGGAAATTGAGCGAGCTGACCTCGCCGTAGGACGATGAGGCGGCGGCGGCGCAGCTCGCATCGGGCGCGGGTTCCGGCGGGTCGCCCTCCTCTGCGCCGAAGCCCACCACCTGAGAAAACAAACACTCAAGTGAACACTTCAGGACTCGATCGATACGAAAACATCTGACGAGCCAACAGGAACACGCGACGTGACAAAATAACACTCGGGCATAGATTATTTATCCTTTGCGAAGAACACACATGTCGATGTGGCCTCGTCTTGTTGATTGATTGGAATTCATACTTTTCAAATCAAAATACAAGAATAGAAGCTGGATTTCAAAAATCTGGAAAATATCCCATCATTTTGGGAAGACATTTCTCCAATAATGTCCAATTTTAAAACAAAAGATGGACTTTTTTTCTGCAAATCTTTTCAAAAGATATTTGGACAACGTTCTACAAAATCGGACTTTTGAAGTAAGTCCACACTTTTTCCCCCTCAAAATTATACAACTTATTTGTGAAAATGTTTTTTTTTTTCCCTCCCAAAATGAATCTGCTGGTGTTTTGAAATATTGTTAAGGTTGATGTAATTGAGTGTGTTTGCGCCCCCAGGCGGCGCAAACACACTTTTCCTGAGATTGTCTTCGTGTCTGGGAGGAAATTGAGTACGAAGAATGTCAAGCAGATCGAAGCAACGTGTTGAGCTTCTTCTCTCTCGTTTTTCGGGGTTCTTACGTGCACGCTGAGTTTCCTGGCGGCGCCGCGGCGATGCTCGGCAAACCAGGACAGCAGATGTTGGCGCGTCATCTCTTTCAGTGCCGAGATCTGCCGGCACACAAGCCACACGCTTACTGGCAGCGGGAAAATCGTTCCCAACACGGCACATGCTAGCTGGCTTGGCGCGGGCGGGAGAAAGACACCCGCCCGCGCCCGCGCCCGCGGCGGCGGCGAGCGGAGAGTGGCTCGCCTCCATGTCGAGTCTCTGGAAGAGGAACTGCCTGGTGATGACCTCGCACCAGTTGCGGTCCACTTCCTCGCCCAGGTGGGCGTCCTCCGTCTCCTTCAGCTTGACCAGCGCCGTCACCTGCGTCTCGAAGGCCTCGTCGCTCAGCGCCGACAGACGCTCGCCGAACGACACCAGGAAATCCTCCACTTTGGACTCCACAAACTCCGTGCTGACAAAAGCAGTGCATTGACGCCTTCAGGCAACAAAGTCACAGCTTCTCCAAGTGGACAAAAGTCAACAGTGCTTATTTATGGCAAAGTTCTAGATTGCGTTGAAAAAATAAAGAAAGAAATTCCCACAGGTCAACATTCTTGAGAAATAAAAGTTTGAGAAAAAAAAAAAAACATCCACAAAGTCATACATTTAATTAAAAACAAACAAACAATATGTGCTGCGTGAGGATCGGCTTTTTTGCAATATTTATAAGAAAATTCTTCTTTGAGACAATTGCATCATCTTCAATCAAGTTTGAAGATTTTTGCCAAAAGTCATTCCTTTAAAAAAAAAAAAGCTCCAAAAGGTCTTACCACATTTGTCAACAAAAAATGTTCAGTATTTTCAAAAAAAAAAAGATACAATACGTATTTGAGGAAAAGCAAATGTTTTTTGTCCTCTTGCTAACGGCTGGTCGCTCACCTGAACTTGGTGGCCTGCGTTTCCACGGTGACGGAGAAGCCCAGGACCCCCGAGGTGTTCCTGCAGGACGGGTACACGTGGTAGCTGAAAGACACAAAGGTCAGCGCAAGGTCGCGCAAGACGACACGCCACAAACGCGTTCCCAACACTCACTCGCTCACTCGTTCACTCGTTCACTCGTTCACTCACCCTAGCGTCTCTTTGGTCCGAAGGAAGTCGAAGCACGGCTCCTCCATGTGCATCTGACGCACGCACGCACACACACAAAAAGATCCATCAAAAGAGAGGAGTGCATCTCAAATGATGCTCCTTCATTGGAATGATTGCAAATGCACTTATTTCGTTTCCCCCCAAAAACAACAAAGAGACTTTAAATGAGAAGACGAGCACGCGATAAAAACGTAGAGGAAAAAATAGTTCAATAAAACTAAACAGAAATGAAACCATTTTTGCCACATTTTGGACTTCAATTAATGGACATTGTGCCGCTCCGTCCGGGTGCACCTGCGCACCTTGGCCACCTGGGGGCAGCACAAGACAGCCAGCAAGACTTTGCAGAAAAGAAATCATTGAATTCTGAGGGATGTTTTGAGAATTAATTCATCTGTCCACGGATTGCATTTTAAAAACAATTTCCATCTTTCAAATTGGCTGTGCAGAAAACTGACGATCGTTCAGTTCATTAAATTGGCAACAAAAAAAAAGTCTTATTTTGAAAGGCTGAAAATAAAAGGCAAATCTCATCCGTTTTTAAGTGATTATTGAGCAGCTTTTCATTTTTTTTGAAAGCCTACAAAATGAGTTGGGGATGTTCACATCATCTTCATCATCATCATCATCATCATCATCATCCTCATGATAAGAACTCACCACGAGCAGTTCCATCAAGGCGTGTTCACGCAGTTTCTTCAGCCCAGACTGCAAAACACACGCACGAGCACACACACGCACGCACGCACGCACGCACGAACACACGCACTCAGATGGCGATCCAAACAAACAAGCGCCCCATTTTTGATTCTTCTCATCCGGTAATAAGTTTGGCGGTGAACCTGGTAGTAGACGGTGACCTCCGAGTTGGCGTCGGCCTTGTTGAGGGACTTGACCTTGCACACGTGATGCGCGACGGGCAGCTCCACCACCCGGAAGGAAACCGGCACCTCCGCCGACAGCGGCCCGAAACGCAGCTTCCTGCGGGGACACGCTTCAGTCGTCAAGCCAGGCAAGCCCCGCCCACATTTCCAAGACACGCCTTTGGGTGCTTTTGCGCAGGCCAAACGTCAAATTCCAATGAACGGATGAAAACTTTTGTCCGTTTCCGACCCGTTGCTTCCAAAGACGCGGCGAGTCCGAGCACAAACATCGATTCCGATTTTGTGGATTGTTTTGTCACGTTCAACGTTTGTACTCGACTTCACACTAAACAAACCAGGCTGCTTTTATTAAGTGTTTTCATTTGGCGTCCAAAATCCAAAAGCAGTTTGGACTTTTTATCAACCAGTGAATGTTGGTTATTTTCTACGTTGTAGAGAAGATAAAAAAGAAAGAGGATTGATGTTGTAATCTGTTAGCAATTTGTTTTCCAAAAATAAAAACTGATGTTTGTAAAATTTGGATTCAACACTAGAAGATAATCAGTCAAGAATTACTGTTGATGTGCAGAAATAACACTTAAAAAAAAGGCTCCAAACAACGACGCGATTATTAAAAAAAGTTCCTTCATTTGAATAATCCATCAATATTGACATCTCGAATTAAGTGTCCGTCCATCGCAAAGGGAGTCGACAACAAGAGACCGAATGGAAAAATGATTCTGATGAATCGTTACAAAAAACATGACAATCAATCAAGCCCCGCCCACCCTCAATGAAAGGCGCATAACAAGAATGGCGAGCGGCGAGCATGAACTCACTCGGTGAAGTCGCGCAGGAACTCTTTGGACTCCTGTTGTAGAAAAGTGTGCGGTTAGCGTTCGCCGGCGCACGCACGCACGCACACGCGCACGCACGCACGCACGCACGCACGCCATAAAACGTTGTCAACTGACCGCGCCGGTCAAGTTGCCCTGCACGAGGCCCTCCACGTAGAGCTCCGCCTTCAGCTGCTTGGCAAAGTCCAGCAGGTCCGACAGGCTCAAGCCGGCCGCGATGGCCTGGTACTTGTCCACCAGCGACCAGCGCCGCTGCTCCAGAATCAGAAGGCGAACGTCCCTGCCACACACACACGACGCATGCAAGGAAAGAGGAAGGACGTCCACGCACGCACGCACGCCACGTTTTGGCCACAAGAGGACGGACAAGACTTTCTTTCCCTCATAATTCAAAGAAAAACATAAAAGCAAAAATTCCTTCCTGAGGTGACGTCAAACATTTGAAGGATACGTTTGAATGTCATCAAGCGACTTCCATTTGGCAAACGACGCAGGAAATGCAGCACATCATCGACCATATTTGGACACGGAAGCTTTCCTTTCTATTTGATTCGAGTCTGTGAGGGTTAGCTTAGCTTTAGCACGAAGACGTCCGTACTTGCCCAAACGCTCCGGCTTGATGAGGATGTTGAAGTAGGTCTTCCTCAGCTGCTCCGTAAACATGGCGAACACGCCGGCGTCCGAGCTGAACTCCGCCAGGTGCTCCACCAGCAGCAGAAGCAGAAGCTGCACGCCGCGGAGGTGAGGAAGGACGGAAGGACGGAAGGACGGAAGGACGGAAGGACAAGCGGACGCATCACACCAACCATCAACTTCAACATGCGTGCGTGCGTGCGCGCGCGCTCACGTGAAGTTTGTGGTTGAAGCCTTTGAGCCTGATGACGAGTCCGTGCTCGCCGGCCACCAGTTTGTACTCCAGCTGCGCCACGTCGGCCTCGTAGGCGGGTTCGGCCAGGTTGTGAGCCAGGATGTTGACAAACAGGTCGAAGAGCACCAGACTGTTTAACGACAACGACCACCAGACGTGAATTGACTTTTCAAAGCGTGCCGTCATCCGGCTAATGGCGAAGAAAAAAAGAAGACTTCTGCCGTCGCCACTTCTGCCCGACTGTGATGTCACAGTGGGGCTCGTTAACGTCACAAGTGGCAAAATTGGCATCCAAAGTGAAAACAATCAATCTGAACATCTCCAAGGCAAAAGGTAAGCGGAGCTGCAGCCATTAGCATTCGCCTTCGCTTGTGAAAATAATGCCACACAATGAATTGGATGAATCCATTCTCAAATCAATTGATGATTATTTTTCAAATGTAAAATTGTCAGCTCGTCGACAATAAACATGATCCGATTTTTGAAAGACGATCGATAGTCTTTGTTTTGGAGCAAATGAAATCGTCGCTTCGACTTTGTGAGCGAATGATCAACATTTCGATTTTCCGAGCAAACACGTGACGGCATCGTCATTGATTTGTTGCGATTCGTCCAATAAATCATTGACAGATTCATCCAAATAAATCATTGACAGATTCATCCAAATAAATCCACTCACAACCTCTCACAGATGATGCAATAGTTGTCAATGAGTCGATTGATCGTCACGTCTCAGGCAATCGTCTCGATTGGTCACGTATGTCGAGCGCACGACGACTTTTTGTCCTCGCCAGCCACGCTGGCGTTGCAGGCGCAAGCAGTGTGCCTTTAAGGGGCGTGGCCGAGTCGTCAGCTGAGTTGACCGGTTGCTCTGCGTGAGTACGTGAGCGCCAGCTGCGGCCTACAGCAGCTGCTCGCGACTCATCCGGTATTTGCCGGGCTTGCATGACACTAACTTCGTCGCGCCAAAACAGATAAATAATAGCTTGCAAGTGGAAAAGTGTCAAAAGGAGGTCAAATGTTCGTGCGTTTGCTTTTCCTCACTTCTCAGGACTCTTCTGAATCAGCGGCGAAATCAAATGGAAGCGAATATATGCTGAAAGACAAAGAAAATCAATGAGGATGTTCGGGATGTGGCCACTGGATGGCGCTGTTGCGCGCCCGCCCGCCGTCACCTTTCGGGATCTTGAACTTGTTGTCCTTCTTGTACCAAAGGCAACCGCGCTGCTCGTCCAAAATCTTGACGGGGAACTCAGAGTCGGGACAGTCGGACGGCCTCAGAGCAAAATCGGAAGCTGGGGGGGGAATGGGGGGGGGGGCATGAATATTGAACAGCAGCAGCAGACAATCGCTCACGTCTTGTCTTATATTTCATTTAGCTTTTTACGACCAACCGATGAACTTGTTTTCAGCAGGAAGGTGAAGTTCAGGATTGACTTCAAAGTGGGACGTCCAGCGTTGAGACCACCGGAGCGCGACGTCTGCAGGCCATCGCAAACAACACAAACAGCTTCATTTGCAAAACAAGGTTGAAGGAGAAAGGCAAAAGCGTGGGAAAGGCGAGCCGCTCACCCTCCACGCCGTACGCCGTGCCAAACCACTTCTCCCTGAGCTGGCAGCGGCCTTCGTGCTCCGGCGACAGCAGCAGCAGGTTGGCTCGCTCGGGGGTCAGCAAGGTCAGGGCCTCGCCGATCACCTGGCGACACACAAGCGGGCGTCAATCGAGCCGCCATCTGCACGCAGGCGACGGGAGGTGCTCAGGCTCCGCCCCCGAGCTCGTCCGACCAATTAGACAAAAGCAGCTTTGTGAGGACGTTGACCTTGGGGTCAAAGTGAAACATGAGCTGGTCTCCAGTCAGGAAGTCCTCTTTGGGAAACAGCTGCATGTTCTCGCAGATGTTCTCCACAAACTCGATGGGATCCGTCTGGCGGAAAAAAAAAAAAAAAAAAGAAAAAAAGAAAAGTGCTGAACGAGAGCCTTTTTATTCATTTCAATCAAAATCAGCAAATCGTGAGTTGCGAGTCGGAAAGATTCACGTTCACTACAAAGGAATCATCTCCAGATCGACACCATATCAAAATCCCGATGCCTTCGACAGCCACAAATAATAATAATAATCATTTATAGAGCGCTTTTCTTGAAACTCAAAGACGCTCCACATTCTGACTGCGGTGGCGCTAAGCCACTTTCGTCGCAGCTGCGCCGGTGAGGGAAGGCTGACGGAGGGAAGCGTGGCTGCCAGTGTGCGCCTACGGCCCCTCCCACCACCACCACACCTTCCATACACCAGCACCGGAGGCAATGTGTGCCAAGTGCCTTGCCCAAGGACGCCACGACTCGGGGCAGCGGGTTCCAACAGCCGACCTTCCGCTTACTGGACGGCCGTCTCGACACTTCGATTCACGGCCGCCAAATCGTGTTTTCAATCCGCAAGACAACTATTGTTGTAATTGTGTATTTTTGTGGTGGAAATGCTGAAGAAAATGGATGGAAAAAGAGCAGCGCCGAAATTTTGCACGTCATAAAAAAGCCAAGAAATACAAGTCGAAAGACTGAAACTATTTCCAAAGCTTTTTTCAAGTGGGATTCAAAAAGGCTCACGTTCCCTTTCGACCCCGACAATCATTCTTCGCAGAGGATCAAGAATATGAATAAATGTGCATGTTGCTGCCGCAGCTTTTGTTTTCGATCCGTTGCTGAAGGCACTGCAACATGGATGACAATTAGCATTAAGCTAGCAGACTGAAAGGCTAAGTCACGCTTGTTTTAAATACACAAAGTGTTTTCTGTTTATTTTTCAGCTACACGTGGCATTCAACAGCTTGTTTCTGACCAATTGTTGGACAAAGTGCTGCTTATAGTTGATCCATTGTCAACGCAGCCCAAGTGTTAGCACATTAGCATGTTAGCGCCACTCTACCTGCTCTTGATAATGGAACTCGTTATCTTCAATCTTCTGAATTTCCTCGTAGATCCTGAAGGGCAAACGACATTGCTGTCACGTGCGTGCGTGCGTGCGCGCGAGCGTGCGTGCGTGCTTTGCAGCAGACCTCTGCTGAGGGCCCAACGTCTGCAGCATCTTCAGGTACTGGAACACCAAGTGGACCACCTGAGCACACCACAGACAACATTCAAGATGTTTCCCGCACGTGAATTGATGACCCATCGTTGAGATTTTGGCAGAAAGTCAGCCAAAAATGACGGCCATGTTTTGAGATCAGCTATTGGGAGAATATTCACTGTTGGCAGGCTGGAATTCAGCAAATTGATTGATTAGCCAACATACTTTCATTAGCAATTCATTTGGAAATGAAGCAATTGTCCACGATTGGTTCCGCCTGCGTTGTCCATATTATTGGTTTGCCTTCAAAATGGAATCAAGCAAGATCCGACGTTGACCTGATAGAAGTTCCGGAAGCCCTCGTCGGTCAGCGTGATGGAGATGGAGAAGATGGAGTAGGTGGTGTTCTGGTCGAAGCCCGTCTCGCTGTTCCCCCCGAAGAGCGCCAGCGCCCAGCACCTGAACACAGGCGGACGTCAGTGGTGGACGGACGGACGGAGGGAGGGAGGGAGGGACGGAGGGAGGGACGGACGGACGGAGGGAGGGACGGACGGACGGACGGAGGGAGGGAGGGAGGGAGGGACGGACAGACGGAGGGAGGGAGGGAGGGAGGGAGGGTACGGACGGAGGGACGGACGGATGGAGGGACGGACGGAGGGAGGGAGGGAGGGACGGACGGAGGGAGGGACGGACGGACAGACGGACGGAGGGACGGCCTCACTTCTTGCGCAGCACAGACAAGATGCTGCCGCTGCCCTCGTGTCCGATCAGCCAGGAGATGTAGTGGAGGGGCTTCACTCTGACGCAATCACATGACAAAACATCACATGACATCACACGCCTTCGCTCGCCATCCACGGTCGCGCCCGCCTCCAAGGTCACCTGTAGTGCTTGCCCTGAGGCGGCAGGGCCCAGCTGAGGGTCAGAGCGTGCACCTTCCTCACCGGCACCACTGCGACATGCGACACACACACCACAAGTTGCAAAACATCAGACATGCCAAAAGCGGTCGCTCCAGAAATTGCGCATCTTGTCAAAAAGGAGCCTTTCATGGTTTTAGGAATGGAAGTTGGGTTATGAAGAGGAAAATCCACGCGAAATCCTTGCGTTACCTCGGTAGACTTTGTTGAAGGCCGGCGTGTCGAACGGCCTCGGCAGATGGGAAAAGTCCACCGGCGGTTCAGCACTGAAACAAACGGTCAGAGCGGGCGCCATCTTGCCGCCGTTCACCAGGACGACGATGACGATGACGATGATGTCTTACTTGTTTGGGATGTGGATGAAGATCTCTCGAACCCACGCCTCCAGAGTGTCCAAAGTCTCTGATCGACAAAGAAGGGAGGAAAAAAGGAGGAGAAGTATATCCAAAAGCCGGCGTTTGCGCCGTTGCAGGCGTGTGCAGGCGGCGGCGCGCCAACCTTTGGACTGCACGGCGAGCGTCATGTAGTGAGCCGAGTAAAATCGCGTCCAGAATTGTCGCAGGCGTTCGTACGTGTTGATGCCTCGCTCTCTGGGCTCCTCTTTCAACGTCCGAGCGTTTCCTGTTGCCGATTACAAAAACCAGCGTCACGCTCAGACAAGCGGGACGAGTGACCTCATTTTGAAGCCGGTTCCCCACCCCAGCAGAACTTGCTCATGGGATGTCCCGGCACGGCCAGGCTGCCAAACAGCATCTCCTTGCGATGCGAGTCGGCGGGCCTCGCCAGCTGGTACTCTGCGAGCGGAGAAAAAGAATGGGCAAAGGCCACGGAGGACACGCCCCCGCCGGCCGGGACGCTCGCCCGGTTAAGTCTTACCGCTGTCGACCGCCTCCACCTCTCGGCCCACCGCGTCCTCGATCATCAGCGGACAGATGAAGAACTGGGCCCACCTGAAAGACGAACTGCAATCAGTCCAGTCGGCCCACACGCTCATTAACCTGCTAACTTGCTAACCAACCATTTGCAAACTAACTGGCACACTAACCAAGTAAACTTGCAACAAACTAGCAAAGTGGTTTGTGTTGCTTTCTAACTCGCAAACTAACAAACTCAAACTAATTCATTTGTGAAACGAACAAACTCCAAAACGAACTCGCTAAAAAACTTACTAACAAAACACACTTTCATTTGTGAATGAACAAATTCACAACCTAACAAACTAGTCTTGAAAAAGTCATTCCCAAAAGAGTAAGACATCATCATCAACACCAGGCAACTCATTAAGTCATTAACAATTTCATTGGCTAACTAACTAACTACCTTACAAATAAACTCATGATCATGTCATTCATTTGAATTTTATTCACTAACAAACAATTTGTAAATCAAGAAACTATGAAACTAATGCACTAACTCACAAACTACCCCACAAACCAACTTGAAAACGAACTAAATCACAAACTAGCAGACTTACTAACACATTTGCAAACTAACTCGGGAACTAAACGATTTACAAACGTGGACTCGCGTGTAAAGTCACAAATGAGCTCACTCACAAACTACCCGAATGCGATGGACTAACTCAAACTAACTCAAACTAACTCAAAAAAGAATCATTCTCAAACAAGAACGAATGAATTTGCAAACTCACTAACAACTTGACAATCAAAGTCGCTAACTTGAACTCCCTCGCACACGAAGCCACAAACTAACTTGTGAATAAACAAACTCGTCATCAAACTAGCTGCCTGGCAAACGGATTTAAAAGTCAATTTACAAACAAGCTCCCAGACTAACTCGCAAAACAACTTCCAAACTAAGAAAACGGACTCACAAAGTCAGTAGCAAACAAAGGCAGGAACTTTGCCAACTGACGGACTAAAAAAAAGCATTAGCTTGCAAAGTCAGCGGGTCGCAATCGGCGTGCCAAAGGAATGAAGTGATGATGCAATGCGGTGTCCAGATGTGCGAGGCGGTCTGACGCCGACCTGTCCAGAGCCTCCCGGAAGTGCTTCTTCTGCACGTCGAACTGGAAGACGGTCCTCTCGCAGTCGGTGGAGGCGTTGTCGCTGCCGCCGTGCTTCTTCAGGAAGGCGTCGAAGCCGTTCTCCGCCGGGTACTTCTGGCTTCCCATGAACACCACTGAGCGCCGCCAGACGCCGGACGGTCGTTGCCGTGACGACAGGACACGTTTTCAGTCAAATCGCAAGCCGGCCTTTTCCGCAACGCGAGCGTTTCGATGCTAATGACGCTAACGGTCAAATCGGTCATTCGTCAATTTGCTTGTCAAATCAGGCTTCCCAAATCCTGCTCCTGGAGGCCCGCAGTCCTGCGGGGTTTCCCATGTTTCCGTCCTCCAACACACCTGATTCTGAAGATCAGAGCTAGCTGATGATTTCAATCTTGCGGCGAGCAGGATTGGGGAAGTCCAATTTGGAAGCGCCTCGGATCATTTGATCGGCTCCAAATGCCAGATTGATCAAATGTTTGAAATGTTGTTCATGGGAACCCCAACGAAAGAAATTGTATTGGCCAACAAATGTTGTTCTTTGATCGGAAACAGGACTCACTGTGCTCCAGGAAGTGGGCCAGGCCGGGGAGGTCGTCGGGATCGCTGAAGCTGCCGACGTTGATGCACAGGGCGGCTGCAGCCTGCACGCACGCACGCACGCACAAATCGGCGAATGTTCACGTCGAGTATTGGAGAAAAATGCTGAGGCTGACAGAATTGAACTAAGTCGTCAAACATAATCAAACTGAGGCAAAAAAGCATCAAACTTTATATATGAAATTGCATTGACTTGAGAAAAAAAAACCTGCTGTTCTAACTAATCTTTGTTTTGCTTTTTGCATTTTTTTAAATTTTCTTTTATACAGAGTATTTTTTTTCAGTTTTTTGTTTTGTTTCTGAATAATTTGCCAGTTTTTCTGTAATTTTTCCATATATTTTTTTTGAAATTTTTCTTTCTCGTTTTTCTGAGTACTTTTTTGTACTAAAGCATGATATCTGGTAACATTTAATTGTAGGTTGTTCTTTTTCTTAAACACTATTATTTTTAGTGAATATCCAACTTGCTGATAAAAAACGACTTGCTTGAATGTAAATGTAAAATTGCCGAATGATTACAGCAATTTCTGGACTACAAGCCGCGCTAGCTACATTTGGGGAATGCTGGCGTTTGTTCCACATATAAGCCGCACCCGACTGTAAGCCGCAGGCGCTTTGAATGTTACCGCAGCGGGTTCCCGCGACTTCCTTTTCCATAATGAGGGCGCAAATTGTCTGGCTCTGGTTCGGTCTCTCCGACTGTATTTGGGCTCACTTGGTTTGTTTTTGCTCTGCCTGACGTTCTTGCGCTTCCTTCATAGTGCGCCCCCTTGTGGTCTGATGGATAAGCCGCACCTTTGTATGGAACGCAAGTGAAACAAGTAGCGGCTTGTCGTCCAGAAACGACTGCGGTGTGTAGTCGGGCCTCATAAAAGCACTTTCCAAATCGAGAAGCGTCCGACAGCAGACCTGCTTTTCGCTGCTCTTCTTCTTCTTGGCTGCGTTGTCCTCGTCCAGCTCTTCAAAGTCGCTGTCCTGCTCTTCATCTTCATCATCCTCCTCGTCCTCCTCCGAGCCCTCGCCCGAATCCGCCTCGTCCTCGTCTTCGCCGCCGCCGCCGCCGTCGTCGTCCCGCTCCGGTTCGCCGTCCCCGCCTTCGGTCTTGCCGTCGGCGGCGCTCAAGTCGGAGATGAGCAGCGCTCGGAGGCCGTTGCTCAGCTGGACGAATCTGAAGCAAACGCAAATCACGGCGAGGCTCATCCCACTCGCCTCCTGCATCTCGCATTTGCAAATGGCCACCGTCAGCCCAAAAGCGCTCAGAGCTGAACGCACGAGCAGCGTTGCTTCACCGCCAAGCAACATTCATCACGGCGGAACGTTCCAGACTCAGAGAGGCCACAAGTTCGAACCCGAAATATGGAGACCACCATACAGCTCCCTTCATCATACTTTGAAATGGGTTCATTTAAAACACGTTAAAATAGTCAAAGGTATACTTTGGCACCCGTTTTCATTGTCACGCTCACATAGTTGTCCGAATGTGACGCAAAACTTTCGTGACCGATCCATTTGTTTTCTTCAAGACGAAAGCGATGGTTGGTCATCAAGGAGGCGTTATTTGCAATAAAAGGGGAAATATTTGCCTCAAAATTAAAAACAAACACACAAACTAAACTGTGGAATATTATTGCTAAAATAATTCATCTCGTCTACAAATCGATATCATCCTGTGGGGTTTTTTTTTAAGACAAAAAAAAAGGTTTGGCGGCAGTCGTCGCCAAAACGAGTCGAGGTAAAGCACAACCTTTTTTTGTCTTCAAAAAGAAAAACCACAGGACGATGTGTAACATTATGTTTATTAAACAGACTTACTTCGACAATAGACTACGGAAGAGGACTGTGAAGAACCAAAAAAAAAACGGTCATCTCAGAATGCTGACTTTTCTGACTTCAGTCAAGAAGATGAAAGTGACTTTAAAGTCAGAATTCTGAGAAAAACCTGAGAATCCCGCCAACCAGTTTTTTCCTCTTCTGTAACCGACATCATTGTCAGAACATTCTGAGGAAAAAGTGCCAAGTGGGATCTGCCAGGCATGTCTTCAAATCTTCAAGGAAAACGTCAACAAACAGATCAAGTTTCGTAAAATGTCAGCACAACGGAAATGTTCATCCTGGTGGCCATGTTGCGACGTTGTCATTCTTTCTTCCCGGCATGTTGAGACCAAATTTGGTACGACAGCGAAGCAAGTCCGACTTCAGACGTGCCCGCGTGCTGTCAAAACAATCACTAGCTATCACAAATAGCGACGTCGCTAATGATCAACGGCGATAAAGCGCGGGTTCGCTATTAATAGTCCCAGAAAAAGTGGGCCCGCAATCAGAATAGTACAAATGAAAACCCGAGCCCACCGGTATTTCTTGGGGTCACTGGGTGACTTGATGATCTCGGGGTCTCCCTGCTCCTCGCCGGCATCCTGCGCGGGCGGCGGCGGCGGCGGTTCGCCCTGGTCCGGAGCGCACGCCTGACCCGAAAGGTTGCCAGCGCTGACGGACTTGTTGGTCTGAGGCATGACGACGACCACGCTGGCGACACAACAAGCAGCTTTAGCAACATCAACATTCATGAACCTTCTTCTTCACTTTTGGCGGCGAGCACTTAAGGTCAGCAAGGCCTGTTGTGCCTAAACGCCGTTAAAAAGCACTCAGCGACATTTCAAAGTTCAATTGTAGCACATGTTCATTGAAATTGTCTGCCCCAAAACAGTCCATTGCTTTGGATTGGCTGCACTGCTTCCAGTTTGGGGATGTTGGAGTTTTCTGTCCAATCAGATTTCAGCCCGAATGTGTCGCCGCCATGACAGTCGAACCTGCCTTTACAATCAGTAGCGCTGCTGCTGCTGCTGATGGCAATTATACAAACCGTCAAAAGGAGACAAAAATGCACAATCACAGCGCATTATCTGAAGCCTTTCACCATCATCAATATTGCTGTCATTAAATGACAACCACAGGAGAGGAAAATCAATCAATTTCAACATTGATGCTGATTATTAAAAGGATTAATGGGCACATCATTGGTCAGAGATTCAGGCTGGAAGTGATGAAAGTGAAGTTCCATTCAAATTTGGCCTGCAGCCTCCGGGTGTGTTTGGTTTGCCAAGTTTTGCTCTGAGCAAGCAATCACAAGCTGGAAAAACGTCGACCTCATCAAGAGCCGGCGTTTTGACCCCGTGAGCGTGAATTGCAAACGACAAACATCCATTCGCAATTTCGAAAACGACTTCGTGCCATCTTGGCACCGGCAGATGACGTCACCATGGCAACAAATACACCCTGACATCGGATTGGACAAGAAAAGAAAAGAAACTAACCTCTATAGTCGTACTGGAAGCAAAGGAGCCAAAAGAAACGAAAAGACGGTTGGAAATCAAATTTAATGGGAAAAATATAAACCTCGAGGTGGCAAATGAAATGAGTTGAGTTGTTCGCGATAGTGTTTGAGAAGAGCTGAGCGTCCACCTCTGGGTGTTGTTACACTATCTCAAGTTCGGCAACCTGCATTGAATAATTGCTCGATGGCGACATAAGCAAAACATGTCAACATTTTGGAAGAGCCGTCTTGAAATCTAGCGGCAAGTGTTAGCATCCAGCCACTAATCCGGCTAATTTAACTCGTCTTGCGGCTTCTGCGGTTCACCAGGCCGGCAGGGCGCCCAGCCGTTAGCCATGAGGACGTACTCCAGAACACGACATAGTGACGGTTGGACGGGGCGAAAAGACAAAATCGCTTTGACGGCCACTTACTGACGATTGTTGCAGCTTTAGCAGAGTTAGCACAAGTGGCGAGTCGGCGACTTCCACGCAGCGACGAATCTCATTGGTCGGACGAAACAAAGCCCGCGATTGGCTGACAGCAAAACTCGTCGCGCCCAACGTGGCACTTGATTGGACACGGCCATGACGTCATTCCGTTTTTCTTCTTCGTCTTCTACTTTTTGACAAGAGTTCTTAACAGGCACTTTTGTTGATAGATTTAGCTTTTAACTTTTCCGATTTGTTTCCAACAACAAATGGAGCAACTTCGATTAAAAATAGCATGATTCAAAAACGTAATCTTAATTGACGTATTTCACATCATTTGTTTGTATTTGTATCGATATATTGTTTTATTTCTCAATTGACAACAATACCAAAAAAGAACAAAAGGGCAATATAGTCAGTAAAACATCAAATAATACTCAAGAGCAGCAACTTGTTTCGGGAATTAAATATGGTACTCACTAATCAAGATTGGTATTATTTTCAAACATTTAAAAAGAAGTTTCGAATGACTACGTTCGGATTCATTTTTAATAATTATTTTTTTTTTTTAACATGAAGTTCCGCAAGAATTACATTTCAAATCTTTTGTTCTAATGCCACGATACAAATGTGAATATTCGGTGTCATTTTGCAATGACATCATCGCTTCAACGCAACATCATTCAGCAACCAACTTGAAAATGACGACTTGGTTTGCATTTTTCGGACTTCACATGATGTGTCAATTCAGACGAGTCCTTGTGATTAACGGTTGCTGTTTGTTTTTTCTTTAATTATGATGATACTAAATTGCATCTATAATAATACAAACATTGACAATAGTTTCATGTACAATCACTTTGTGCTTGTAGTGTAAGACAACGAGTTCACATAAAGTCTCTATAGAATCTGTCAACATCAAAAATAATTTCACACTTTCTAACTTCTAAATGTAGCATTTACAAAGTGACTAGCAGATCATCAACCAGGTGGTGGTTGGGGGGGGGGGGGGGGTTTGGTACACACACACAAAAGTTGACGCTCTACATTTGGCACTTCTTGTCTTCTAGCTGACAAAAAGCACAAACGACATTTTCCTTTGTTTGCGCGTCATTCTTTGATGAGAATCTGGAAACGTCACACTTTGCTCCAAGTTACTGTACACAAACACAAAAGCACTCACAACACCAAATATCAGGATCTTGAGTCGTCACCGATACCAGATACCGATATCACTGTTACATAAAATCATTTAAATAAACAAATTGACGGATCATTTTCACAAAACATCCCAATTTAGTATTTTTTCTTCTTCTTAAAATTGGATTAAATGAACGGCAATTTTCTATTCTTCTCATTTCTAATTCCCGATTGTGAAACGGCCTCTAGTGAGCGGCCGATGCTAGTATCGGCCGCTGTCACTGCAACCGATACCTTAAAATAAGGCTGGCATCGGCATCGATACGATACCTGGTATCGGTACTCGCTCATCGCCAGTCGTAAGTAAAGATTGTTCTCGAATGTAAAGAAGTGGTCGTGTTGTTGCTGAAGATGGTGCCGTGAAACTCGCAGCGCATCAAACGGACAAATTATGCTTTGTCTGTTTACACAAGATGTCAATGTGTTGTTCCTTGGGGGAGGTCCACAGAGTGACAGCAAGTCAACAAGCGTGCTAACTCTGTGTCGTCCCATTAGCGTGTTAGCATCACAGACTTAGATCTAAGAAAGGACTAACAATGCTGCACTAGCGACAAATGAAGCCACCGGCGGCCATTTTACGTTGCCATTCGCCAAGCATGCCTAACTTGAATCCATTGATTTCTCCGCGCCGTTAATTGTAGCGATATAGCATTGAACAGTTTTTCCAGCATTTCACTTTTCCGTTTTTTGGGTCAATGGCTAAAATGGCTCCCAGTGACGTACTTGAGTGCCTTGGTTTGCGTTTGCATTATCTGCCACAAATGCCATGTGCAGTAAGCTAGCTAGCTAGCAGCTATTCTTACACCACAAAACTGCTTCTTGCATTAGGATATTCTGTTTAGAGTGCCTGGTTGTTTGCCATGAGTGTACGCAGGTCACACAAAGAAAGACGGAAGAGCGAGGGAGGGGGGGTCTTTTAAAAAAAAAAGTCTGATTGACAGCCAGCATGCGGACGGGGGCTGGCGTTGCTGTTTTAGAGCGCCTCGTTGTCACGGTATGGAAAATCCCCTCGATATATTTTGGCGTGCAGACAAAGATGCTGGATGAAGAAGCATCCATTTTTTCCAGCTGCTGTTTGATTGACAGTTGACAGTTGAGTGGAGAGAACGTTTTGGTTTGTCACCATTTTCAAGCCTCATTTTTATCGACGTGGCCATTTTCTTAATCATTCAAATTTGGCAAGATTGTTAACAAGACTTCTCAGCCGACATTTTGATTTTCACTTTACATGAGCTTTAAGAAGGAGACGTAAAGTCAAACTGGAAAAAAACAACAACACTATATCGCTACATGGTGTTTTTTTGTGGACGGGTCCGAACGCACTTCCTGCCATAAACGGGGGTTGACGGGATACTTGTTTTCCTTTGATGCGATTTTCCAAGTCAAACATGTGCTTTAGGAAAGGCCGGCCTGGCATGATTGACAGCTGACAGGCGGAACGTGACGGGGCGGACGTGGCTTGCTTTTGTTCCGGACGTGGCGGGGACGGGCGGGGACGGGCGGGGGCGGGCGGGGACGGTCAAGGGTTCCGGCCGCTCGGCCTATCAACAGCACTTTTGAGGGAGCTGGCCGGCCGGTTTGTCGCTCAGTCTGGCGGTCTTGGTCCCGGGTGCCGCCGGCGCCTCCACGTCCACGCGCTCCGACATCTTGACGCAGATGATGTCCACCAGCCGCTCGAACACCTGCCGCACGTTGACGTTCTCCTTGGCGCTCGCCTCGTAGTACTCGAACCCTGAAGCACAACAAAAGCGATCACGGCGTGACGTGACGGGAGCCGTCTGCGGGGGAAATGAGCAATTTCCTCAAGGGGGCGCTACTGAGTGAGGGTTCAGAAGGGGCTCGTTGGCGACCCTTTCAAAACAACGGCAATCAAAAAAAGGGCGGGGTTTCTTCTCCTGATCATTTGCATGCCAGACTTTCTTCTTCCCACTTGCCAAACACGACATTTCAATAGCAAACAGCAAGAAGTCAAAACTCAGATCATGTGATTCAAATGAACACACAGCACTTATTTCCCGTTTGCTAGAAAATAAAATGACTTTTTGATTGGAAAAATTGTTGATTATTTTCATAAAAATGGAATCATTGATGGATTGTGGGACTTCAAATGAATTCTTATCCATGCATCCATTTTCCAAACCGCTTCACCTGAAATAAACAAACATTGGAAATGTTGATTTCCCCCAAAAAATGTCTCATTTCAAAGAAATCAATGAAGCAATTATTGAATGAGATAAATAAATTAAAAAAGGAATTGACTCATGAGTAAACGATTTTTCACCAGTTTCAGGAAAATAATTGTTTGCACAAATCCAACAAATATTTTTTTTTATTTGAGTAAAAAAAATAAGAACTAATAATTGTAATTAAATTGTATAATTAATGAAGCAAATATTGAATAAAATAATAGCAGGTTAAATGTAGATATGAAACTGTTTGTTAGACATTTTTTTAAAATGATTTAAGAAAAATAGAAATGAATAACAACATTTCAATGTAAAAGCTTGGCGGGCCCCGCGGGGGCCCCACATACAGTAAATGGCCGCCGGCTTTGACTTTGACCAGCCAATGTAAACAAAGTTCTTCTGACATGCGAAGTTTATTGACTTTCTTTTTCTTCTCTGAACTCTTTGCTCACCCAGCTGGTCTGCCAGATGTTTTCCTTTCTCGGGCGCGACCACTCGCTCCTCGTCCATGTCGCACTTGTTGCCCACCATGATGACCTGCGCGTTGTCCCACGAGTACGTCTTGATCTGCGTGGCCCTGACACACCCAAAATGGACAATCAGCCGCAGAGAGCCCCGCGATCAATCAGACGAGCGGGCCAAAGCGCACACGCAGCGCCGTTCCAATTGTTTTGGAGTTTTCATTTCAGTTACTTTTTTGGACTTTGTTTTTAAAATTCTCTTCATTTTCATTTCTGTTGAGAAAATGTGTATATATTACAAATCTCCATTTTTTTTAAAATTCCGATTTGCGTACGAGCTTTACGAAAACTCCTCCATGTGTTACGAACGCAGGCGTGTTCACGCGAGAGTGGCGGCCATGTTCCGTAGCACAAGCCGCGTCAAGGCAGTTGTTTTGTGCGCGTGCGCGCGCCACATACGTACCAGTCCTGCACCGCGTTGAAGGACTCCTCGTTGGTGATGTCATACATGAGGATGAAGCCCATCGCCCCTCGGTAGTAGGCCGTGGTGATGGTGCGGTAGCGCTCCTGGCCCGCCGTGTCCTGCACGCACACGCGCGTCACGCATACGTCATGCGTACGTCACACGTCATCATCAGAGTGGACGCTCAGGTCGCTGCTGTCTCCCGCAACGCGACATTTGATTAGCGGCCAATCGATGAGCTGGCAGCGACGTGCTAAAAGCCACTTCCCGCAATGCACCATGGGACGTGTAGTCTTCTTTCTGACAGCCAACAAAGCTGCCGACAGCTTTGCAAATAACACATCAAATATCATGTACAAGATAATTGTGACAAGGGCTCCTCTCATGCTATTGTTGCCACGAAGCCGCCGCCGCCGCTTTGGCAACGTCAGCACGTGACAAATTGACCAACATTGGAACAATATCGACATGATCAAGGCTACCAACGTTACAATATTGACCGATACGTTCTCAACATTTCTGTTACAACCTTCGCAACTGTTAGCATACGTTAGCAATTAGCGGCTGCGATGGCCCGTGTCGATGCGTACCCAAATCTGCAACTTGATCCTCTTGTCGTTGCGGTAAACGGTCTTGACCTTGAAGTCGATGCCGACGGTGCTGACGAAGGAGTTGCTGAAGGAGTCGTCGGCGTATCGGAACAGGAAGGAGGTTTTGCCCACGCTGCTGTTGCCGATGATCAGCAGCTTGAACATGTAGTCGAAGTTCTGGTCCGAGCCGTCCCGCTGGCCGTAGCGCTGGTCCGCTTTCGCCATCTGTACGCAAACGCCAACTTGTTGACACGCGGCATCGTCAGCGTCAGCGCCAGCGCCAGCGTCAGCGCCAGCGTCAGCGCCAGCGTCAGCGTCAGCGTCAGCGCCAGAACTCCAAGTCCAGAAAGACACAAATCCAGCCAGGTTTTGGCTTTAGCCACAGTTTAGCGTCGACCTGACGTCTCGTTTGCTTGAGCTGAACCGCTCGAGTAGAAACGGAAGTGTGGCAGGCTTTTCCCTTTCTGGACTTGGAGTTGAATTTTAATTTAGCAGCTAACGGCTAATTGTGTTTGCTCAACTAGCTCGACTGATGACATTTCCGACAGTGTTAAAAACGTCAAGATCATTTTAACGTGTGCGGATTTGTGTTATGTACAAATTTACGTGTGTTTGTCTGAATTTGTGTTTGTGAATGCATGTGCGCATATAAGCGTGCGTGAATGTACAGTATTTGTGCGTACGTGTCGTTTTATGTGTGTGAGCGTGTGTGAATGCGTGTTTATGGGCTGGACTGCCGCAAAAAATAAAAAATAAAAAATAAATCGGTCCTGGCATTTTGACTTAGGCCTTGTTTAACAAGCAGTTCTTTCTGCCACTGATGTTTATGGATGATGTTTCAGTTTGCTATCTATTGGATATTCGGAATGGATTAATGGACTGGTCCTTCTCAAATGTGGGTCGGTCTCTTGAGGTAAAATGTGGGGAAATAATCATTAAAAAGCACTGCATCGGCCCCAAAAAGAAGCCGGCCCATCGGGCAGCTGCCCTCTACGCCAGATGGCCAGTCCAGCCCTGTTTGAGTGTGTGTAGATGTTACTGCGTGTGAATTTGTGTGTTTTGCCTCGATGTGTGTGTGTGTGTGTGTGTGTGCGTCTCCATGGCAACTGAACACCTGCTGAGGCTCCTCCAAAAGATGCCAGAACGCGGATGACATCATCACCTTACATGATAACAGCAACATACAACGCATGTAACATGACGATGATGAAGATGAAGATGATGAAGATGATGATGATGATGATGATGATGATGATGATGATGCTTATCAGCCTGCACCTGCGCGTGCACGTTTCCTTACCTCTGCTGGGCGGGTGTGGGGCTCGCGCGCGCGTGTCCGAGAAGGCGTTTGTCTGATTTTCCGTCACGGCAACAAGCAAAGTGCGCGTGGCTGGCAGCGGCGACGTGAAAAGCCCGGGAAAACGCGTCGGAGGACGGAAGCAGAAGATGAGAAATGGTCGCGCTCGCGCGTGTACGCTGATGCGGCGCGTGCGCGGACGCCAAGTGGGTGAACGTCGCGCGCACACACGCCCCGCCCCGACGGACACCATGCGCGCCCGCGCTCGCGTGTGTGACTCATTCGTGTGTGCATGTGAGGCGTGCGCGTGGCCGAGCAGCGGGAGCGTGCATGGGGACGCGTGTCTAACATTATTGTCAATCAAAATGAATTGAAATCAACAATAATAGGCGACTTGCTGATGTAACGTTTTCTGATATCGATCTCGCCACGCAGGTGTACCTAATCAGCAGGTGTACCTAATCATGTGGCCAAATGCGAGCTACCGATGTAAAAACAAACAGTGAGCAACAGCGCCCCCGTGTGGAGCACTAGTGAACTGCACACATCAGCGTTTTCAACGATAACCAAAGAAAAAGAAAAAGAAAAAGAAAAAGAAAAAGAAAAAGGGGGGCAGAAAAAAATATAAGAAAAACAATGAAATCATAACGAAACCAACTATAATTATTGTTCATCAGCACTGGACATATATTTCTCCAAAGTCTTTAGAAGTTCGACCAAATTGCTGCTCCTGATGATTTATAGTAATAATAATAACAACACAAAGCGTCATATTGATGCCGCTCGTGTAGCAACGTTTAATTGTTGACTTTTTTGAGACAACGTAGCAGAAAGTGAACACTCGTCTTGAGGCGTGCGTGCGTGCATGCGTGCTGGTTCACGTGCGTGTGTTTGCTTGTCAAACGGCCCAAAGAAAGAATTCATGGATTTATGATTGCGACGCACTTCCACATGACCGTCAAGTGCGCGCACGCGCGCGTCGACTTGTGTTGTTGTTCAGTCCAGTTCAGTCCAGTCGTCATGTTGATGCTGCAAAGTGTCGCCCGTTTCCTCGTTGACAAGTTTCAGAAACATTCAAAAAATGTCAGCAACAACGGAGAATCTCCAAGAAGCAACAAAAACAAACAAACAATAACATAGATGACATACTGTAGCCCAGGGGTGGCCAAGTCCAGCCCTCGAGAGCCCCCGTCCGGCCTGTTTTCCACGTTTCCCTCGTTCAGCGCAGCTGAATCTAACGATCGGCTCATCAGCGAGCTTTGCGGAGGCCCGATAACGAGCCTCATCATCAATCAGGTGTGTTAGCGGAAAGAAACGGAGAAAAGGGGCTGGTTCGAGGACCCGACTGGGGCACCCCTGCTGTAGAAGGCACTCGCGAAGGTTACATTTATTTATAAAGTCCTGAAGCTCATGTGGCTGGATAGCCTAGAGGTTAAAGGTCGCTATGTTTAGTACCAACGTTGGCTGCTTCCGTCCTTGTCAATTCTTTCCTGGGATTTTTGCTCAAAACTCAACTGGGGACAAAAAAGTACCACAAAGTATACGCGATAGCGCAATTAAATATACTATCGAGTGTACTCAAATGTTCCAATTGAATTTTGTCCCAATGAGTTTACTTTTAGTACAAGAAACTTAGCACTACTTAAGTATACTCTACATGAAGTACTTAAAGTATACAACTTTTTGACATTCCAGGAACCCAGTGACAAAAAGTGAAACGACTGAACATTAGTTTGGTCCAAGTTTTTTGCGACTTGACAGCAACTGCAACGATGTCATCGGGCCATTTTTGTTCCGCTGGATCTTGCGAGGAAGAACGCCTGCCTGCCCTCAACGGAACCCGTGACGGAGCAGAACTGAGCGCCGCCTGTCTTCTCGGCACCTCGGGACACATGAAGGGTGGGGTGGGGGGGGGGGGGGGGAGACGAGTGCATAATAAAGGACAAACAGCAAGACACACACGCAAACAAGCGGCCTTGGCGGAGACCCGGTCGGCGGCAATGGACGAGCTGAGCCCAAGAGAACGAGAACTTCTGAAGATCCGGCGGGACAGCGACACCAAAGCGACGCAGCTGCTCAAGATGGAGAAGCTCATGCAGCAGACCAAAGACCTGATGGACAAGCGCAGCGAGCCCGACAAGGTCCAGGAAAACATGGGTGCGTCCCCTCTCTCTTCTCTCTCACGCTTTGAGACCTCCGCCAAGGCTGAACCTCCCTAAACCAACAGGCAGGCCGACGTCTGGATTTGCAAAATGGAACAAAGCAACGAGTGGTCGTTGCTTGGTAGAGGTAACACCTGAATGGAATGTCAGTGATGCTGTGAAAGCAAACAGTCCTTTCCTTGGTGGAGGTCACAAACGAAAGGAGCGTCGATAGTGTTGTTGTATAAAGTAACGAAAGGTGCTTTCCTGTATTGGTCCTTGGTGGAGGTCATGCATGAACAAGTGGCTTTTTCCTGGTGGAGGTAATGCCGTGTTGGTGTATAAAACAAACAAAACAACAGCAAGTTCCTTGGCTGAGGTAACAAATGAATGCAGAGTTGCTTAAACAAACAAACACAGTAACTTTCTTGGTGGAGGTCACACTCAAATGCGGTGCTGTTGTGTGAACAAACAAAGAAACGGTGACTGCCTTGGTGGAAGTAACGCACAAATGTAGTTTTGATTGTGTGTGCAAAGTAACAAATAGTATCTCCTTGGTGGAGGTCATGTTACGTATGACTGCAGCGTTGATGTAGAACACACACTCACAGAAAGGTAAGCATAATGGAAGTTCCTTGGTGGAGGTCATAACATAAATAGTGTTGACAGTGTGGTAACAAGGTAACAAGAAAAGAGTGTTCCTTGGTGGAGGTCATGCTTGAATGCAGTGTTGGCGTGTGAACAAATAGCGAGTTCTTTGTTGCAGATAACACGAATGGATGACGAGCGCCCTGGTGGAGGTCACACTCAAATGTGATGCAGCATTGTGGAAGTGAACGCTTTCCTTGGCGGAGGTCAGCTGTGAGTTGTACCTTTGTGTGTGTGCGCGCAGTGGAGGACCTGGAGGAGAAGGTGCGCTCCAGCCGGCGCCAGCGGCGGAATTCTCTGCATCACACGCAGATGCTGGAGAGTCAAATGAAGACGGTGAAGGGCGAGCTGGAGGGCACCTTAGACCACCTCCAGGAACTGCGCAACGTCCTGCGCCGCTCGCAGCAGAAAGCCGAGGAGCGCAAAGTCGCCATGGAGAAGCTGGCCGCCGGACTCAGGTGAACGCCCGCCCACTGGCGAGCGCGTGCGGGAACCGCCACCCGAGACCCGCCACCCGAGACCCGAGACCCGAGACCCGCAACGCCATCGCAAGAGACTGGATTGAAATAGTCCAGACTAAATGAGGTCCTACTTGCATCCAATGGAAAAGCGCGCTTAGACTAGACTGGAGGACGCCAGACGGGACTGACTTTGAACCCATTAAGGCCTAAAGCCCGTCAAACCTTCGCCCCAAAAGTTTTCCTGGAAATTCGACAATATTCAAAAGAACTAGAAAAATTCCCGCGGAAATTTTGAATGGGCCTGCTGACTTTTGTAAATGAGCTGAAGAGTTTAAAAAAGAAAAGACTGCAATCGCTCAAGAAATGTGCAAGTTAACCACAATCGACGTCAACTCAAAATGTCTCGCTGTCCCTTTAAGAAAAAGAATTCATATCTCAGCTCCTGAAGCAGACGTCATTCCAAAAACATTCGACAGCTCACACGTGTGGCGTTCACGCAAACCGAAGTTGATGATTATCAACCTTCAATATTCATATCCATTTTTTGTTTTGTTTTAAATGAACAAACAAACGTCGCACCTGCGAGTTCATCTATATTTACCTTCGACACTGCAGCGCACTTGGAATAACTTCGGCGGAATTATTGGTCAACATTCCCAACATCCTCGTTGCCTACAAACATATTTCTTAACAAGAAGTCGCCGGCGACTCGAATTCCTCCCGCGCCGTCGTCAGTCGCGTCGTTTATTTCATAACTCCCGCCAATCTGCGTCAAATCCAATTTTAAAAGAGGCCCACGTCACCTTCTCGTGCGTATTCGGACGCATTTCATCGGATCAGAAAGCGAGAATTGATCCAAAACGCAACAAAAGCACACATTCGCTCCCGCCAGCTCGAACGCTCGAAGCGCGCTCACGCGGTCACGCGGTCACGCGCTCACACGGTCCCGGTCTTAATGGGTTCAACTGGTTTTCGAGATCGTTTGGTCAAGTCGAGGTTGCATTTCACTCCGATGTAATAGATTCGATGATCGCGGTTAGACTTTATTCGACAAGATGAGACTAGAATATGCGAAACAACATTTGACTTATTTCAACACAATTGATTGAAATGAAAACAAAGACAAAAACTTGTTACTTGTGCTGTTTTTGTTGACATTGTTAACATTTATTAGCATGTTGGATAACACTGCTCGGTTGTTAGCCTGTTAGCTGCTATGGCTAGCATTGGCTCAGCAACGGCAAACAAAATGCTCCTTGCAGTGGCTAACGCTAATGCTAACGCTGCGTTTGTTTATTAGCAAGTGGCTAACGCTGCACATGAAGCGTCTTGTTCCGCTAAACCAAACAGTGACGGTCAATTCCCATCAATTGTTGTTGAGTTTACGTTTGGTGTCACCTGACACAGAAAACAAGTTTAAAATAAAAAACAAAACAAAGAAATGTAGTCACTATCAAGTGTGAAAATGCACGACACAGATTTTGCCGGACTACTTAAGCATGAAGCCCCATTTTGTGACGTTACAATCTTACACATCGAATGATTGATTAAACTATTATTTACATTTTAGACAACTAACCTGACAATTAGCTTGTGTGTTTGCTAGCCTGACTGCTTCTTTTCAGCATATTTTTGCTACTTTTTGTGGTTTCTCGTGTTTGGTAAAAAAGAAGAAGCGCAAAGTCAGAGTTATTTTGAGCGTGTGCGCTGGGAGCGTGTTCTGAGTGTCTTGAGGTTGCGGTGAGTCATCTGAACCGTCTATTTGGGTCTATTGCGCTATTTCTAATCGTTTAATGGAGTCTGAGCAGCCAGAGGGGAAACATCGAAGAAAAAAACAAAAGCTTCGATATCATTTCATCAAAAGTCACATGATGGCTGGCGAAGGCGGCTTTGACACGATGTTCCCGCTTGACACAATCCTTGCCGTGTCCTCATTAGCATACAGGAAGGACAGCAGACAACGACTGCGCCCAGTGTTCGAACGGTCGTCATTTACTGTAACGTTGCTGCTCATTTTGATAGCTCAGCAATTAGCATTGCAAATGGCTTACTTTCTCCCCGTCTTCAGGGTCAAAGGTCATTTTTTTTAAGCATGTGTGCCATCAAAGAAATAACAAACAGTTTGGGAAAAGAATCCATTTACTCATTGCTATACGTTTTAAAAAAGAAATGCCGGCACATTTATTTGGAAGTATTATATTGTAATAAGCCAGCTGGGATAGGCTCCAGCAACCCCGTGACCCTTGTGAGGCACAAGCGGTTCAGAAAATGGAGGCATGTCGTATGTGCTTTCACTTTTGTCTTCAGAGCGCTAGCGCCCTCTAGTGATGGCTTAGTGACAAAACGCTACCTTCACAATCAGCGTGCGTGCGTGTGTGCGTGCGTGCGTGGGCAAAAATCAAATCAGCACTCACCGGCAGCTTGTCAAATCTATTTGATTGCTGAGTGCAATTGTTGCTGCTGTGGGATGGGCGGAGTCTGCGTTTGGTGAGGCGGGCCAAAGAAATGCCTTCCAATGACGGGCAAGACGCGGCTGGCGTTCGTTCGGCCGTCGTCGTCATGACAACATTCCACAACTTGATGAGTCCCCAAAAGTCATCAAGCGACATCGTGATCTTCATCTTCATCATCTTGGTGCAGGCGGGGCCACCTTTGGCACGTCAGCGAGCGCGAGGCCACGCCTGGCAAATGAAGGCGTGCTGCGTGCGGGCGTCGCAGCCGACGCTCGCCCACCGGGACGAGTTCTCCGCCAGCAAACAAGTCGGTGCCCACCAGGATGGCGGCGGCGAAGACGGCCACGTCCCTGCACGGCCTGACGCAAACGGACGACAAACAACTTAGCTTGGGGCCGTGCGCGCGCGTGCGTGTGCGCGCGCGTGCGTGTGTGTGTGTCGTCGGTATGTTTGTGTGGCCTGTATAAGCCAGGAACGCCATGAAACACAAAAGTTGCCCGTTCTAAAAATAGATCACCATCAACATGAGAAGATCACTCATTGACTGGCAGCCATTTTGACTGAAGCAACCCCCTTTGCTCCCGGCTGTACCGAAAAAAAGATTCAAGTTTTTTCTTTCATCAGGAAAAAATTTCTATCAGTTTCCGTTTTGCCGCAATTAGCATGAGAAGTTTCATCATTTGGTTAAAAACTGTGGCAAAAGAGCTTTTTGCAACATGGCCCTGGTCGAGCTCTTTTACTCTGCTGCCACCTGCGGGCCGTTTTCGTAATAACTACCATTGCTTCAAGCATTCTCTTCACCCTAGTGTGAAAAACTAACCCTAATTTAAAATCTTACTTTGAATGGTTTGAATGTTTACGTAGTAATTTGAAAGAAAAAAAAAAACAATCGAGGAAAAAGAAAGAAGCTAATACGGTCCAATTAATCTGCCGGCTCCACTGAAAGGTCACTGGAGCAAATTTGTATCAAAAACGGTCGCATGACTCCATCGGCAAAAGGGACTTTCGCTTCGCAAAAAGGTTGCCCCGCCCCCTTTTTTTTTTTTGTACCTTGGTGCGTCGCCGCCGTTTGGGACGGAGCCATCCAAAATGGTTTCTTGCCGCCAAATCTCCAGAGCCAGCCCAGCTCTCGCCCGGACCGCACGCTCGGCAGGCTGCTGTTGGACCTGCCAATCATTCGCGCCGGTTGTCAAGCATTGGCATGCGCTGGCTCGCTTACCTTGCCTTCACTTGGCTTCACTTGGTTTGCGGACTCACAGGAAGGAGCAGGCGCGCTCGGCGCTAGCCCAGCTGCTGACGGACGAGCTGGCCAGGTAACAGCGCCCCCTGTGGCCGGTCCAACCCGCTTCACAGTGGCCGCTCGGCGAGCGCCCCGTCTGAAGCGCGCGCGACACAAACACAAAGAAGAACGACATCTTTGGCCTGGAAAATGGAAACTTTTCCTCAAAGAATTCATTTGTTTGGTGGTCTTTTGAGGGGAAAGTGGAGCGAAATTGGACATTTTCTACACAAGGCAGTAAACTTCTGATCAAGTCATATTGTTTCCAGGAAAAAACTAACGGCACATTTAACATGATCAGCGGCCTATTTTCCAGAAAAGAAAAAAAAAGAAAACACGGCACATTTCCCGAAAAAAAACAACAAAAAAAAACGACTATTTTGAGGGGAAAAGTAGCTGGAATTAAATTATTTATCCTAAAATAAATTTTCTAGAAAAAGTAGTAGACTTCTGAAAAAAAAAAAAAAGGGATTTCATTTGTTTCGGGAAATAAGCAGCAGTGAAGCAGACCTTTTTTTTCCTAGGAAAAAAGTTTTCTGGAAAAGAATGGAATATTTTGAGGGAAAAGTCATTTATTAAAAAGTAATACGTAAACATTGAAGAGAAAAAGTGATCTTTTTAAGAAAACCATAGTTTTGAAAAGGTCTACATCTCAAAGTAGTTGATTTTCCAGAAAGGTTTTGTGAGCTTTCTAGAAAACAAATTGCGCATTTCCCGGAAAACGCTTTTCTCAAAGAGGTCATAAAAAGCATCTTGAAAAAAAAAAGAAGTTTATTTTGCAGAGAGAAGTGAATTTTCCTTCAAGCGTTGTCTGTTTTCTAGAATTTTTTTTTCAAAATAAATATTTTCAGAAAAAAAGGAAATTAGCTTTTTTTGTTGAGGGGAAAAAAAAAAGGTTCTTTACCGAATTAAAAAAAAAAGCATTTTCAAGAGGAACAGGATAAACTAGTTTATCCTCAACATAAAGAAAAATGTGCATTTTTGTAGAAAAAGTAGTAAATTGTGAAATTTAGTCGGATATTTTGAAGAAAGAGGGACGGACGGGACCACTCCAATAAAAGTTGTCTATTTTCTAGAAAAAGACGTTGTCTATATTTTGTACGAAAACTAGAAAAAGTTTGTGTCCTAATTGCGGGCTGAAAACATTGTGGAAGAACGAGTTGTTGTTGTTGTTGTTGTTGTTGTTGTATTTTTTTTCCCCCATCAATTAAATTCTTCCATTTCAAGCCAGCAAATTTCCCAAACAAGACGAGCGAGCAAGCTAACATATTTTGGTGAAAAAACAAGTGGGACATTCTGGATTGAAGACAAATCAATAAATCCCAAAGTCCACAAGCTAGCGGCCAATCGTACTTTTCGCTGGCGTGACTCCGCCTCCTTGGTCCTGCTTCCCGTGTGACGCCCGCGAGGGGCTCGTCCCGGGCGGCGCTCCTCGCTGGCGCCACCTGCTGGTGGTGCCAGCTCCTCCAAGCGCAGAGAAGTCAGACTGTGGAACTGATGGAGGACGGGTCAGGTTGTGGTTCTGAATCGTCTCCTCATTCTGATTCTTGTCCTGTTTGGATTCTGCTTCTGAATTTGGTTCTGGTGCTTCTTTTCTGATTTTGATTCTTGTTTTATTCTGCTGATTCGTGTTTTTCGGATGTGATTTTTGTTTTGATTCCGATCTCATTTTTTGCCATCGCTCTGAATTTTGTTTTGTTTTGGATTCATGTTAGTTCTACTTGTGATGACTGTTGAGTAAAATCTGGTTGTGGATTTGATTCTGGTTCTGATCCTTGTCCTGGTTTTTGTTTAGGATCTGATTTTCATTTAGATTCTGCTGACGATTTTGGTTTAGCGTCTGAATCTGGTTCTTGTTCCTGCTTGAGCCAAGGTTGGCGTGTGCGTTCAATCTCACCGTCCAGACTTTCTGGTCCGGTTTTGCTCCCGCTGACAGCACCTGAGCACACGGAAGACGTTTGAGTCCATCTTTCCGTCAAGATCTACATGTGGATTTTATGGAGTGGACCCAATGCAGCTCTACTTACCTGGAGTCCAGCGTTGCCAGCAACCCGGACGCCTTCCTCGAGAGCGCGTCCGGGCTGCGCTTGGTCCTGCGCTTGGTCCTGCGCTTGGTCCTGCGCTTGGTCCTGCGCTTGGTCCTGCGCTTGGTCCTGCGCTTCTCCGTGGCCGCCGTAGTCCTCGAAGGGGCGACGGTTCGGAACGTCGCCTCGGGGAGGGTGCGTGCTCTCCCACAAAAGCTCCGCCTCCACATCCAGGATGGTGTCGTCTTCTGCCGGAGGGGGCGTGGCAAGTGCTGGGGTGGCTGTGGAAAAGGGAGTAGGGGGAGGGGCCTTGGCCGTTTTCTCCAAATCGCAACGTCCTGATGGGAAGAGGTTTACATGAACATCCAAATGTTTGCCGTCAACCTGTTCCTGCGCATCAGGAACAGGTTGACCCTCGCTGTAAGCAAAACGGTGGGGTCACGTTTGGCTGAGGAACAGCAGCACGTTTGTCCTCAACGCAAGAGCAGGAATAGGAACACGCTGACGTTCACATTGAGGACAAACGTGTTCCCGCGGGACAGGCGCAGGAAGACGATCGTCGCACCCAGGACGGCAACGCGTCCTCCTCAGTGTCAACATTCCAATGTCAGAGGAGCCCACGGGGACGTCACCTCCTCTGGGGTCGACGATCTCCACCTGGGCGGAGGTCGTCTGTCCCAGGACGGCGTTCTTCGGGTTCGTCAGAGTGACGGTGAAGTTCTCGTCGTTCTCCTCCAGGCCGTCGGCTCGCAGGAAGACGCTCCACGTTTTCCTGTTGACTCCTGCAAGGAAAAGCAGCCGGCACTGACGGGTCGCCGACCGATCACTAGCGATCCAAATGTGAGAGCCGCAACCAAACGGGCGAGAAAAGTGTCATTTCACACACTACGCGTCACCCGGGCCAGAAACCGGGCCAGAAATATGTCATAAAGTTCATGATCACGCCCCGTTCTGCTCTCACCTGGATCAAACTGGATCAGTCCGGCTGTGCTGTGCGTGAAGTCCTGACCCACTTTGGCCGTCCCATCCCGGACCTGCACGGAGACGGCAAAGCGCAAATGCTCCCTGCCACTGTTTTTGGTGCCGCTCGTACCTGGATGGCGACGTACGCCGGGTCGGCGCTTTTCCCGCGCCGTTGGATCTGGACCTGAAGCGTTCCCGCCGTCTCGCAGGTCCGAAGGCAGCTGGCCGACAATTCGATTCGGGACCAGGACAGATCCAGCCTGCAAAACGATGATCATCCAAATGATCGCAATCTCCACCCAGCGCCGGCATTTCGTATCTCAATTCGACATCCCGATCCAGATGAAAATGTTTTGAAATTCCGGGCCTTGGTGGCATAAACAACAGCTAGCGTAGCGCTTAGCACACAAATGCGGTACGGTACGTTTGCGGCCCGGCGACGTTCCCCGCCGGGTCGCTGAGCCGGAACAGGAAGCTGTCCTCGGTCACGTCGGCGTCGGCGGGCAGCACGAAGACCAGCGAGCGGCGCTCCACGTCTCGCTGCGTGAAGCGGCCTTGGATGTACGCGCCTGGACGGGAAAGCACGCCACAGGACGCTCCGGTCAAATCGCGGCTCAAGTCCACTCAGTCGCAACATACATTGTCGGCATGGTCGCCATTTTGCAGCAAATTCAAAAATGCTGCTTTTGTTAAGGTCCAAAGGCGGCCTCCATCTTGTCTTGAAATTCAACAAGTTCGGTTGATGTTGGAGCAACTTTGGGTGACCTCGACTGCGAAGTGGACGTAGCGTGACGTTTTTTGTGGCTTCGTTAAAAGTTTGATGATGTTTTTATTTGGGGGAAAAATTGTGAAAAAACTAAAAGGCAAAAATTGGACTACAATGGAATAGATGAGGCTCATTGTAATCGGTTTTCTCTTTGGAAAAGCAAAACAATCGGCCATCTTACCGGTACGGATGTTCTCCAGGTGTCCGAAACGCGGCGGCGTGACGACGGCGAACTGGATCAGATCCGGCGGACTGCGAGCGTCGGCGGCTCGCAGATGCTTGGACGTGATCAACAGCGCCCAGCGGCCGTCGCGCAGTCGGACCACCTCGCTGGGTCGCCCCAACGCGGTCAGGAAGGGAGGCGAGCGGTCCACGTGCTCCACCTTAGCGCAGGAACAGGAACAGGCGTTAAGTCCCAGGCTAGCCCGTGACACGTCAACACGTCAAAATGTGATGCGTAGCAAAATACATCCCTGAGTTGACTAACACATTTTTCCAGACATGAGCAGTTAATGTGATGTTATTATTATTTTTTTGGGGGATTTCCAAGCAAAAACGAGGGATGCGAACGACACGCTGGACGGTGGCGGGAAACTCAACTTCTCTTGAACAACTCCTCAAAAAAGAGGCTTTCTGCTGTTTGTCACTTACAGCTGATGTTGACGCTACGTAGGATCTGCTAGCATAATGCAATGGAAACGCCATAGCAACGCGTGCTATCGATTAGCGTCGATGTAGCACTCTTGTTACCCTTTTGGCAAATAGTGAACATAAGCACTACTACGACAAATCTCGACAACCTTATAACAAAACCAACAGGCAAACCTTCTTTATCCTCTGAGAAGAAGGACTCATATGAGTGGTGTACTGATGATTTGGAGGAGCTGCAACGCTCAACGAACGGCCAGCAGGCGGCCAAGAAACAGCGGCGTAACGAGCATGGAAGGACAAAGTGTGACCAAAGTGTTCAATCATGTTATTATGGGATGTTTCCATCAAGTCGAATATTTCCATCCATCCATTTTCTTAAGCGCTCGTCTCGCGGGAGGCGCTGGAGCAAATCTCAGCTGGCTTCGGGCAGTAGGCGGGTTCGCCCCAAATTGGTTGCCAGACAATCGCACAAGTCGAATATTTGTCTCGTTCAAAACAACCTTTGCAAAATGTTTTGTTTTTTGGAGTTGCAGCTGTTCATGTTTAAAAAAATGATACTAATGTTAAGAACAAAAATGCATCAAAGTCGGCTGTCAGGCCAGTGTTAAGATTGAAGGTAGTGTTTCACATTCCGGTTTCAAGCCTTGGCTTTCATTAGAGCTGTGTCAACTCAAAATCAACACATTTCACTCGGCTTCATCCATCCTTTCTTCCTTCCTTCCTTTAGTCTTTCCTCTGGTCTCGCCCTAATCTGTTAGAATTTAGATCTTTCTGGAGTTGGTGAAAGATTCTGCTTTTGTAAGTCTGTGGGTGGAAGGTGGTGTTTGGTTGGTGCTGGATTTCACTTGGTTTTATCTTTCTTTCCTTTGATCCTTCCTCTGGTCTCCTGACAACTTCACAACTCTGACGGGACTCAGAATTAAAGAACACAAACTCACACACGCAAAAAATAAAAAGAGAGCGATGATGATGACATGTTGACTCGGGAAGGCTGCCGAATTCATAATAATGAGCCCCACCCCCCCTCAAAAAAAAAGAAGAACTTTCAAGCGATGGATGACTGAAGAAGTGGAGTGAAGGGAGCTCACGTGCACGTGAAAGACGTCCGGCTCGGTCCTCAGCTGCCCGAATCTCAAATAGCCGCGATTGTGGCCGTCCCCCGGCAGGAAGTGGAAGCTGTCGTTGAGCGGCCGGCCGCTCGCGTCGGCGCCCGGCTCGTGGCGGTAGGCCAGGTGGCGCCCGTCCACGTCGGCCTGGGTGAAGCCCGCCGCCGGGCCCAGCGGGACGCCTCGCAGCAGCAGGCGACCGTAGCGCGGCGGGCGGCTGAGCGCGAAGGCGAGCTCGGCGGCGGCCGCAACAGCGTCGCTGAGCCGCAGGTGCTCGGCGCCGATGGTGGCCGTGCCGCCGTCGTGCACGCGCACGCCCGCGTTGACCTCCAAGGTGGGCGGGATGCGGTCCGTCGCCTCGATGGACACGTGCACGCTGCCGGCCTGCGACCGCTCGCCGTTGCTCACCACAAAACTGGCAAAGAACAAAACACAGAAAAGATCAACAAGCGACAAACGCAAACATCAGGCAAACATCAGGCAAACGGTCGCCACAGCAAAGTGTTGCTATTGTGCGTTATGGCAATTGTTGACACGCAGAGGGAGCTATTTGTGATGTCGTCATTTCAAAGATGAACACGTCGACAAAAGATATCAAGTGAGCGTAAACATTTGATTGAGGTGCGTTCAAGTGCAGTCGGACATTTCAGAGAAAAATCATGCTCACTTTTTTCGCAAGGTCAAATCGTCGACCTGTTTTGTTACAAACAATTCTTCGGACGCGTTTGCAAATATCCCATCTTGAGTCACTGTCAATCTTGACGTCTTATCAAATGACGTCATGCAAATTGCGACGACGACACATCAGCAAATATAAAAAAAAATCAGGCTAGCTGAAAAAGTTGCTAGCAAAAGTTACGGTAGAGCTCATATTTACACACACAGACGCACGCACGCACACGCACACACACGCAGATGCTGCCAAGCCGATGTGTCTCTCCACCCTGCAGCCAATCAGCTGACAGAGTGCCGCAAGCCTTACCGTCCTGAGCCAGCACACACACACACACACACACACACACACACACACACACACACACACACACACACACACACGAGTGCAAACATGGTGGGGCAACATCTGTTTGTGTTGTCGGCCATGTTTGGCAAGGCGGCGTACGGCCGGCGTGCCAACGTTGTTGTCGTCGCTCTTCTAATGGCGAGCATTCATCATCTGTTGTCACGGCAACACGCACGGCAGGCAGGCCACAAAGTCACGCACGCACATTCTTCTTGGTTGGACGCGTTGGCGCTTTTGGCGGCAAACGGGCAGCCGGCTGGCAGGCCGTGGCTGGCAGGCCGTGGCTGGCAGGCCGTGTGTGGCGTCGTGGTGACAAAGGTGGCGAGCCAACACTCTCCGGCCTCCGCCAACATGAAACGTCCGCCACCTGCCAAATTGGCGCCCGTCGCACATCAACAGACAGTCTGGCCAACTTCCTGTCTTTTCATGGACGCTTTAACGCCATCACTTCCTGTTTGGAAGACGGCAGATTTCCTTTTTCCATTCAAATGATCGTCTTACTTCTGTCAGAAGCAGATTTGATTTACTTTCGCTCATTTTTCAATAGATTGACGTATTTTTACGTTTGTTTTTATCTCTTAATTCCTTTTTCCTATATTACATGCAATTGTAAAAAAATATGACCTTAACATGATATTTTGTACTTATTATGCATGATATTGAGCAATTCATTTATGTTAGATATTATTTTATTGCTACTGATATTTACTGACTTTATATTATGTTGTGCATTTTTCTTTTTTTTTTAAACTAAATTTAATTTATTTTTTACTTTGTACTTGTGTTTATTTGAAGAAATGATTTGCATTTATACTTTACTGTTAAGTTACTAAAAAAAAAAATCATTTATAAATTTTTATATGATAACTTTTTTTGTTACGTAACATTGACTTTTTTTATATCTTTACTGTCCCATTGACATTTTACTCATTTCCCTTGTAATTTAAAAAATAATTATTTTGCTATATTGTTACTTACACTTTTGCCTGTATTGTATTTTATTGACTTATTTTGAGGATAATATTTGAATTGTGTTGCTTTAAATGAATGCTTACGTTCATATTTTTTTAAATAATACATTAAGCCCTTATTTTCTTATGTTTTTTTTTCTTTCTTATTTTTTGGTCTCCTTTTTAAAAAAAACAAATTAAAAAAAATATATATATTTTTTTAAATATATATACACATATATACACGTATATATATATATATATATATATATATATATATATATATTTTATTTTTTTTTGTATGTGGGTGAGTATGTGTATGTGCGTGTGTGTGCGTGTGTGTGCGTGCGAGCGTGTGTGTATTCATCAGTTCACCTAAAGCCCATTAAAAAAAATCCCATACTAATAATATAATATAATAATAAATTGCCAGATGCAGAATCATCAATATAAGTTATCCCGATGTGGTGGCTCTCGCTAACAGACAGAATTAAGTAACCAGAATTAGGTTAAAAAATTCTATATACGCAGACCATGTTTCTATAAATTTTGATATTTGGTTTTTATTTGAGGCAGATATTTTTTCTTATGTTTTAAATGTATGGATGTTAAACAGTTTATCCCAATATTCCGTTATTGTGTTTAAAACTTAAAATCTCTTTTTGATTAAACTCCTCCCATTTTCATGTAAAACGAAAATTTTCATCAGAAAAAAAAAATGAATATAAAAAAATGAACAGCTTTTATAAAGCGTGCATTGAAAAAAGATCCAGGACTCAAAGACCCTCGTGTCACGCGTGTGCCTCTAAGAGGCGTGGCCTAGTGAGTGACATCAGGAGGCCTTGCTGACCTGAAGGCGTCGCTGTGGTCTCGTTGTCCGTTGTCGTGCGTGTAGCAGACGCGCTGCGCGGCCACGTCCATCTGCGTGAAGGTGGCGAGCGGCACGCCGGGCCGCGTGACGGCGTGCAGCAGGCCGTGGCGCGGCCCCGCCGTCACCGTGTACACAAGCCGGTCCGGGCGCCCGCCGCCGTCTTGCGCTTGCAGGAAGTCCGTGTTGAGGACCACGCGCTCGCCCGCCGCCACGCGCAGCGCCCCCGTCCGCACCGAGATGTCGCCTGAGCAGGAAAACCGCAGAAAGAAACGGCAAGTCAACAAGGAAGCGCAGAAGGACAAACGGGAAGCAAACGAGCTCGCGAATTCAGTGAGGCGGCAAATAACCCGAAGATGAAGAATTGCAAGACAATTGAAGAAGGAAGCGCAAGACTGCGAGGAAACACGCAAGCAAACCAGGAAGTGGAATAAATGAGGATGAAAACGGGGACGAGAACTTCACGCCCATGCAAACAAGGAAGTGAATTAAACGAGCCGAGCAAAAAGTGTGTGAATGCCGTGTGTGATGTCATCGTGCGTGCGTGCGTGCGTGCGTGCGTGCCCACATGCGGCTTGTCAATAATTGAGCTGGCCGCGTCCTGGCCTTGCTCCCCCCCCGGGTGGGTGCCAGAAGGGCCCAGGTGGTCCCGAGGTGTCGTCGGGGTCTCGGGCGGCGGCCGTGTTCACCCGACTGGCAAAGCGGGCACGTTGGCGCCGTCAATAATTGATGAGACGGCGCCACAACGTGCCAAAACGCCGTGTTGGGCGCACCCGGGACGGCTGCCGAGTCGCAAACGGGACCCGCACGACACGCGGGGACAAAAATCGGGAAGGGAACGAGTGCTCGAGAAATGTATCGTAATCATCCCATATGGAGTCTTTTATGAATCGCAAAGCATTTATTCAACATTGCGACCTCGGCTTGAACTGTGCGAGTCGACTGCAGTCACGAAGCAACAAAAAAAACTTTTTAGCTTTGAGACGCTTTGAGTGTTAAGGAATGTTTGGAACGTAGCGACTTGTAAATGATTGTCACGTTGCCGCTACGTATTTACGTATTTCCCCTCAGAGCAGCGACGTCCATGTGAAAGGTCAGCCCAATAAAATAGGAAGAACCACACAACGGCGGGAGATTGTGATCGGCACATCTCTGTTCATTCTCCTCGCGAGGAATAAGAATGTCCATTTCTTGTCTTCCTTCCGTGTCTGCTTATTAAATGTTCTAGTTTAAATGAACCCGACAAAGAAAAGGACGGAAACGAGGAAGCAAACGAGGACGCGCGTTCGTGTGATGGGAAACGGGCGCCGTTTCTTGTTCCCAGCTCGCCCCGCCCCTTCCTGCCATGCACATCCTGTTTGTGAGGCAGCTCTGACCTTTGCGGGCGCTGCTGATGGTGATGTAAAAGGTGTGGGCGGAGCTTTGGTGTTCCAGATCACTGAGGCTGAAGCGGAAGCTGTCGTGACCTTTGAACCCATCCGCATCAGCGCGCCGGTGGGGCGTGTAGCTTAGCCGGTTGGCGTCCACGTCGTCCTGAGTGAAGTTCTGACCCGCCGCCAGCTCCGCCGGGCCCGTCTCGCGCTGAAAAACCGGGACCACAACGCTCGTCACGCACGCGTCAACACGTTCTTGATGTTACGCAAAAAGCAGGAAGTCGAGAAGGAAGCACGTCAAGGCAAAAGCGGAAGTGAAAAGAAAGCTTGGGCAGTCAACGAGGAAGCGAAGCAAGTAAGGAAATGAAGTCAAATAGGAATCAACAAGGAAGAAAACGAGGAAGTCTGCGAAGCAAATGAAGAAGGAAGTAAACAAGGAAGCAGGTTCGAACCACCTTCAGCTGCAGTTTTCCGAAGCGGGGCGCGGCGTGTAGCAGGTAGAAGACTTCCTGGGGCGGCGTGTCGGTGTCCTCGGCCTGCAGGACCACGGCGGAGAGCAGCCTCCGCGCGCCAGGCTCCGCCTCCGCGCCGGTGTTCCTGAAACGGGAAGACGAGGCTCGCTTGGCTTGCGTTTGGCAGGTGACGTCGCGGGAGCTGGCGCAAGAAGCTTCACGTGAGGTCAAAGGGCAACTGCGGCGCAACTGTTGCGGCGCAACTGTTGCGGCGCAACTGTTGCGGCGCAACTGCTGCGGCGCAACTGTTGCGGCGCAACTGCGGCGCAACTGCGGCGCAACTGCGGCGCAACTGCGGCGCAACTGCGGCTTCTCGCATTTCACAATAAGAGCAGTGAAGACGTCCATCAAGCAAAAAGAGAACAAATCAAGCAAGGATGCAAACGAGGAGCGACGAGACACAAACGAGGAAGAGAAACGCATGTCGAGAAAAATGAAGACGCGGATGACAACAAAAGTGGAGAAACGGAGCAAGAGAAACGAGGCCGCACGTTATGGAAACAAACAAACGAGGAAGCGAGTGAAGAAAAGTGAGGAAGCAAACAAAGAATGTGACAAAAAGAAGGAAACAAAATATGGAAGCTAAGGAGGAAAGCAGGTCAGGATGACAGGAAAGGAGCAGCTGGCCTGACGGAGCAGGTCACAATGTTTGTGTGACAGCAGGTTCCCCCTGAGGTACGCGTGCTGGTGTCGGGGAGGGAGGCGGGGGGAGGAGGGGGGGGTTCGAACACGACAAAGCGTCTGCCTGCGTCTTCACTCGGAAGTAAAATCCGGGCAGGAACGCCAGCCGCTGCCTTCGTCCTGCAGGAGGCGGCGGCAGGCATCTGCCAAGCGCTCGCGTTCCTTCGCGTTTGTTCCGCCTGCTCGCGCCGCCGCGCCAACGCCGGCACCCTGGTCCGGAGGGGTTCCGAACGGGGGGCGGGGGCGCCAGCCAGTCAAGGGTGCAAATTGCCAATCACTCATTCAAATGAAAAAATTGTTTGAGTGGTCGCCCACTGGAGCAGAGCGACCTGCCACATGTTCCCCCCCCCCCCCCGTGACGGCCACTTCCTGCCAGCTCGCCGCTAACGACGTTCTTCCGCATGGCGGCACAGGGACGTCTCACCCGGAGCCAAACACAACTTTGAAACATTCCACATGCTCATTTCCCACACGTGACGCGAGCAAGCAAGTGAGCAAGCCGGCGAGCGCCCCCCCTCCCCCCCCCCCAAAAAAAAAATAAAACAGCAGGCGAGGACGCAAACAAGGAAGTTGATCAAGCAACGAAGGAATAAAATACATCAAATGACAAAGTCAAGAAAAAAAAGCAAAATGAGAAGTACTTCATATAATTAATTCATATAAAAGGAATCGTTCACATGTTCAACGTTGACCAGTTGTGGGAAAAAAATACAATCATTGATTTGTAGCGCATTTCATGCACATCGAAACGCAATTGGCTTCACATCCTGTTTTTAAAAGCAGTTACAAACGAACTTCAGGACATTGAAAGGAAAGTCAAGAAGGACCGAAAGCAGCTAATCACCATCAGGCTTTGTAAAAAAAAATATTTTTTTTAAAATGGTGGTATTTGAACATGTCGAGAAAGTGCATTTTGTAAAACATGACTTTGGCGTTTCGTTAGCTTGGCAGCCCACCAGCTTTTTTGTGCTCATTTTCAGCGGAGGTCAAAAGTGACAAGATTTGCTCCCAACTTCTTATTTCTGATGTTGGCAATGCGAGCCCGAGGGCACCTGGGCGGCAATTTCTGACGACAGCAGGGGGCGATAAAATGTCAGCCTACTTGGATGGCTGAAAACGGGTGGATTAGTTTTCTTCAAGACGATTCCCTCGACGTAACCTTCATCCAAATGTTTAGACTAGAAGGGGGGGGGTAGGGGGGGTCACGTACGACACGTTGCTGCAAATACAAATTGCTTTTTTGCAATTGCAACGTGCTTCGTTGACAGAAAGGTCCAAATAATCACAGCAAAAACAAAACCCAGTGACCTGATGGTGCGTGCGTGCACGTACTTGAGGAGGCGGGGCGGGTGGTCGTCGACGGGCAGCACGCTGACGGCGGCGGTGGCGCTGAGCGAGTGGACGCCATCTGTCAGCCGCAGAGTCAGCCGGTCCTCCAGGCTCTCCGAGTCGTCGTGCGCGTACCACAAGCGCACGCCTCAAAATTCACGCACCAGGTCACAAAAACAAACGGCACGTGCGCATCACACATTCAGCACAAAAAGGTTCACAAAAAGCATCCAAACATTACGATTGTGTTTCGGGTTGTCCCTTATGATGATGATGATGATGATGATGATGATGATGATGATGATGATGATGATGATGATGATGATGATGTTAGTTGCTATGTTCCACTTTTGGAGGTTTGAGTATTTGTCACTCTTGTCATGTTGGTTTTGATTCTGTCCGTTTCCAAAACAAAAGTTTCCCGCCTAAACGTGATCGCCAGGGATGGGAAGTAACAAAGTACAAATACTTTGTTACTGTACTTGAGTTGTTTTTTTCTTTGCAATTCACGGAGACTTTTCCCATCTCTGGCTATCAAGCCTCTCCGGCTGTTGCGTGACGTGTGCAGAGAGGCAGCAAGAAAGCACAGATGAAGTACGAGTTGCCCCAAAGGGGCGGAACGGGGGGCGGAATGTCGCTTTTTGGATCTCTGACAAGCAAAATCAAAAAGTGCCACAAGACAAATTTCCGTACTTAAGTCCCCAAAAGTCAAAGTTGGCTCAAATGAAGCCAAGTGAGCGGCTTTAAGGGTGTGCTGGTGGCCGCCGCCGGCTGTTTCCGCGCTGACCAATGGCAGGAGGTTTTTCAGTCTCCACATCAGCAAGTCCAGATTGAGGGACAGTTTTTAAAAACGGTTGAAGGGAAACCGCGAGATGCTCACTGAACAACAAAGTCATCATAATGCTGCAAAATGATTTTGATGGTGCAACGCAATGGCGAGGTCATTTCATGCATTTGCTCATTCAGACTGATTTGTTACTTGAGTTGATATTTTTCAATGTTGAAATTGTTTGTCTTGCTCATTGAAGCACTTTGACGTTTGCTCACGTTGCCTTTTTTTTAATTTCATTTAGCTGTAAACGAACGCCATCACGTTTTGTGTTTTGATCTTTGACGGACGATTTGTTTTGGACTTCCTGAGTGAGGAGCGGTGGTGCCGTGTGATTGGTGCATGTGGCAGTGAAGGGGCGGAGCCTACCCCGTCGCAGCTCTCGCAGGCTGAAGGAGGTGACGGCCACGAGGGGTTCTTCTTCGGCGCTCGCCTTCAGGGTGCCGTGCGCCGGCGCCCCCGTCAGGCTGAAGGTCAGCTCGTCCGGGGGGGCGTCCAGGTCAAAGGCGTCCAGGAGAGACGGGGTCAACTCCCGCATGCCCCCCTCCTTCACCTGAACACATCGGCGCTCTTCATATACCTCCATGTGTGTGCGTGTGTTGCCGTGGTGACGTACGGTAAAGTTGGCGAGGTGCAGTGACGGTGTCTCGTCATTGGTGGGATTGATGATGACGAAGATGGGGACGGAGGCGGAGTGATGCAGGCCGTCACTCACGCTGATCAGCAATTGGTCCACCGTCGGCTCCGCCCCTTTGTGCTCCGATTGGACGTAGTTGATGAACCCTGACGTCATCTCGTCCAACGTGAACGACTCTGACCAGACATCAGCAAGATTTTCAAAATGTGTCTCAAATGCTTTCACACGCATTCAGGACGTCCCAATCACTTTTTTTAAGGAGAAAAAGAAAGTGCATCCAAATTCATGGAACCCTAACCCTAACCCTGTCCTGTTCTTGTTCAGAATGACTTTCATGCCGCCGATTTTTTTGCCTTTTCCAATTTTTTTTCTCCATCCTTTCTCCCATCTGCTCCCACCAACTTTTCATCCTGTACCAAAGTTGACTTTAGGAAAAAGCGTCAAGCTGTCCCGCCCGCCCGCACGCCCGCTCGCACCCTCGCAGACCTATGGGAATTCCCGCGTTGCTCTTCTCGTATCCTGGCGTGGGCTGAACGTTTTCCAGGAAGCCGTGCAGAGGTTTGGCGTCCAGGTGAAAGGTCAGCTGCTCTGGGGTGCTGTCGGGATCCGAGGCCCCCAGGACACCCCCGCACAGACACGCCCGTGAACCCTCGTCCACCGCCAACATGGATGCTCCTGTGGTAGGCACGCACACACATGCGCACACACTGACTGGTGCACGCTGATAAACAAAGAGACGTTCAATTCCTCTGTTGGCGCCGATTCCCCGCGAGGCCCATCGCCCTCGCCACGAATGTGTGTGTGTGTATTTATCAGAAAGCCTTCCCAGAATGCACGGCGTGCTTGGCACAGATTGGTGTCCATTATCAATGCTGACCAGTATTTTCATTAACAAACTCACCCAGGATGACGCTGGGAACTTTGTTGTTGACAGGAAGTAGAGTGACATTGAGGTCGTACACAGGAAGTGTGCCGTGAAGCGGGACGGGCGGGGCGTCACCATGGCAACAGCCGTCCATCCCGCCCGCGTCGCCGTCGGAGATGATGAGCGTGACGGTGTCGGAGGCGGGAGCGGGACCGATCTCGCCACCTGAACGCATCAACAGGAAGTGGCATTGTCAAGATCGGCGCAGCTTCCTGTATGGTGGCTGCTAAGTTATCGTGTTAGCCTGTTAGAATGATGTTCAAGTGTATTAGCTTAGCAATGTTAGCCTGATGTTCTAGCTCTGGTTTGTTTGTTTAGAAATATTAGCCATAGCGTGCTGATGTAAGTCAAGTGTATTAGCTTAATGTGAAAACATAGCGTAAACATAATCTTTAGCAACATCAGCCAAAGTTAACATGACTTATAGGTCAGGTGTGTTAGCTTAGCAGCATTAGCCAAAGCTTGCTTGATAACGTAGCGGTGGTTTGCTAGCTTCGTCACATTAGACAAAGTTAGCATGACTGTGCAGCTCTGTTGTGTTAATTTAGCAAGATTGGCTAAAGTTAGCATGATGATGTACCTGAAGTGAATAATATGCTTAGCGATGTTAGCCAAAGTTAGACTGTGTAGTCCTGTTGTGTTAGCTTAGAAACATTAGCCAAATTTAGCATACTGACATACGTCAGGTGTGCTAGCTTTGCAATCTTGTGTGCTGACGCAGGTAGAGTGTGTTATCTTAGCATCATTAGCGTGATGACGTGCCGACACCTCACCCGTGTGCACGTAGAACACGTGACCTTGCAGGAGGTCCTCCTGAGAGAACTTGTCGACGGGAAGTCCCGCCTTGCGCAGCTCGCCTCTGGCGGGCCGCCGCGCTAACATGTAGCTCAGCTTGGCGTCCTCGCTGTCGCGGTCGGTGGCTGCCAGGTAGTCGGCCGTCACCTGGACGCGACCCCCCTCGGGGCAGCGCAGTTCGCCGCGCAGACCCGCGCCCAGCTGCGGGGGCTCGTCGTTCACAGGCACCACCTGGCACAAGCGTGGCAAAAGTTCCAACTCCCATTTTTTCCTCAAGTTTCAGTGTCACGTAACTTGATTGGCTGAAGGTTGGGTGGATTAGAAATTAAGATAAAAAAAAAATTAACCACTGGATTTTTGCAATGCTCCCATTTCAATTTTTGGAGATGTTGATTTTATACGTTGAATTCTAAAAAACATAACGTAATATTTTGAAAATCCAAGCCGGAACCTGCGATGAGATCCGATACGTACGTGGACGAGCAGATCCAGCAGGACGGCGTTGACGCCGTCCGTCACGCGCAAGCCGACGTCGTCCTCGGTACTTTCCGAGTCGTCGTGGACGTACCTGCGGCACAGACCGCACGGAGCCAGTAAAACGGGGGCGGGGAAGTAGGCGGGGCGTGTGGGTGGAGGTTGGATGTCGAGGGCATCACCTGACGGCAAGTCCTCGGAGATCGGCGAGCGTGAAAGCGTCTCCGGGTGGCAGGATTCGCCCTCGCAGCTCCAGACGTCCGCGGCGGGCCGGGCGCTCCAGCGCCACCTTGAGGTCCGGCTCATGGGTGTCGCGGTCACGCACCAGCACGTGCTCGTCTGTCACGAACGCCGTTCCTCCTTCCTCCACGCGCAACAGATTGCTGAAAGCCTGAGCGCACGCACACGCCGGTAAACAACAACACGCAACAGCACCAACGATGGAGGCAAACGCTGAGACGACGACGTCGTCGTGACCTCCGGCGACTGGTCGTCGACGGGCGTGACGGTGATGTTGAAGACGAGGTCGGTGATGGCGCCCCCGCGACGGTCGCTGACGGAGAAGACAAAGCGGACTTGGAGTGGGTCGGGTCCGATGTCCTCCAGGGGCGGCATGTACGCCACCTTCAGGTGGTCCACCGCGTGCTGCCGCGCGCCACAACGCACAGTCAGCACTGACGTCTCGCGCTCGCCCGACACCCGTCGTGACGCGCTCGCCGACCCACCTGCGTGAAGGACTTGAGCGCCGGTGCCGTCGGGTCCCGCCTCAGGGCGGCGCCGTTGTCCACGAAGAAGAGACGACCCGCGTCCATCAAACTGTACACGCACACGAAAAACATGGGTTCCAAAAATGAAGCCCAAGTCTGATGTGGAGCGTTAGCATGAAGTGTTGCCGGCGTCAACGAAAATGAGCGCGAAACCTCTTGGTCAACCAGTCACGTGAAGAAGATGACACAAGATGGAAGCAAAATGCTGGCGATAACGATCACGACGTGCACGTGCGTGACACCCTTACCCAGGATGTTGGGGGCTGTAGCAGGGCCGGGTGACGGTGTAGGTGAGGTCGGCGTGCGGGTGTTCGACGTGGGTGAAGTGCAGGTGCGCGCGGGTGATGAACGCCACTTGGGTCTCCTTCAGCGTCACGCGGCGCACGCTTCCGGCAGATTCCGCCGGAAGCTCGTCCTCCACCGGGAACACCGCCACCGACACCGTCTGGCAGGCCACAGTCAGCGAGAGGAGCCTTTCCAAAGCGCCACGGGAGATAGTGGGCGGGGCCCCGACTCACGTAAGCCTGCGATAGGTTGGGCGGCATGTGGGCGTCGGCCAGCGTGACCTCCAAGGAGTCCTGGAAGATTTCGTCTCCGGAGTGTTGGTAGAAGATCCGACCCTGAGTCAAGTCGCGTTGGAGGAAGGACGTGACGGGAAGGCCTGGCAACGCCACAACGCACGCGCACGTGCACAGAAAAAGGCAAACACAAAAGCATACAAACATACATGGACGCAAAAAAAAGGAGAGCAAAATGCACACGGGAAGGCACGGCCAGACTCACCGGGGTCGCGGGGTCGATCCCTGGCGACCAGGCGTCCGGCCCTCGGGGGAACCACCACGCTGAAGAGGATGCGGGCGTCGGCGGAGTCCAGGTCGGAGGCCAAGAGGTGGGAGGGGCGGAGCCTGAGGGCGCCGCCCTCGGGCACCTCCAGCGCCACGTTGTTGACCAGGAAGGGTGGCGTGTCGTCGCGGGGCAGGATGTTGATGGGGAACTTGTGGCGCAGGCTGTGGCGCCCGTCGCTGATGCGGAACAGCACGTGGTCGCGCGTGCTCTCGCTGTCCGAGTGCTCGTACGCCACGCGGCCCTCGCGCAGATCGCGCACACCGAACGCAAACGCCTTCGCACCTGGGCACATCGTCACACCAACATGTCATCGTTATGGCATCATCGTTATGACATCATCGCAGTTGACTGGCAAATGATAAAAAAAGGCATTTTCCCATAATGCCACAGTATACAGACTTGCGCATTCCTAGTAAAATACAAATAGAGATTTTACAAAATACAAAACAAACAAATACGATCGAAAATTAGTTAACATTCTTCAGTCAATATCCTGTAGCATTAGAGGAAAAAATGCTACGTTTTTAGCATTTAGCCTACAAGTACCAACGTTGTTGGCAGTCCAAAATGTTTACGCCACATCGGCAGTTCCACCTTTTCGCGGACGACCGGCGCTTCTTGACCCATCCCCAAAAAAAGCGGGCGGGTGGCATGTCGCTGGCTGGCCTCCCTGGCGCCACACTAACGCTAACACTGTCGCTAACAGCGGGCCTCGTGTTGTCAGCGACGCCCACACTTTGGCACTTTGATTCAATTAGCGAGCGCCGCGCGGAAGCCATGAGCCGCTTTTGGCGCCAACGCGACCACGTGGCGTCCGTCCCGGCGGCCGCCCGCGTGCCAGGACAGAAGGCCCAGGTCACGTGACAGATTGAGAAACGAGCGCTCGCCATCCGCTAACTCATTAGCGACGCCACCGAGGGGACGCGGGCGGCCGGTCCGCGCGAGAGACGCGGTGCTAATTGGGCCCGAAGGTGGCGTCGGGCGCAGCGCCCGACGTGGGCGCAGCGCCCGTCGTGGGCGCCACTCATGGGTGCCGTACGCGGGACAGGCACGGCGCCATTTGGCTGAAGGCGTCGCACGCGCGGACGGGGACACGGCGACGACTTTTGCGCACACGCCGAAGCTTCCGTTCATGGAAAGAACCCCTACAATTTTCTTTCATTTAAATTTAAAAAGCAAGTTTATTATGAACACACCAAAAAATCTAACAAATAAATTTTAAATACAATTTTAATTTAACAAAATAATTACAAATGGTTTAGGTACACGTACATGATGTTTTTATGATATTTAATATCTTTGCATTTGATTTGAATTAAGAAAAAAACACATTATATTTCCACTGTAATTTATGAACACCGTCTCTTATCACAAATTATATTGTACATTTAAAAAATCTCACTTGAGAAACAAAATATGATATTTGTATTTAAATTCAACACTAAATTATTCTAAAGATACCAATGATGTTGTTTAGTAAGTAATTTTGAATTTAAAAAGGCCATTTTCATTTTAAAATACTGTTGTTTGCAATAAATGTAATATCAGATTGTTCAACATTTGATATGGCAAAGCCGTCAAGTTTCTTGCAAAATGATGACGTCACGATGATGACATCACTGTTGAGCATTTTCTTTGGACTTGTAGACGTTTCATGCCATATATGCGCACGCACACACACTGTCGCAAACACAATTTGTGTGCGAAGGGAGTGCCGTTAATTGGTCCCGGCGGTGCGGTTGGGCCCGACGCCCGAGAACGAGCGCCGCTCGCGGGTGTTACGGGCGGGACGGGAGGACAGGCAGGCCGGCGTCCAATTGGCTGAAGGCGTTGGATGCTAGACGAGGGGTCCGCCCTCACCCTGGGGGGCGTCACCCTTCCTCATGGGGACCCAGATGAGGATGACGACGCCACAAATAAAGTTTGGGAAAATCCACTTGTACTTCCCACCACTGATGATGATGATGATGATGATGATGATGATGATGAATTTGCCTGCAAACTACTGGCATGTTGCTATGTGTGTGCGTGAAATGGCACCGAGCACGTCCAGCAATCTGCCCAGCCCCAACATCCATTTTGCGCCACACACGCACGCACACAAATAAGTAAAGCGGGCGGCGCGGGACGAGCGCTCACCTCCGACGACGAGGCGTCCGTGCTCGGGCCCGTCCACGGCCACCAGGAAGACGTCGTCGATGTTGTCGCTGTCCACGATCTGCAGCTCCGCCCACGTGATGGGTCGCGACTGACCTTCCAGAAGGTCCAGACCTGAGCGGACGCCGGCAGGGTTTGCGTGACTGGACGGCCGTCGAGGACGAGGACGGTGACTTTTGCCTTTTCGCTGGCGGCGTACCCGTGTTCCAGGACACCCGCGGCGCATTGGTCTCCGCCGCCCTGATGGACACGTGGACCACGATGGGCGGACTGGTCGCATAGGAAGCGTCAAAGGCCTGGAACTCCATCTAGCACAAAAAAGCACACGCGTGGTCTTTTGATGTGCCTGAAGAAAAATAACCAAGACAAATATTAGCACTCCAGCTAGCATGCTAACAAGCGCTATTTGTATTGCTGCATTTGCCCTGATTCTTAAACACGGAAGCAGGAAGCAGTTTCTGTTTCAGTTTCTAACAGGTCTGTTAGCAATGAGCTGTCGTTAGATTAGCCGTATGAATCCCTACGACAACTGTGTGATTGCCCTACACATGACCCAATTAGCTTGCTGACCGCACAAAAAAAAAAAAGGGATGCCGGGACAGACCCTTGCGTAAAGGCGGGACAAAACAATGGGGCCGCTGGCAATTCGGACACAAGGTTCAAATGGTTAAGATCAGGGGACGTCGGTAATATTTGTCAACTGTGGGTGTGTGAAGCCCTTTAAGATCGTTCCTATTTGATCTATAAATCAATTTGACTTGAGACGGTCTGAGGTTGAACGAGACGTCGAAACCAGGGGTAGGAAACCCTGGTCATGGAGAGCCGCAGTCCTGCGTGTTTTAGATATCTCCCTCCTCCAACACGGGGTGAGGATCGTTATCGGGCTTCTCCAGCGGATCAACTTAATCACCTGTAATGGAAGAGGGAGACGTCTACAACACACGGGCCAGTGGCTTTCCAGGACCAGCGTTCCCAAACCCTGCCCTGAGCTAACATCATAAGCAACATTACATGCTAAGAACCCAAGCTTGAAAGTTGCCATTAGCGTTACATCTTTGATGTTTTAGCTGCTAACAATTGGGCTCTGCTTAGCAGGTGAGCCATCTTAGAGCTGATCCAAAGTTCATCCAAATGAGTGACTTGGGAAGCGAATGTTGATACCTTCTGTAACTTTTCTTTTGTATATCTCGATCTTATGACAGAACCGGTCCTTTAGATTCCGTTTGCTAGCTAGCTAGCCCGGATCCGATGAAAAGTCAGCGTTGAAGAGCGTCAATAGGGAAGACGGCGGCCGTTTGAAAGCGACAGATTTGGCACCAGTACCTGAAAGTTGTCGCGTGCGAGGCGGCTGCTATTGGGCGGCTGGTACGCCACCTTCAGGTGGTGGAGGTCGGACCAGGTGAAGGAGCCCACGGGCTTGGCGTGTCGGTCCAGGTGGGTGACGTAGCCTCGCGGGGGCGGGACGGTCACGTTGAACACCAGCCCGTCTTTGGGGCTCTCGGGGTCTTCGGCGTCCAGCGTGGCGGTGGTGATGGGGGTCAGGACGAATTGGTCCACTTCCAGGATGAAGGACGCCATGAAGGCGGCCCGCGGCGGCTGGTTGGGCGTGGCCCCGACGATTTGGACCGGCAGCCACACAGACTCCGTCTTAACGGGAGTGAAAACTTGTTATTGGCGTGTGAACAACAACAAGCACTTTGAAGCGCTTGCAACGCCAAAGTGTCGCTTCCTGACACCTCCCGGCTGCCAACAAACGTGCCACAAAGTCAACGCTTCTCTCTGATCGTTAGCATTGAGCTCGTGCCAAGGCACCGCTAGCACGACTAGCATGGATCACTCAAGTGGGAAAGTAGTGATTGCTATTTTGGGGATCTGGTCCTAACCTCCAGCAGAACCCTGGACTCCTGCTCCCTCAGCTCCACGCTGATGGCGACGTAGTCGAGGTCGGGCGAGGGAGGGCTGAGGTGTCGGTACTTGAGGCCGGAAGTCAGGAAGTCCTGGCAGCTGGTCTTCAGGAAAGCCACTTCCTTGGTGCCGGACACGCAGGCGCGGTTTCCCGGACAGAGCGCCGCCGCCGCCGCGTCGCGACCTGGACCAGCGGCCGGCAACACAAAGCGCATGGAATCCTTCCTTTTCATTTCTTTTCATGTCGCCACGTCAAAATGTGCTTTTACGTGAAACCGCACAAGGCAGGCCGCCGCCGCCGCCGCCAAAACAAACGGCGCAATGAAGGTCCTTGATATTAATGACTTTTTTTTTTTAATTCACAAATATGATTATTATTACAAGAAAGAAATCAGATTTGCTACGAGAATATAGTCCTGTATTTTTAAGAACAGAAAGCATGTTTTTTTTGTTGAGAATGTAGTTGGCATTTTTGGAGAACAAAAATTTGATCTAGTTAGTCCTATTAAAAAAAAATGTTTTGTGTTTTTTGGAGAACAAAAATCATACATCATACAGTCTTGTTTTAGTTTTGTTTTTGAGACCACGGCCTTATTTTTTTGGACACAAAAAAAATCGAGACTATTGTTCTATTTTTTTGGGGGCACCAAAAAGGTAATTTTTCTGAGAATATGATCTTGTTTTTGGGCAAATGAAAATTGTCCTTTTTTTTTCTTTTACGAATATCTTATTTATTAAAAAAACAAACATGCAAAAACCTTCTATTTTTAGGATCCAGTCCTAAAGAAAAGCTCATCTTTCCCAAAACTTTTGCTGTAATATTAGAAGTTTAAAGTTTAAGAAAAAGCTTGTGATGGAGTCGAGCACTAAAAAAACATCTTCGCCAAGCGGAAGTTGCTTCGACTCCCATCGGCTCGGCGTCGACCGCGACCGATCGGAGTGGGTTGAGAAAGTGGTCGCGGGCGCAGCGCCGTACCTTTCCTCTGGAGGGCGTCATCCTCTCGTACCAGCTGACCGGCGGTCAGAACTCCGGCGGCGGCGAGCAATCGCACGGCGCACGCGGCGCCGTCCCGGCCTCTGATGTTGACCACCGAGCGGTCGATGGGGTTGGACAGCCCGTAGAAGTCCGGAACCACCAGAGGGGTCGGTCCCAAGTCCACCAGGCCGGGTGGCCGCTCCACCACGCGAACCTGCACGACCACCGACTCCACTCGCGTCTCTGAAGAGTCCAACCTACAACACATTTGTCACTTCTCGCAAGGTTGTTGGTTTTGGCCGGTCACACAAGTTCTTTTGTGGCATGTGCGATCACTTGGTTCTGGACTTGGCGGCACTCAACTCGTCTTGACTCGTCCCTCATCTGCAGGCTAATTCGGGCTCAACTCTGACTGAACTCGAGTGGACGCAAGAAACTCCATCAGAACCTGAGAATGGTCTTCACCCGCAACTTGGGCCAGCCTTCGTCTTGGACTGTTAAGAGACGCAGGACTAGACTAGGATGTGGATCCGGGGCTAGGTCTGGACCAGGATAACGGAGGTGTGAGAGTGTCAGGTGTACTGTGACGCCGCGGACTTTCATTCTCTATGAAATAATGAGCGACTCTGGATGCAGGACCGGGACTGGACTGCAGGACTGACCTGTAGAAGGTCAGCAGGACAAGACTCAGAACCAAGACTACTGACCTGTAGACCCGCAGTAGGACTTGGTCGCTGTCCAGCAGAGGACTTCCGTTGTGCTGGTACATGACTTCCTCTGGCAGGAAGTCGCAATCAAACAGCTGACAACAAAATGACAAATGCAACGTAAGCGAGACGAGCGCAAAATCAAGAAAAGACGACGACGAGAGGACAAGAGCGAGACAAGACAAGCACGCAGACAGTCGACGGACGCGTCCTGACCTGCGGCGTGAGCCGGCCCACCCGCTGCGTGATTGGCTGGTTGAGGACCACCTCCACCTTGCAGAGGGCGTCGGCCTCCGTCCGGATCCGCAGCTGCTCCTTGGCCAGGAAGGCCGAGCGGCCCCGCGCCACCTCCAGGCCCGCGTTCACCTCCACCACGCCGCCGCCGGCCACCTCCACGCCGCCGCCGGCCACCGCTCCCGCTAGCAGCAGCAGTGGGAGGAGCGTGCTCACGGCGGCCATCTTGGAGCCGCCGCCACGGCAGACGGACAGGAAGTTGCTTGCTTGAAGGGCTTCCTGTCACGCACGCTCCAATCAGTCAACTCGTCAGCTCAACAACAAAATGCTTGAAAGCTATTTAAATGCTTTCCGGGTCATTTGCTGAGTTCAAAAACATTTCTTTGAATCGGCTTTTACGGATGTGGATGATTTTGACAATTTTTCCTTTGATCATTACTAAACAACAGCGCTTGTTCTTAGTTTGACATGGCCTGCTTTTGCTGCCTGCTAATATTGCCACATTTTCCGTTTTGCTTTTTTTCATATCAAACATGATTTGCATATATGAAGTCTTTGACATCCAAAATGAAAGGATCCCGCACGGACATGCTTGAAAAGAAAGCGGCAGCCTCGACAAAGTTGGAGCAACGAGCATTCTTTCCTCCAATTCGGAAAAAAACAAATGTCACTTTCCGTTTCAGCCGCACGTCAAATAAATCACCCAAAACTTTATTCGCACCAAAATGTGCGCATTGCCCAGACGGACAGCCTCGTCATCACTTCCAACAAGAAAGGAAGCAACAGCATGACAATGTGAAAATCCAGACAATAAACGAGCACGAAGACAAAAAACAAGCACAACATCAAGACCACAACTACAAGTTGACAAAATGAAGGAAATAATAAGAGAGGAATGCGTCAATGTCAGTCACCGGCCGGGCTGAGCTGGAGGAGCTCCGTCACATTTGAGGTCAACCAGGACGTCATGTGTCACGTCACATCTTCGTTTGTCCCTTCACACGTTTATCACATCTCCATTTGTCATTTCACAAACTTTGTTTTGTACTTTCGTGTATTCAAGTTTTGAGAATGCGCTTTTTTTTTTTATGGAGGGGCGGTGGGGGGTAAAATTCCACGGGAACATGTGGACAATCACTTTGCAAGTCATGTGACGGCACACGGGAAGTGCCATCGGCGGGCGCCAAGTTCCCGCGAGTGCGCATTGGCTTACCTTGGCTGGCGTTGCTGTTGAGTCTGTCGTGACCCGATCTGTTGCACGTGAACGTCCCCCCTGCCGAATTGAGTCCACAACGCCAGCCGAGCTACTGCTCGTCCTTTGACCTGGCAGTCCGACAGCAGACAGGAAGTGAGAGCTCAAGACTTCAGCTTTTACAAGCCCCCCCCACCCACCCATAAAGGCCCCCAAAACCCCCACTGACGCGCACGCTTCCCCGCCTCTGCTGGGCCCCCACCACCCGTCTGTGTGCACAATCCCCTTTTGTCCATTTGATTGTCCCACAATCTTGCGGGCCCACCTGAGGAATGCGGAGTTTCATCAACACAAAGATCCTGGACACAATTCACACACAAACATGCAACATGCAACTACGTATTTTCGTTTTTTTCTACGCTTCTATGTTTTTTGTGGATTTTTTTTGGACGGGTACAATTGAAAAGTCCATTTTGGTCTAACTCTCCCAAAGTTACACAGCAGCTGAACTTTTCAACAATTTCGTGACAGCTGTAACAAATTGTGACTGTCCAAGAAAGCCAAGCCCTTCTTTAAAACCTTACTTTGAAAGCCCGGCCAACTCTTTTCGGTTTTAGCTGCATTGCAATTCCACGGTCAAGATTATTTTGCTTGAGATGGTGTGAATTTGAAGGCAGCAGAGCCAAACTTTGAGCTTTTAGAAGATGAGACAATGTCAAGTCCTCTGCAATCCTGTTTTTATTTTTTTAATATGTAACCCACTTCCGTGAATGTACACATCATGACAAAAATGTAAACTTTTAGTGCCGTTTACAACAATCCGTCGATTGAAAAGCATTGGCTTTGGATCAATGTCATTGAATTTGTGAGGATTCTTTTGATTTCAAAAGGTGATGAAATGCCGTTTGACTGCTGCTATAACAATCTGCCTGCTTCGTATGCTCGTCATTAGTCAGGCAAAAGCAAAAAAAGGAAGAATTTGCATCGTGGAAATATCTCAAACGTTGCATGTTCCAAATGGTCAATAAAGTCAAACTAAAACGTCCTTTTCAGCAACAAAAAACGATGTCAATTGTTCCAGGGGGTTCCAAACGAGTTCAATTCAAAAGTCAAGTGGAAATTGTCAACCTTGTTGTTGTTGTCGTCACAATCCTACCACAAGGCGGCCGCTGCTTAGGAAGTGTGGGAGACTTTCATTGGGGTCGTCGTGGGAGGCTCGTCGCTATCAAATGGGCTCGGGGGGGACAAGGGGGGGCTTCACAAGTCTTTCTTGCGTCACAAAAACACAGGGAGGGGCTTTCCAACCGAAAAGCTTGGCTCATAAAATGCTTCCTTGACGTTCTTCAAATTCATTTTCTCTTCTTTTACCTCCACACGGGAGAAAACAAAAGCTCGTTTTTTTCCCTCTTCTTTTTCTTCTTCTTGCAAATTTAAAATGGCGCGAGCAAACCAATGTCAAGTGCATTACCGCCACTTACCGGACTGGAGAAACCAGTGCTTGGTTGCATTAGCGTTGTTAGGCTAGCGTGAGTATTGTAGAGCACCATTTCCGTTTTTTTTTTATAAAATAAAACTTTTTCGAAACAAAATCAATGTTTCTCAAAAGTGATATATGAAGGGCCACGTATGAATATATTTTTGTAGAAGGCGGGGGCAATATTCTATATTCTATAATATTATATATATTTAAAAAAAATTACGAGAACTACACGTAACGTACTACTCGACTGTTTGTGCCAATATTTTCCGGTCGGGTTTCCAAATAAGGAGATAGTAATTGCTTTAGCAGAGATGAACCATATGATGTTATGCATTCGCTCTTTGAAACGTTGTGTACGGCCAGCGACAAAGTTGCCTCACTTTGCGAAGGTCACAGCCGGACGTTCACTTGTTAACATGTATATTTACTTCTTTTTTTTATTTACGTTGTCGTTGTACGGTCCCTTCCCAAAGTCTTGCGGGCACGCTAACATGCTAACGTGCTAACAACACACTCACACAATTTGGATCGGGATGCGTTCTTGGACATTTTGAGACCAAGTTTAGTTGATGCCATGATATGGAAAGCAAGAACTTTTGTCCTTTTGGGCCCACGCGGGCCCACGCGGGCCCACGCGTCCATCTTGGTTTGCCGTCAAAGGAAGAGCAGCGCCAACGCGCTCCATCTCGCCCCCCCTCCAGTGTAGCGTGCGTGCGTGCGTTGTGATGTCTTGTGACTGTTGGCCTTCGCGTGGCGACCGCGCCGCTTGGCGCCGTGCCCGCGTTGGAGCGGCGCCCGCTCGCATCCCCGCCGGCGCCCGTCGCCCTGGAATTCATTCTCCGCCGTCGCTGACCCGCAATGGACACCACGTGACGGAAAGAACGCAAAAGGCCGGCGAGCCGCACTTTGGAGCCATTTTTGGAGCGGCAACCCAAGTGAGCCCGAACGACCGCCACCAGTTTCCCCTCCGCCGCGTTGGCAACGGCCGCGACGCCGCGCTTTGTACCAGCGAGCCCCAATCAACATTTTGGGCCTTTTCGTCGTTCTTGGCCGGGATGAGGGTTTCAAGTCATGGTCAGGGTTTGAAATGAGGGTTGCTCCGAGACGGGCGGAAGGTCGGCTGTTGGAAGCCGCTCTCCCCGAGTCGTGGCGTCCTTGGGCAAGGCACTTGGCCCACATGGCCTCCAGTGCTGGTGTATGGAAGGTGCCAATGTTTGGCGGTGGTGGGAGGGGCCGTAGGCGCACACGGGCAGCCGCGCGTCCGGCAGTGTCAATGTGTAAGCGCACAAATAATGTATCCGTCGTAAAGTGTCTTTGAGTTTCAAGAAAAGCGCTCCATAAATCCCAGGCATTATGATTATTATTATTGCGCTTTCAAATGAAAGTTTGAAACCAGAATGAGGGTTTTCAAACCAGGCTAAAGGCTTTGAAATTTGGGAAATGAGTGCTTCGAGTCATCATTCTTGGGGTTTTGACTGAGGATTTGAGTTCCAAGTGAATGTTGATCTTGATGAAGCGGCGTGATTGACGTGAGGTGCGTGCGTGCGTGCGTGCGTGCGTGCGTGCGTGCGTGCGTGCGTGTCATGTTGATGATGTCAGCGCCGTCGCTCTCGCTTGTCGCATCAAATCAGCTGCGTGACATCAACAACCAACGCCGTTAGCATCACCGCCAACATGGTGGGGGGTATCACCTCCACCGCGGTGAGGTGGGGGGTCCTTGAGGCCCCGGTGGGGTGGAGCTCATCCTCAAATTATGCTAATGAGGCGTCGAATTGACGCAAAACAAGCCCGACCGGTCACTAATGTTTGTCCAGTCGTGAAAGGCCGAGACTCCCTGCGAGAAATACCAGGAGGGGGGCAAGGGGGGAGAAAGTGGGGGTGGGGGGCACGGGGGGAGAAAGTGTGGGGGGGGCGCGGGGGCAGTCTGGGTAATCAGGCGCCGGCGTGCGGGTGGGCGGGGCGTCTCCCGCAGCGTTGCGCATTATCATATTTCCACGTCATTACTTCTTTTTCCACTTGAAATGAGGAAGCAGCTCGACGGTGCGTTCGCTGCCCGCGGGACAACGAGGCGCTCGGACGCACGCACCATCCGCCGACGACACCGGCCAATCGTGCGCACGCTCACACACACACAACTTCTTTCTTTTTTTTAGTTGCACTGGGTTTTTTTTGGGTATTACATTTTAAAACGTGGCTTTTGTTGTTGTTTTTAATAACACAAGACGAGCGCACACAAGACGAGCGCACATCAAACGCGGCAATGACGACAACCAAGCCGACAAGAAGGACGCGCTTGCGTTGTTGACGCCGTCGCTCCGTCAGCCGATGACGAAGTTCCGAGGCGAGCGATGCCAACGTGCCGCGGGCGCCGCCTGGCCCGTTGGCCGCCCGTTGGCCGCCCGCTGCCGCCGTAGCTGGCGATTAGCGTGGGCGGGCCAGAGACGCGCTGGCACGGCCGCTTCCCGTCTCATGGCGGCGCCGTCATTCGTTGACGGGCTTGACTTGCGTCCGCTTCCTGTTTGGCTGCCGGCAACAGGAAGTGGAGCAACACGCACACGCCCACTCAAGGTGGCTGCTCAAGGGACATGCTTCGGATTGGCTGCTCGTCTCCGTCCGTCCGTCCGTCGCCGTGTGTTGACATTTACGTCTGTGGCCGCCGTGTGGTGCGAGCGCGTTCACGTATTTCACGCATTTGCGTGTGAATCTCGCTAGGAACATCAATTTCATTCTCGTAAAAATATACAGTAGATGTTAATGGTGTCAAAATGTGTGCATTTGCTTTCAGTTCATTCAAAGTTCCTTTTTTTTAAACGCGCGATTAATTGCGATTAATTAATTGAAGACGCGTCCTCATCAAAATTGAGCAGTGATGTCATAAATGTCATCATAACGCATAGATTTGTGGGGAACGGGTTCGAGTTGTATTTGACAAATGTGTCGAATGTCACAATTTACTTCATGTTAAAGATTTGATGATTTTTAAATTATGAAAAGAAAAATGCACTGACCTGTCATTGTTACAAATGCAATGATGCCATCTAGTGGCAGAAAAATTACAAATCAATGTCACACTGTTTTTTTACAGTACACGACATCTTTTCAACTTTAACTCAATTTTGTGAAGGATTATGAAATGAATGATTATAAGATGCAGCCAATTTTCTTTAGCTTCACTTTTATGTTATCAAGAGTATGAAAACTTGGGGAAAAAATTCTATTGTACATTTAGAAGAGATATAAAATGTGCAATTTATTGTGAGTTAACTATTGAAGTCATGTGATTCGTTACAATTCAAAATTGTAATCACTTCTATCTTTCTATATGGGATTGTGTGTGCGTGCGCGTGTGCGTGCGCGTGTTGGGGCTCCGTGGCGTGTGCGTGCGCGTGTTGGGGCTCCGTGGCGTGTCTCCAGTGTTCTGGCCGCCGCCCAGTTGCTTCTTCATCAGAGTGAGCGGTCAAACGCACACTTTCACAGCCAGATGACATCAGTGTGTGTGTGTGTGTGTGTTGGGGATTGCCCCCCCCCCCCCCTCGCGTCACACCGTCACCTCCTGGCGGCCGGCGTGGAGGTGAGGGTGTGATGAAGTGCCAGGAGGAGGCGCGGTGGGCCGACGAGGGGGCCAGCAGCTGCCAAGCAACTTCATTGACCCCCCCCGTGTGTGCGTGCGCGTGCGTTTTAGGGTGTGAAAAGAGCGCACGGTGGCGCGCCAACATGGCGGCTGTGAACATTCAGCTTCAGCGAGGCCAACTGTTGCATTGTGGGAGCATTTTTTTTCTCTGGCCGAGCACCCCATCGACAGGAAACCCCGCCCGCACGACAAACATCAAAAGAAGCTGAGAGACGGGCGGCCATTTTGAATGTCGCTTACCCTCACGAGCGGTCGCCAGGGACACGACGAGCGTTTGCAATCGCAACGTCTTTGGAATGCCGATCAACGCAAACGGCCGCCAGTTTCATACGCGCTGCTCGAACGTTTCATCATTTGGAATGATGACATCACATTTTGAGCGGCAATCGGCAACGCTCAATATTTCAGCGCCATCCGTCAATCTGTCATCCGGCAACAAAATCAGCACGAATTGAAGGCGTGCCCGTCCGTGAGTGACGCGGCACGGTGGCCTAGTGGTTAGCACGTCCGCCTCGCACTGGAAATGGAGGCCACGGACGGACGGGCCTTCTGCTCGTACGACACGCCATACTTTGCCTCCACATGACCTGCCGCCGATTGGCAGCAACCAGTCCAGGGTTCCGACCCAAGGCCCCGCCCCCAAATGCCGTCACCCCAAAGTCCACTCGGTTAAGTGACTTTGCCGCCTTGTGCGGGATGGCGATCGTTAGCGACGCCATCTTCCTGCTCACTGAACGGCGAGCGTTCCATGATGCTAATGACGCTAATGTGCACACAAGGCGCCCGCGGCGGCGTGATCACATGACTGCGGCTGCGACCGGTTGTGGTGCAATGTGAGAACACACGCACGCACACACACACACGCACGCACGGTCGACATCACAAACGCGGTGTGGATGTTTTCAGGTCACATGCTAATTGCTGCGCGTTTTATTGTGGCGGGACGCACGGAGCCGTCATTAAAGGTCAACGAGCGCCACGCCCAACAAATCTTTCCCGACTGTCATGGGCGAGCGGTTAGCTAGCGGCGCGTACGCCTGGCTTGACGCGAGCGGTCGCCGGCCGTTTGGACGACTTCCACAAACAACGACAACGCAAACGTCGTCATTGGATTGGCAAACATCGATCACGTATTCGGTTGTCGGTCGTCGGTCGTCAGGTCGTCGGTCGTCGGTCGTCAGTCGTCGGTCGTCGGTCGTCGGTCGTCGGTCGTCGGTCGTCGCATTCGAATGTGACATCGGTCATCACCATGTCAAGCATTTGAAAAATCATATGACAAATCATTCTTCCACATTTACGATTCAAATTCATCAATCGGCTTCTAACGATGACATCGTGAATAAAAAAGAATCGTCGTGATCATCGGTCGTGTTTCAGAGATGACGAATGAAGAATATTTGACAGGACAACTTTAATAAGCAGTCGCAATGTCAATCTTGTTCGACGGCTCAAAGTTGACGAAAATCACGCCGATCACAAATATTGAAACCGTTAATGATGTCACCGATGATGAAAAACGGCAAAAGGCTCATTCAAACGATTCCAAAGCTGAACAAACATTGACGATGTCAATCATGTGGATTTCAAAAATGAGGTCATTCAAATCAATGATGAGCATGAAAAATATTTCAAGATGAAAACGTTGTTAATAAAGTTGCGGCTGATCAAATCAATCCAAACGTCATTTTAATGATGAGTAAATCAAACGTGATTTGATGACAGCATTTGAATAAACGTGCACGTTTTGAAACGATGTCATCTTTAAAAAGAATAATAATAATGAATAATGGAGAGCAAAAGTCCTGTTTTCTGCCGCTAGCTTTTGGTTTCGCCACAACAAGCTCCTCCCCCTTTGTTGCTTCTTCTTTTTGTTGTTCTTCTGTTTGTCAAGCACATGAAAAGTCTTGTTATGCAAATGAGCTGGTAAATGTCAAATTAGCATAGATTAGCTCCCTCGCAGACGGCTGCTTTGCATACGGCCGCCGCCGTCACCTCACGGCGGCTTGCCGCCGCCGTCCCGTCGCCGCCGAGACTGATGGAGAGCGACAGAGCGGACGCCGCCTTGACGGACGGACGGACGGACGGACCGATGGATGGATGGATGGACGGACGGGGGGCGTCGCTAAGAGGGGGAAAGCCACATTATGCTAATGAGCTTGTTCATCAAAAGGCTGCCGGGCCTTCCGTCACCCTCGGACATTCGCCGCTCGCTCCTTTTCTTCTCTCATTTGGGATGACCGCACGCGCGCACACACGCGCACACACACGCACGCACACACATTGGCTCACATTAAACATACATGAAATGGGAGGGAGGGGGGCGGGGGCGGGGGGGGGGGTCCAGATGTTGGCTGTGTTGTCAGTTGAATCGTTAACTCACTCGAACACGTTTCATTTATTCATTTAACATTTCTCATATGCTGCACACACACGTTCTCTTCTCATGCAAACACACACGCGCGAATATGCTCCAAACTTTTTGCATGGGAAAATTCATCATCATCATCATCATCATCATCATCATCATCATCATCATCATCATCATCATCATCATGTTGGTGGGGGCGTAAAAAACTACTTTTTTTGAAATACTGAACTTTTTGAGAATTTTCAAGTGGTTGATTTTTATATATTTTTTTTAACATTTCTTACATTGTTTTTTTTTAAGTTTATTGTGTGTGTTTTTTAAAAGACAAAATGTATTTGTATTTTGACATTGTTCATTTTTTTTGCAGCGTTGCAAATTTAGCTCATTTTTAAAAATGTTTATATTGACCTCATATGTTGAATTTGTTGGAAGTCATTTTTTTGCAATGTTGATTTTTATTTTTTTTTACATTGTTGACATTTTTACTGTTAGGTGACGATGAATCCCAAAAAAATCACAAAGCAGCAAAAAAGGAAAGCAAGAAAGATGAAGAATGAAAAGAGAAAAGAAAGCCAAGCAAAAAAAGGACGCAAGTCAACAATTGGACAAAGAAATGGCGGAGACAACGAGGCACACCTGGACTGGCTGCAGGAAGCCGATTGGTCGACAGGAGGAACCGACCTGACGAGATCAGGTGGAGACCAAAAACCAGAAAACCAGAGAAAAAGTCCGGCCAAAAATGAATAACACCGATTCAACACAACACAATTTTCAGGATGTTGAAGTTGACGTCTTTTAAAAAATAGCCTAACTTGTTTGTAATGTAGATATTCATTTTTCAGGATGTTTTTTAACCGATTTTTTTCTTGAGATGTGAAATTATTTTGCATATTCTTTTGCCATGAAAGTTTGTCGACATTTTTGGAGATTGAGAACGACGCTAACGTTAGCCAGCGCCAACGTTAGCCAGCGCGCCGCCTCAAATATTTAAATGGCCGCTGGAGCCGAGCCACGTGGGCCGGCGCTTCGGCGCTTCGGCGCTTTGGCGCTTTGGCGCCGAGGGGGAAACATTTTCTCAAAATGTAAACGTGTAAAAATGCAAATGCGACATATTGCGGCGGTTACGGCCTGGCTGAGTTTGCGCCCGCGGGCCGGCACGACAGGGGAGGGCGAAGAGGGGGCAGGATGGGGGGGGCAACATTTACACTTGACTTTTGGAAAAGGATCATCACGTTTATTTTCAAATCAAACTTTGTTTTTGTCATTTGCCAATCCTGTCCTCGTGTCACCCGCAACCGCCGCCACCTGCTCGCTGGGCTAGCACAATATGCTTGCCCCCCCCCCCACACACACACACACAACCCCCCCTTTCATTATCGTGGCTGCGATTACTGCCTTCGCAGAAGAGGCAACATGGGGGGTTGGACGGCGGGGGGGCTTTAGCGTAGATTAATAGTGGTTAAAATGAACGTGTCAGCGAACGCCCCTGACAGCGTTTAATTAGCATCGTTAGCATCATCAGTCCCACATAAACACGTCACTTGCTTTGTGTGTGCGTGTGTTTGTACTCGCGTATGTGTGTGCATATGAAGATGGCGGCAAAGGGTCACGTTGAAGGAAGGCGCCCGTGAAGAATGTGTCGGCCATCTTGTTTTTCTTCTTCCACTTTGCTGAACTTCCTGAGGAAAAAAAAAAGTTCCATCTGCACGCCGCCTTCAACATGGCCGACGTTCCAGGAAGCAGATTGACGCGTGTGTCAGACATCTGCTGGGGGGGGCAACATATGCGTCATGCACCCCCACAACAAGATTTTGACTTTGAAAAGGAGAAAAGGTCATCATTGCCGTGAATACGACAAACATGGAGAAGTCACGCGATCGATTAATCGGCAATAAGTTAGAACGAAACAATTGATGTCAAGACAAAGTTGTGATCGAATTGAGCATTTTTTGCCATGCGAGCCGTTAGTCGAGCAACATTGTGGAGTGTGTGTAAGAATGTGAGCATGATTGCCCGTGGCAAAAATTGTGTCCGCTATAAGCCGATCACATTAATTATGCAAATGAGCCGTTAAAGTGTGTGTGTGTGTGTGTGTGTGTGTGGGGGGGGGGGGTTGTATTGTTTCACTAATTAAGTAAACGAGGAGGCTGGCGGCAAACTGCTCCAATGGGTCAAACGCTTGCGCTAAGCTAGGCTAACTGCTACTCTGGCTTTGCAAATGTATGCTAAGCTATGCTAATGCTTGATTGTGCTTGCGCACGCTTGCGCCTTCCTCAAATGCGCTCGCGAAACAAAATGGACGCGCGCGAGCAAAGTGCGAGTCGGATGCTGGTCGTCATCGTTGCTTTTCGTTTTCCAGCTAAACGACTTGAGCCGTCCCTCAGCTCAGTGAAATTGCCGGACGTCCTCAGGCGGAGGCTCGACTTCGTTTGCCGATGGCGTCCAAGACGGAACATAAAAACATTCCGCCTCCAAAGTCGGGACAAAACAAAGCCAGAGAAAACGGCCTGACTGCGCAAACCTCACGTTCAAGACGTCAGCCATGTTTGTTTTTTCTAGATTTGCTCTGGAAATCCGGGACTCTTTGTGATCCCTGGGACCTCTCGGGACGCCAGTGAAAAAAGCTTGGGATTCCTGGACTGTACAAAATCTTTGTGACCAACAGACATGTCCTTCCTTGTCAAGAAGCAAAATGTCTCAAAGTGCCGGAGTGAAGGAGTTGCGCTTGCGATGTTTGAGATCTGCAGGTAAGCCGTCCGGTCCGGGCGACTTACGCACTTTTCCATTCAAGACTTGAGCAATGTTTCTGGAGATTTGTCTTGGAATTCAGGACTGTCCCAGCAACAGTGAAGGATTACAGCACACTAGCCAACATTGATCTAAAGCTTAGTTGAAGCCACAACTAACATTTGGTTGCCGTTCGTTGTTGGTTAAGCACGAACGGCAACCAAATGTTTCTGAAATGTTGTCAGAAAGGCAAGACTAGGAAAAGACGGATCCACAACAGCCGCCATTGTCAACCAAACGATGGCGATGGCGATGGCGGGACTCCAGTCAGTCAAAGTCCAAAACCATCTGACGTTCCGTTTTTAGTTGGTTTGGTTTAAGATGAGAATGAGACGGCAGAAGTCGAGGATGGACGCAAGACGACCCGACGGCCTCCAAGCGCCTTCCCGGCCCTCGTCTCGTATCAACTCGCACCCTGAGGCGGCGCAGTGCTCGTCTCCCAACCTGGAGGTTGCGTGCGGGATCCTCCAGCCTGCCAGCGGGTGCCGGTGCCCTCGAGCAAGACGGTCCCGATGCCGCGTCATCAGGAGGTCAAACCAGGAGACGCTGTCCAGCACTTGACGTCCCGAAGGTGGGAAAGAAGCCGATTTCGCCGATGGCCGCCGTTGGCGCACTCGCTGACACGTTTCGATTGTTGCGCTTTCAAGCGGCGACCAAAAAGGACGCCTTGCGTGCTTGATGTTTCTTTTTTCTCTCTTTTCCATCCGGAACGCTGGCGGCCGCCGCGTCCCGAGGCCAGCGCGGATGTCAGAGGACATGACGAGCGGGACCGAGACGAGCCACTTGGCCGCCGCTCAGCGCCGCTCGGCCTGATGGGCCGCGATGGGCCGCGATGGGCCAAGATGGACGTGGGCCGTCCCGGCTTGGCAGCGGCCGCCGTCCTCCGTGCCACTTGGCCGCCGTCCGTCCCGGGGCGAGTGGGCGGCGTCCCCGGGGCCTCTCAAGTGGCTAGCGCACGTCGCGGCGGATGAGCGGCGCCTCCTAATGCGGCGGGACACGCGCACCGGCGGCCAGCGGGTCGCGCACGCACACACCTGTCAATCAAGCACCTGACACGTGACCGCACGATGACTTTTTGCGACAAAAATGAATGCGTTGGACAAGATTCAACTTCACGAATATTCTGAAGACGTTTTAGTTCATGATTTCAATGATTCCTTTTTTTCATCCAATGAGAAATGAAAGCAATACAAAATGATTTGTTTGCAATCGTTCGCATTCCTGATTTACAATTTAGATTTGCTGAACTTCATTCAATTGTCACTTTTTTTTTGTTTTAAGAGTTGATGGAATTTTATTGACATTATTATGTCGCTTTTGTAAACCTTTAGACAATAAAATGCTATTTGATTATTTCCGGCAAATAAATGTTCACAAAACAACATTTTTAACTTCACAAGACTTTTTTTTTCTTTCTTTTTTTTGCCCTGATGACAAAAACATGAAATTGAAAACATTTCAAAATCATCAGAGATGACAAGCACACGCACGAGTGCTGGCACACGCACGAGTGCTGGCACACGCGCGGCAGGCAGATGGCGCGCGCGCGCACACGCACTCGCACATCATAGTTTTTGAAAAATGTGCGTCGGTTCACTTGCTGGCTGCTTCTACATTTAAAGACTTCGCCCACACACGCGCGCGCGCGCACGCGCGTTGGCAGTATGTGTGACGCAGCTGGTGCTACACTGAACATGTCAACAACACATCAGAATTGATTAACCTTTCAACCCGGTCCGACTCTTCATCATCATCATCATCACCAAGTCACATTGCCCTCTTCACACTCCTGCTCCTGTTGTGTTGTGTGTGTGCGCGCGCGCGCGTGCGTGTGTGTGTAAATTGGAGATAGAGCGATATGTTTTTGTTTTTGTTGTTTTTTCCCAGGGTTGATACCGACACCAATTGTTCGGAGTCAAGGAGGCCGTAAGCGATATTTGGAGCCAATTATTCATTTACAGGAAAAAAGAAAACTAAAATTGTCATCACAATTTTTAAAATACAAATTCCAACTCTGAACAACTTTTAAGATTTGCAAAAATGTGTTTTTGTTGTTGTTGTTCATCAAACTTCAAGTAAATAAATATCGTCGCTCCGGATACTTTTTGCCAGTAAATGGGATATGCTCTCCTATACGACCCCCCCCCCCCCCCCACACACACACACACACACACACATTCATTGGTGCACACCTGTGTGTGTGTGTGAACCAGATCCATCTGTGCCATTTGAGTGGAGACACTTCCTGTTATGGAGGAAGTCACCTCAGGGCAATCCTGCACGCGCACGCGCACTTGAGCTTCCTGACAGCAGATTTGACGACGTTGAAAAGTCGAAAACTTCGTCATGGTCACACGTGATGTTTTTCTCATCTTCTTCTCTGACTGCTCATCAATTTGTGTGCATGCGTGTGCGTGTAGGGGGGGGGGGCTTGGGGGGGGGGCTGATTAAATATGGCTGACACGGCCAGTGTGTGGTCATGTGGACCATGAGGTGGGCGGGGCACGACGCCGGGTTGCGGCCGGGCACTGTGACGCCCTCTGGCGACCCCCCCCCCCCCCCCTCCTAACCTGCTTCCCCTCCCCCATACAGCCAAAGACAAAACAGATGTCCACCATCATGTGCATGCGCGTGCGTGTTTTAAAAGGTCGTTTAGAGGAACGTGTGAAGGATCCTTCAAAATGAATCATTTCAATGAAGAATTTCAAAATGTACAATTTTTCAAATGTTGTGGAAAAGTTTCACACACGATTGAGCTCACACGAGTCAAGTTGTAAATGCAAGTTGAAAATTGCATCTTGACATCAAACAAAACTTTTCTCATAGCGGAGAAATATGATTTTCATAAGTTGCTTTTATTTTGAAGGGCCTCCAAGTCTCATCTGTGGTCAACACAAACATTTATGCTTTATTTTAACACTTTGATGGCCGCTCCACTCATCATCATCATCATCATCATCATCATCCCAAAATGTGTGTTAAAAAAAATTTGCAGTTTGCAAAATAGGATTTTTGTAAATGTTGTGAAGATCAAAGATCGAATAAGACAAAATCAAATGAAATGAGATCGAGTCATTGTCATGTTTGGGTTCTGGTTTTGGTTTTTGGTCTCCTTTGATCTTGTGTGTGGTCCCGCCCTTCCTGGTGTCGGCCAATCCGTGCCCTCAGCCACTCGTGTCCTGGCCCAGGTGTGTCGTGTTGTCTCGTTAGTGTGTGTGTCTTGAGTTCCCTGGTTCTGGTCGGTCCTGGTGGAATCGTTGTCGCTGGTGTTCTGTTTGTTACTTTGATTTTGGATCTTTTCAGATCTTTGTTTCTTTAAAGCTAACCAGGACCCGTGTTAGTGTTTTTGTCAAATAAATAATGTTCAGTATAACCTGCTTTCCTGCCATGGTTCTCCTCCCTGCGTTCGGGTCCTCCGGTCCAACTCCACTCGTGACCGTCATCTCGGTTTTTTGTTGTAAATAAAGCGACCGGGAAGGAATGTCACCATTTCTTTTCAGACCAAAAGTCCTCAAAAATGGCGGCCAGCAAAAGCAAGTAGGTGCATGCGATGCCTTTTTGTTTTTTTAGAAGAAGAAAAATGAATTTCACATTGAAGTGGAAAGCGGCAGATGAAGACGTTGCACAAATTCAACAGCAACTTTCCATGTTTTGGCTTTTGTTCACTTTCCACTCGCCACAAAAACAAAAAAAACAACAACAACAAAAAACTCCTAAGTCATTGGTGGCGCTAATCAAAGATCAGCATCGACTAGTAATGTCTAGTCATCATCATCATCATCATCATCATCATCATCATCATGCCGTTTGTGGCTTTTGGGGGTCTCGGGTCCTCACATTTCTGAAGCTTCTTATCTGAAGCGCACGCGCACGCGCATTCCTGCTCAGTCAGCACAATGGGACCTCTGTGCGTACCTGCTGCGTGCGCGCGCGCGCGCGTGCGTGCGTAACGGAGGTTAAGGTATTCGTCCTCGTGCCCTGCCCACATGGGACCCTCCTTGCAACTCAGTCCTCGCTCACTTGTCTTCCAGCTAAGCATGCTAATGCTAACAAAAAGCTAATAAAATCAACACTCAACAAAATCAAAACGACAAAATACATGGTGAGCAAAATATATTTTAAAAAACGAAACAAAAGCAATTGTAAGCAAAAATCAATAAACAATCAAATCAATGGAACAAAATCAGCAGAGAACAAAATTAAAGAGCAAACAAAATAAATTGGAAGCAAAATAAAAAGCACCAAAAAAAATTCAATGTTGGGCTGAAATTTTCCAGACAAAATAATGCAGTCATGCTAAATGCTAAGCTAACTGCAAAGACCATTTAAAGGCACTGACAAGGTGGATAAAGCTCAATGCTAAGCTAAGTGAAAATAGATTAAGATAAGCTAAGATAAAGTAAAATAAAGTTAGCATCACGCCTCAATACATCAGCACTGCCACCTGTTGGACCAAACGCACATGACACACAATCAATCAAATAATCAATTAATCAAATCTATCGGCACGTCCTATTTCACGTGTGTGTGTGTGCGTGTGTGTGTGCGTGTGTGTGTGTGTGCGTGTGTGTGCGCGTGTGTGTGTGAGGGGAGGGCGCTTAATTTGGCGGGAGGGGGCGTGTCCGCATCTCACCTTTCCCGATGACAACTTCCTGGGCTTCATCTTCCTCATCTTCCTCCTCCTCCTCTTCATCTTCGTTTTCTTCTGTCGCTGGCTGCCACGTGCGTCCTTCCGTGCGTCCGCCTGTTAATCACTTCGTGGCTGTCAATCACTTTTCCCGCCGAGCGCGCGCACACATGAGGTTGATTGACGGCGCCATGGCGGGAAAAAGCGGCGCGGAGGCTTCCGTCAAATGGCAGCTGTGCTACGACATCTCGGCCAGGACCTGGTGGATGGTCAGTACGAGCACGCGCGCGCACACACGCGCACACACACACACACACACACACTTTACTAATTTGCCTACATTTATTGAAATGCATTTGCACGCACGCGCAGTTGTAAATTGTAAAAGAAAAACTTGGAAAAGTGTGTTGGACCGCGCGCGCGCGCGCGTGTTTGTGTACTTAGTGGTTGTGTGAGTCCGCCGAGGAGAAATGCGTGACTTGTTTAAAAAATAAAAAATAAATAAAGTGAACTTGCGCTTGTGTTGGTTTTATTTTGTTTTATCTAAAACAACTATAAAACAATTATTATAATAATAATATGCGCGTGTGTGTGCGTGTGTGTTTTTACTAAAGTAAAATTGGTCGTAAAACGTCGATGTTGGAAGGAGACATTTTCATCTTAAAATTAATTTAAATGATCGTGCATTGACTTTTAATCGTATGTTATTGTTACGTTTATTGTTTATTTTTTTTAAATTAAATTATGAACACAAATCTAGTAGGCTTTTTGATTTAATCGTTTTCGTTTTTGGAAAACTCACTATTAGCAAGGTTTTAAAATATAACAAACAATATATATATATATATATATATATATATATATATATATATATATATATATATGTATATATATGTATATGTATGTGTGTGTGTGTTTAATACAAATTGTAATGATGCATGATGTTCTCTTAAGTCACGTCTTATTCTTTCTTCTCAAAATAATTTCATGAGTTTTGTCGTGTAAACAAAATGCATTCAATTTTATTCCAGTATTAATGTCAATAATTTAATTTCATGTTTGAAATGCATCCGTTTGAGATGCGCTTTATTGATTTGAACGTAATGAAAAGAGAATAAATGAGCGCGAGCCTTAAAAAATGTGAACATCAACTCGTTTTATTTTGTCGAACATTTTCAAATGTTCTCAAACTCAATGTTTTATGTTCTCGTTGAACATGATACATTTTATGCCCATAATTAATTGTCATCAGAGATCGACACGGAAATCAATTTCATTCGAAAAAGTAAACGTTAGAAATACGACGACGAAGATGATGACGATGATGATATTTTTTTTTATATCCTGATTTTGATTTTGTTTTACGAGGCTGAGCTGTTTTTAAAAAACAATTGATGAAATGAATTCAAAATCATCGGGACAATCCGTGCGTGTTGAATGACGTCATCTCTTCCAAATCGTTTTTATATTCGATCATTGGTGGCATTTGAAACGTTGGTCGTGACCTCCGCCAAGGCAGGCGCGCTCTTGAGCACGTCAAAAATCAATTCTCCTTCTTTCGTTTTGCTTTTGTCGTTGCTATCTTTTGACAATTAGGAAAATATGACTTGGAGACGACAAAATTAAATCATGCTAATAACAAAACAGATTATTTTGGTGGAAAATAAATCCGATGCATTTTTAAGCGCAACATTACAGTGTGTGTATTTGAGCGCGCGTTCGCGCGCGTGTGTGTGTGTGTGTGTGTGTGTGTGTGTGTGTGTGTGTGTGTGAGAGAGAGATGTTCACTGATTGTTCAGATGTTTGTTTGTTTGTTTGTTTGTTGTGATGTAAGATAATGCAGGTGTGCTGCCATTGTGAGCCAGTTTTGTGAGTCGCTTGGCAAGAATGTAGCATTTGGTGCTCCGTGTTAGCATTAGCGAGATTAGCTGCCAGGAAATTGTGGGATTAAACATGTCTGCTTCAACTTCCTCGACATGAATGTTCAACCCCCGGCCCCAAAAGCCCCCCCCCCCCCCCCCAAACCTATTATTATTAACCTGTTATTCCTCTGTAACCATAACAACCACTTGCACACAATTTCTACACGAATGGATTGTACGAAGGTGGTTATGATGCTAAGCTAATGCTATGACCCTGAGGTCAGGATCCCGAGGTCCAGTGCCAAATTAGACAATGATGCTACATGACACAACTGGAGACACAAAAAACGACAGAAATGAAATTGGTAAGACGACTTTCTATAACAAATCAATCAAGAAACTGAATGAAGAGCACGTTGATGGTTTCGATGTTAGGTATTTGTTAGCGTGTTGAGCCTCTCAAGGAGGTCAAAGTGCGGTCATGGCGTGGCGTTTGAAACGGGACGTGATGTTTTCGCATCAAAGCTGAGCAGCTGTGGAAAAATGCAACATTTAATCCTATTGGACTTTTTAATGCTTATTAATTCATCAAACAAATGGAAATGCTAAAAGCGCTGCTTAGCTCGCCAAACCGCAACGATGACACCGAGCTGCCAGATGTTCATATCGCACACAATTAGCATTAGCATGCTCTTATTTTGGGAGGGGGCATCACCTGGTTCAGATGAGGTTGTTTGTTAGACTTCAATGCTTAGCTATGCTACAATGCTAAGCATGACGTACTGCAATGCTAATTTAGCTGACGATGCTAAAATATGCTATCATATAAAGTTATACTGTGAGTAAATTCCAATGCTAACTAAGTTGGACTACAATGGTAAGCAAAGCTGCCAGCTGTTTGTCTTCATGCCTCAGCATCAATATTAGCATTAACATTATCATTAGCATGGCCTTATTATGCTAGGTAAGATGACATATTAGACTAAGAAAGGTTGTCTTATCTCCCAAAGACCGCGTTAAAGCTAAAGCTAATGCAAATGCTAATGCTAATGCATAAAGACAACATGCATAGACAGCATGTCAAGAAAAGACAAATATGAGTTCATTTATCTCCCAAAATAAGACCACACAAATGCTAATGCTAAACATGACTAACACACGTTGTCGTATTTCCCCCCAAAAAGACGTACCAATGCTAATGTGTCAGTTTTTTTTTTTTTTTTTTTGCCTTAGCCGTACATTAGTGCCACCTTCTGACTTGTTTGCTAACGACGCACAAGCTAATGAAGGTGACGACGGGAGCGCATGACTTACAGATGTACATTCACCAACACATGGACATTGCCGCCCCCCTCGGGAAACCACGTCAAACATCTGGTAGCGGCATTGTGGAGGAATCACCTGGGCTACTGTGGGGGGGGGGGGGGGGCTTCAGCTGGGTGGTGCTAAAATCTGCTTAGCATCATTAGCTTGCCATCTACATAATGTAGATTTCAGTGGGGTGCTTGAAAAATAGTGCTTGTCCACCCCCACCTTGCATGACCCCGCCCCCGCCCCCCAGCCAGCACTCCCCCCTTCGCCACATGGGTGACGGCGGTCCTGCCTGATGGCAGTCAGTTGGGCCCGGGTGCAGATGTTCATGCCAGCTTTTTCTGGGGGTCACCTTGGAGAGGCCCGTGGCGTCATGTCCAACCTGGCAAATCCCCCCCCCCCCCCCCCACACACACACACACACACGCACATCCAACCCCCCCACAACGTCCCATCCACTGCAGCTGCTTCCTGACTTGATCCTCCAGCACCCATGAGGGAGGGGGTGGAGGCAGTTGGTCTCCATGGCAACCGTTGTCCCATCTATCATCCAATCATCTCGTTTATTAAGTTTGCCTCCTCGTTGTCCAATTAGCTCACAATTTAGCTGGCTACTTTGTTTCTAGTTGCTTGTTACTAGCGGTTCAGTGAACTAGCTAGCTATTTGTCTTTTCTTACTAGTAGTTTAAAACCTGACTAGTTAGCGGCCTTATTGTTACACTTTATGTACTTTCCATTAGTGTATTGTTTAATTATCCAAAAAGTCAGCACGCTAGTTTTTGACTAGCATGTTATCCCACTGGTTTTCTTACTAGTTGTTCAGTTTTTCATGAGTTGTTTATTGATGTTTCAAGTTAGCAGGCTAATTTGCACACTTGTTTGCTGACTAGTTAGTTACTTTTGTCACTGGTTTGTTATTCGGTTAGCTCACACATTTGTATCATAGGCTAGCATTTGACTTGTTAGTTGACAAGTTTTGCAGGCTAGCTTGTCTCTTAGTGGCTCGTTGGCGTGTGTTTGGGTCCAGTCCACGCTTTTTGCTTTTTCCTTTTTGCTTTTTGCTTTTTGCTTTTTGCTTTTTGCTTTCGGCTTTTTGCTTTCTGCTTTCTGCTTTCTGGTTGCGGTTGCGGCAGGAAGTCAAGCACGGCAGAAGAGTGGAAGCGGCGGCCGGCGTCGTGTTGCAAGCGTAGCGAGCGCGGGAGGATGACGAAGACTAGGAGAAAGGAAGTTCGATGGAAACAATTAGAGATGTGCAGATGTGTGACTGATTAGGATGGCGACCGATCCGTTTGTGTACAACTCACTGGACCGCACGCCGCTCACACGGAACCAGCGCAACAACAACAACACGCAACAAGCTCGCAATTTAGCAGGAGTGTGCGTCACCTGCTACTTGTTAGCTCACAATTTAGCAGGCTAGCTGAGTTGTGTTTTTTCGAGGCGCCAGGATGACAAAACGAGAGCAGATTGACTGATGTGAAGCGTGCGAAGGAGGCCAAGGCCCAGCTGGGGATCGGGCTCAACAACTAATTCACAGAGTTTATTGAAAAAAAGGTGGAAGTGAATTGATTTGAAAATGATGATTAAAAAAAAAAAGAGAGATTTTAGGTGAAGGTTTTTTTGGTCATTTTTACGAGACTGAAAGTGGAAAAATTAAGAATTCAATTTTGGTGTGAAAAATGAAAACAATTTGGTGATTTATTATTTAGGGTGAAAAAGTGGTTATTGTGTGTGATTGAAAATAAGTACTTAGGTGGGATGTTATCCCACAAGTGAGCTGGATATTCTAATTAGCTCAACATTTAGCAGGCCAGTTTGTTTCCACTCCGTCCTCCATGTTGGCGGTGTCGGGTAACGCGTTGCAGACGGGGGAATGGATGCAATGGATACCTCCTCACATCAACCTTCCTGGGACCCCCGCTGAGAGCGGCAGCCTGTTGTTCTACTTGCACACACACACACACACACACACACACACACACACATAGAGTACACCTGTGCAGGCCCCACTATAACCCCGCCCACTCTCGCCACTAGACCAGCTTCTTTCTCTCTTTCAGAGCTCACCTTCTTGTTAGCATGTTAGCTTATTAGCTCATTTCTAGGTCAAGGTGATGGCGGTGGGTCAGATGGTGGAAATGGAGACTTCTGATTGGCTCTTGCTGGCATTCAGTCTTCAGGGAAGTTCAGTTACGTACTTGTGCAGGTTCGCTTTCAAATGATGACTTTATTTTTATTTTTATTTCATTGGGAGTTTTTTTACATATAAGAAAAAAACATACACAAGTTCGCATATAACACAGGGAAGAATCCATCTTTTTTACAGGAAACATTCCCAGTCAGACTGCTAGCTAGCATTGTTAGCATGTTGACTGTGTTTATGCTGGCTTAAAAACTAGCCGCTCGCCATCATGTGATTAAATGCTGGATTGTTCTGGACTCCTTCAAAGACTTTTCATTCGGGAAAGGGGGTGGGCAGTGGTGGGGGGGGCTTCTTGTTTGCTATCTCTGCTGTTGCTAATAAAAGTAAAGGCGCCCGCGGGGGAAGCGACTCAACTTCCTGCAGTGAGCGCTGCTATTTATTTATTGGAGGGTTCCTTTTGGCGCTCCTGCGCTGCCGTAAACAAAAAAAGACTTTTAGGATCTATTTGGACTTCCTGGGAAGCAATCGGACCGGGCCCTCGCTCGTCAAAGTGTCCTCCATCTTGGCCCACACTGCTAACAACAGAGTTAACAAAGAACATCTGCTCACTGGCCTCCGACAAAGATGGCACGCGGTGTCTCGGTATGATCACATGACCATGACATCACCGCTGCAGCTGACAGGATGGACGAGCGCATTGTTAGCATGTTGACAGCTAGCTAGATCAGGGGTTGGACAACTGACAGGCCTCTAACTCATTTTTGAAAACTACAGTATATATTTAAAAAAAAAGAGACCATTTTTAAGTTGTAATAATTCCATACAGCACTAGATGGCAGACTTTGCCAGGTTTTCACCGTCAGAGAGAGAAGCAGGAAATCGTGCCTTCTTGCTAAAATGGGAAGCAGATTAGCCATCCATTTTCCGAACCGCTTCTTATAGTGTATTGAACAAAAGTCAGCCTTCGTGCCTCATTTGTTTCGAGATGAGATCAGTCGTGATTTCGATGATATTGCGACGCAGATGAAGGCTGCGTCCACTGACAAAACCCTCTGGTTAGCATTGTTAGCATGCGGGCTATCAGAGGCGAGCGTGTCGATGAATTTTGAGCGTCCGTCATTTTGGCAACAGTCGAAACAATCGTCAATATTTCAAGCACAACCGTCAAGCCGTCGTTTGTCAAGATGAGCGTCAGCGGCATCCGGCAAAACTCCATCAATCGTTTTGGCAATCCGCCAGTCACTGACGGGTTGCCAAATTTATTGATGCATTGATACATTGACGGACGAAAATTGAAACGGATGCCGGACCTTCTGTCAACATTGATGGAATAATCATGTGCTTTGTTAATGGTTAGCATTGCTAGCATGTTGACTGTCATTTGCTGTGCTAATTGTTAGCCATTGTTAGTCCATCATTATTGGCCAGGAAGCAAGAAGGGAGTTGTGGTGCGAGGAAAAAGTGGTGGATGTAAGGGGGGGGGGGGGGGTGGCACTGTGAATGAATCCATGTGCTTCTCATTAAACGCTGCGGAAATAAGTTCTGACCCATTCTTCTTTTATTTACACACACACAGACTGGCCAGAATTTGTGTTTGTGTGTGCGTGTGCAGGAAGGATGTGGGAGAGGAGAAGTGAGGACGTGCTTAGGTAGGAACATCTTCGGAGTCACACAAGGAGAAAGAGGAGTTAAGCAGGAACGGCAAGGAAGGAGGTGTGGGAAGGTTGAGGAGCAGGTTTTGAGGAGGAGGACATTGAAGAAGGTTTAGGAGGAGGTTGAGAAGACGCGAAGGTGAGCGGGAGGAGGCCCGTCCGCCATTTTGCTCATGGCGTCCTCCATCTTGTGTGTGTTTGTCACCCCGTCGTGTTCCACTTCCTGTTCACGGTCATCAATCCGCCTTCCGCCGCCGCTGCCCATTTGCAGCGTCACACGGGAAATTGACTCCACAATTTGTGCAAACTTTTACTTCACTTCAACTTTTTCTACGTCATCAAAATGTTTTTTTTTCTAGAAGTCAAAAATGATTTCGTGCATGTGACATTTTCTACCTTTTTTATGAATCGGTACTTCGGCCCGAGTATTTTGACGCAAGTATCTGTACTTGTACTTAAGTAAATGGCTTTTTTGTGAGTACTTTGACATTCGATACATTTGCAACTTTATGAAGCCGCTCGTATTGAATATTCATCAGCACTTGACTTGACTTGACTTGACTTGACTTGTGTTCATTGTTCTCACCTTGCTAACTTAACGGTTTCCTGCCCAGGTAACTTGCGATGTCATCCGTCGCCGCGGTTACTGGAAGGAGAAAGACACAAGCCGTCATGGGATTCAAATACGTCTCATTTCATATCAAAAATACTTATCAACACAACAAAACAAAAGTAGTTGTAACACATTTGGGTTTAAAAAAAAGACAAAAAGAATTTTTTTTTTTTTTTTTTTTTACCAGAGTCATGCCAGGGAAAAAAACAAAAACCCTCAATGCGCTTGAATGTCAAACACCTTTAAACAAATAACAATAAATAAAAAATGTTTCAAAGCATTCAAACTAAAATGACGCGTTCCATACATTTGAGTTCGCTCACTTTTGGACAATTAGTGAGGAAAAAAAATAACTGTAAACACATTTCAATCTTCAAACTGTTCATATATATATTTAAAAAACAAAAAAAAAGTAAACTAATTGCAGTCAGGATTGGGTTTTGCTTTGTTTTTTTGCTGACCTCTGGGTGACCCCTGGCGTCCTGTGCACAACGAGGAATTGTAATGACAGCAAGAGACCACTAGAGGGACACATTTGACTGACTATACTGTACAACCTGATGGAACGTTTGCAACACATTTTCAACCTTCTTCACTTTTCCTGCGTGCGTGCGTGCGCGCGCGTGTACGTGTAAGTGTGTTTAATTGTGCGCATGTGCATGTTTGCGTGTCTCTTTTTCTCCAGCTGCATGCACGTGCGCGTGTGTGCGTAGAAGCAGCTGTGTGTGTGTTTTCAGGTGAGCATCTGCCAGGTGTGACGTGTTACCTTCAGACGCGTTGGGGGAGCGACTGCACGTCTGTTTCTGTCTGTATGTGCGTGCGCGCACGTGCGCGCGTTTGTGTAGCTAAGCGCTAACAGCTTGACTTCCAACTTGGCAGTTGGCTGAACAATGTTTTTGTTTTGTTTTGCTTTTGGTTTGAGCTTGTGACGTGACAAAAATAGTCCGTTGCCAGGTCAACGTGCGTGCGGCCAAAAGTGCTTGAAGATGAAGATGAGGATGATGAGGATGAGGATGAGGATGAGGATGAGGATGATGAAGATGAAGATGAGGATGATGATGATGGTGATGATGAAGATGAAGATGAGGATGATGATGATGGTGAAGATGAAGATGAAGATGAGGATGATGAGGATGAGGATGAGGATGATGAAGATGAGGATGAGGATGATGAAGATGAAGATGAGGATGATGAGGATGAGGATGAGGATGATGAAGATGAGGATGAGGATGATGAAGATGAAGATGAGGATGATGATGATGGTGAAGATGAAGATGAAGATGAGGATGACGATGATGATGATGATGATGATGATGATGATGATGATGATGGTGAAGATGAAGATGAAGATGAGGATGAGGATGATGATGATGATGATGATGATGATTAATTACACAAGCTGCTGCTCACTTCCTTGTGTGTATCGTGTGTGCAACTTCCTTGATGTGCGTGTTTATGTGAGGACATATGTTGTGGACACACGTGCGCACACACACACACACACACACGTATACGCGCACACACGTATGCACTGTGTCATCGATGAAATTCGGTTGGGGGGGGGGGGGGGTGTTCCGGCCTCTCCACCAGGCCATCTGTTTGGCACTCGCACCGTGCAACTGCTTCCTGCTTCAGTCTCACACGCACGCGCACACGCACACGCACACGCACACACGCTTGCACACACCGATGGAAACACAATCATACACGCACGTAGTGATGAATGTGTGTACTTGTGTGTGTCTTTTAATGCACACGTGTGTGTGTGTGAAGTTGTCATGTTAGCTGTTAGCATGCTCGCTACGTGAATTTGAGCTGTCAATCATGTTGTTTGTGCTTGTTGTACTTTTTGTTTCCTGGTTTGTGACCTTCTTTCTCCTCTTCTTGGTCTTCCTCATCTTCATCTTCCTCGTTCTTGTTTCTTCTTCTTCTCTTTGTGTTTGCGTGCTGGCGAGGCTTCAGGCCCGCTGGTCCTGTTGGCGCCACTCCAGCCTGGCAGCGCCTCAGTGGGAGCAGGTGGAGCCCCCCCCTCCCCCCCCCCACGCACACTACAACAAGCCCCCCCCCCACACACACACACGGTTTGCTCTCTTTTTGGCATCACGTGTGCCAACTTGAGCCCGTCGCCATGGCGATGCTCACGCAGGCTTTTTTCACGTTTTGGCTGACGTCCGATCGGTCGTCCGTTGCCAAAGCCCCGCCCACACGTGACATCACATCAGCGCGGTGGCGTTTGCTTCCTGTTGGCGGCGCCGTCTATGGTTTCTGGTTTCTGGTTGGCAGGTTGGCCGAGACTTCTCATTGGACAACAAAAACAAAAGACGCAACGCCATCATTGTTTCCTAAACGTGTAGTCGGTCTCGTAGTTGATCTTCACTTGATGTCGTCCTTCGTGTCGTGTTGATGTCAGTCAGGGATGAGCGAGTACCAAGAACAAGTATTGGAATTGGGCCGATACTTATTTGAGCATTCAGTACTTGGCACTGTTTTGTGGCCATTTCATGATCAGGATGTAGAAATTGGAAATGAGAAGAAGACATCGTTATTCATATCACGAATGGCACCTTTACAATGATCGGTCATCGTTTTATGTATCAAAAGTATGAGTGGTATCGGTACTTGGTATTGGAGTACTTGGTGTGAAAAAAAGTGGTATCAAATATCTGGAGTTGATGACGAGTGACTCCATCAAGTGGCTTAGAAAGAACAAACGTGATTGGACGACTCATACGTGACGTCACATTAACCAACAGGAAGCGGATTGGACTCTAATTAACCCCCCCATGATTATTAACCACATTTGTGACGTGAAGAGCTTCACTTCTTCCTTTTGGCTTTGAAATGCTGGAGGTCAAAGTTGAAGTGTACTACTTCACACACACACTTTTTCTCTCTCACACACACACAAAACCGCCGCCTCTCGCGCGCCCGCATTCAATCGATAAGCCGCGAGCTTGTGAGCGCGCGCGCGCGTGAGCTGAGTTGGTGTCGCGCGCGCGCGGAGCTTTCAGTCAGCTCGTCCGCTTGGAGCGAGCGAAGCAGCGAGCGAGCGCGTGCAGGTCCGGACGGGGACGGGCGCCGAACCCGGTGCGATTGTCGGCGGTGCTCTTCGTGAAGCGAAGCGGCAGGTGACGGGAGGGCGCCAGAAGTCGCTCTTCGTCCCGCCCCCCCCCCCCCCAGACCCCAGACCCCCGCCCCCACCTCCGTCCCTCCCCCTTCCCCCCTTCCTCCCTCCTTCTCGGGACGGCGGCCGCTCCAGTCTCGGCGGAAGCGCAGCGATCCCGGCCGGTCGGCAGGTTCGGCGAACCAACACCCCCCCTTCCCCCCACCCCGCCCGCCCCCTCCACCTTCCGGACCGGTGACATGCGGGACCTCGTCGCCTCCCCTCGGGTCCCCCGCCACACTTTGGACTCTGGTGACGACATGTTGCTCCTCGGACGGCGGCGGCGGGCCTCGAGCAGGTCCGGCGAGCGCGTGTAGCACGAGGCGGGGTCAGAGTTCACCTGCGCTCGGACATGTGAGAAGAGGGGGGTCGACAGGAGGGCTCCGGCGCCCCACCCGAACCCCGCGACCCCCGCCCTTCCTCCTTCCCCGCTGGTCCGTCCTTTTCGTCTCACGCACGCGCGCCCACCGGAGCCGGACTGGGCCACGGACGCGCGCGCACGCGGACCAGTCATGTACTCGCCGCTTTGTCTCACGCAGGTACGTCACGCGCACGCGCCCCCCGCCGCTGCTAACTCCGGCAAAGTTCGCTCGCGCGCGCGCGCACAAACTCCGCCAAAGTCTTTGGACTTGACGCGCTCGGAGGGCGTGCGCGTGCGCGTGGAACGCGAGTCATCGCAAAACAATTCCACGTTTGGCGTTTTTGAGTCGAAAGATTTCATTCGATCAAACTTGCAAGTTCAACTTGACAAATCAAAGTGGATTTGGATTCAACGGCAAGATTTTGTTCAGTTCGAAAAAAATGAAGTCGTTTGCAGAATTTGAATCCATTTAGAGGAAATTGACGTCAAAGCAAACGTGTGTTTTTTTCTTCATTTGAAACACTTCAATGAGATTAATAACAAAATTCTTCACACGATGATTAGACGGTTAAAAAAAATGTTTCCAATTCAGTCCAATCTCATTTCATGTTTTCATGTGAGAAACACGCGCGGAAACAGATTGCAATTATTAACACATATTTTTAGAACATATTAAGCAGCAGACAGTCGACACACACACACACACATTATGAATTGATAGAAATGTTGTATTCATAAGCTCGTATTCGTAATTATGTAAATTCTTTCAAATGACTTAAAAAAAAAATTTTATCCAACCAAATGAAAATGATTTGTTCAATGTATGTAAAAACAGTTGGCAGGCACTTAGAAAGAACATACAATACAATTATTATTATTATTATTATAGACCAAAACAAACGCCCAAAATGTATGAAAAATGAACATGATTTGTTTTTTCTTAATGTTTATTGATTGGAAATAATCAAAAAGTGATGCTGTCGTCATAGTGATGGGGGGGGGGGTTAAAGGGTGTGTGTGAGATGTAGGCGAGAGCACGAGGAAATCAATCAATAAAAAATAAAAATAAAAATCGAGAGAGGAGGTGAGGACATGGCAGCAAAAAAAGGAAAAAATCCACATGCTGCTTCACTTCAGACTGTGTGTGTGTGTGTGTGTGTGTGTGTGTGTGATCTCTCTCTCTCTCTCTCTCGCCGACAGCGGGTATGGACTGATGTCAGGCCTTATTTAAAGGAAGAGCATCCGTGTTTTTGGTTCTGCTCGTTCTTTTGGCTGTTTTATGATCAGGAATTGAGAAATGATAGCAATAGAAAATTGAACATGAATTTCACTCAATTTGATATTTGCTATATTGGGATATCAAAGTTTTACGTTGAAATGATCTGTCTTATTTGATGTTTAAAATTGTGTGTAGCAAAAGTACTTGTGTTCTATTTCAGTATTCAAACTGGTATCGGTCTGAAAATCGAGCATTTCTAAAAAACAAAACCAAACAAAGTCAAGCTTTTCCTGCTTGCTGATCTGAGCTTTTTCCATTTGTCGACGTCTGAGGTCAACGTAGTGCTTGGGCGCACGTGACCCCGAACCCTAAGTGAGCATCGAACAGTCCGGAAGGCAAATTGTGTGAATGACGGAAATGGCAAACGCGGCGACCAGTCGCGGCGTGGAAAGTGTGCAGCCAGGCAGGAAGTCCGGAATGTCGGAATGTTGCTCCCACCGACATCCTCGCTGCAGCGCGCACCGTTGGAATGCGTGCGTGTGTGTGACAAACGCACACACGCGCACGTGCGCACACACGAGTGTTGTTGGTGGGATTTGGGGAGACAAACTCGTCTGCTTGGATCTCGGCCAGCAAGGAACAATGTGTCGTTGTGTCCTATTGAGGCCTGCTTTGGGGGGGTGGAATGGGGGGGGGGGCATTGTGATGGGGGGGTCTGAAGAAGGGTGTGCAGCTGCTGCTGCGATGCTAATGCTGCTAACGCTGCTAGCTTCTGACACACACTTTCAGGTTTTCCTCCTGAACTGGCTGCAAGCGTTTTTCAGCAGTTTCAAGACCCCCCCTTTTTTGCAACATGGCCCTGGCCGATCTCTTTCACAAAAACGACCATCGCCGTAAGCCACCTGTTCCGTTCAGAGGCGACGTCGAAGCCTGCCGCATAAAAGAAAACATGAAAAAGGTCGAAAAGTGGAAGGCATTGAAGCGCTTTTGCGCGTGACGTGGAAGCGTCCGCAGGTACGAGCGCGCAGCGCCGCACGCGCTGGCCATCGTTGACGTCTGCCTTTTTTTGTGCGTGTTCCGCAGGACGAGTTCCACCCGTTCATCGAGGCGCTGCTGCCGCACGTGCGCGCCTTCGCCTACACGTGGTTCAACCTGCAGGCCCGCAAGCGCAAGTTCTTCAAGAAGCACGAGAAGCGCATGTCCAAGGAGGAGGAGCGCGCCGTCAAAGACGAGCTTCTGGGCGAGAAGCCCGAGGTCAAGCAGAAGTGGGCCTCGCGCCTGCTGGCCAAACTGCGCAAGGACATCCGGCCCGAGTTCCGCGAGGACTTCGTGCTGAGCGTCACCGCCAAGAAGGCGCCGTGCTGCGTCCTGTCCAACCCGGACCAGAAGGGCAAGATGCGCCGCATCGACTGTCTGCGGCAGGCCGACAAGGTGTGGCGGCTGGACCTGGTCATGGTCATCCTCTTCAAGGGCGTCCCGCTGGAGAGCACCGACGGCGAGCGGCTGGTCAAGTCGCCGCGCTGCGCCAACCCGGGCCTCTGCGTGCAGCCGCACCACATCGGCGTCTCCGTCAAGGAGCTGGACCTCTACCTGGCCTACTTCGTCCACGCCGGTCAGTACGTCCTCTGCGACCTCTCCGACCTCTCGCGACCCCTCCGACCTCTCGCGACCCCTCCCGACCTCTCGCGACCCCTCCCGACCTCTCCCCCGTGGCAACATTTACAAGCTTTCTCAGGACGAACACGCATTTCAAACAAACAGCGTTTTTCCCAAATCACAATACGACACTCGGCAACGCAACGCGACGCGACTTTGGGCAATTTGGCACAAAAATACAATCACACATTTTTTCCCGTCATTCAGCATGATTACAATTTGAATCCATTTCTACGGAGCATTTATTTAAAGCAGGTGTGCCAGGCAATTCCAACTTTGAATCGTAATTAATTGCAAATTTGATATCGGTTCTAAATGTACAATCAAAATATTCTTTCAAAAATGTCATATTCTTGTTAACATAAAAATGTTCAACTCATAGAAATACGGCTGCATCTTTTAGTCATTAACTCAGTATTTTCATAATAATTCATCCAATTCAAACAAGTGTAATATCAATTTTTTGCTGCCTCTAGATGGCATCATTGCATTTGTAAGACGTTGGCGACACATCAGTGCGTTTTCCTTTTTCATATTAAGAGCGATCTCATCTTTAACATGAAGACACATTTTGAAAGTTGTCAAATACGCCTCCACAAACATTTGCATGATTGAGAGATGCAAAATGTCGACGTGGGCGTGTCTGCTGCGTTGTGACTGGAATTCCCGCAGGAAAAAGCTTTCCAAATAAGGAGAGCTCATTCGAAAAAAAAAAGAAAAACAAAGACCGGCAACTCCAAATGAAGGCGCTCGAATTCAAAGGTGGGATTAATTCCAAAGAAATTCCTCTGCAAAATGTTCAGACAACAAGAGCGCGGTTTTCGCGCAGACTTTTTAGTCATTCCGATTGGAATCGTTCCCAATGAAGATCTCGGCTCACGTGTTTACACGCGACGTCGTGCGTTCCCATCTGCCGTTGAATCAGCGGCCGCGGGACGCACGGACGTCGATCGCGTCGTCTATCAAGACAAAGTTCATTCGTCAATTAGCGCAGAAGTTGTGAACAGACAAAAACACTTTCAAGCACTTGAAAAGAAGTCGTCCGCTCGCAGACAAGCTGTGAGGACGCCGCCATTTTGCCGGGCGGGAACGATGACGGCGGGCAGCACGCGTTGACGTTAAGACGGACGTTTGCGCACGCAGCCTCGCCTTTCCCAATCAAGCGTACGCATGACGCGCGTTTGGGAATATTCATTTTGCTGTTGAGGTGGACCGGCGGGCGGTTCGAGCCAGGAAGCGGCGACGGACGGCTCTGATCAGGGTCCGAGTGTTGACAAGTGTTAGCAAGTGCGATCGCGATGGCCGAAAATCACGGTTCATCCTGGCGCAATTTGACATCGGTGAGTTTTTGATGAGCGATTTTGTGGGCTCGATTGCTAATCGAGTTTGAGAAACGACGATTGTGTTCATGTTGTTGTGGTGGAAACGTTAACGTTTTTTAAATGTTGTCCAGTTTTTTGTGCTTACCAAAAGTCTCGCTGACAAAACGATTGAACGTTAAAAGGAAGTTTGTCCGCGTCAATGTGGTCGCCATAGAAACCGTGTCCTCATTGTGAGGTGCGCGACACGCGAGGGGTGAAAGGTCAACTTGTGATGTACGAGGCCAGCCAACATGTCAGCCAGCGACGCGTGTTCCGAGGTCAGAGGTTAAATGTGCCGCTTGTGACGGTTGTTTGTGTGTCCTAAACACGCGTGCGCGCTTGCGGACAGGAGGGGGCGTGGCTACGATGCTTGTGGCGGGAAAAGCCTGCCTCGAAAACTTCATTCCGGCTCCGACGACATTTGAAATGTTTAAAACCTGAATTCTCATTTCGAACCCCAAATCAGGCTTGACAAGCTAACAAAGTTAAAACTTGATTTTGAAAAGAAAAAAGAGTTTGAAAGGCAAAGTTTGTCGCTGCCTTGCAAGCCACAATTTGAGGTTTGAAAGCGCAACTCTTTTGAAATCCTCACGTGTGTCAAAGTCGAGGCCCGGGGGCCCGTCGAGGCCCGTCGAGGCCCGTTGAGGCCCGTCGAGGCCCGTCGAGGCCCGTCGAGGCCCGTCGAGGCCCGTCGAGGCCCGTCGAGGCCCGTCGAGGCCAGCTGAAGTTCGCCGCCTCATTTCATGTCAACCAAAATCAGCCCCAACTTGCAAATGGTTTTGACTTCTTCTATTGCAAGCGTTTTGTCTTCGTGGCTTCTGATTCCAAAACGCGACGAAATGAAGCCGGCCGGCTTTCATTTGTGCGCCGGGATGACAAGCGAAAAGAGGAAAAGGAGTCGGACATGCCGGCCGGATGCGAAGTGTTCTGACGGGCCAGCAAGTGAGAACGCGCAGCCGAGTGAAGAGTGTGTTTTGAAGGGGATTTTTTTGGGGGCGAATCCATGAGGTGAAGAAGACACAAAACGTTGATTGTTGTCTTGTTGTGCGCCCGCAGCTCGTCAGATGTTAGCTCTTAATTATTGATTGGGGGGGGGCAGGTTTGGGGGGGGGGGGCTGCCTAATGTTCAGAAGTCATCCTCAGCTGTTTCCCATCATGCACCTGTCACTGTAACAGGAGGCGGAGTTAGGACGGAACCAATCGGGTGGCTTGCAAGAATTGAACCTGCGACTCGTCCACTTAAGACGCCGACCAAAAACTGAGCGGACAAAGTGTGTGTCGATGTGTGTGTGTAGGACAAACAAACAGACGTTTCCACGCAAGGACAGCAGGGGTCGTCCCCCCGTGCGCGCGCGCGCACACACGCAGACAGTGTGTGTGCGCGCGGTAGTGCGGCTTCCCGCTAATTAAATTGTGTGTGCGTCCATTAGACGGATGGACTGAGCGCGGCTGCTGAGTCAGCGCAGGTAGGACGGGTCCTCCTCGTCGCAATGGTCCGCAGAGCAATTCATTTGGCCCCGCCCTCCGCGTCCTCGGGTCACCGACGGCCGCCTTTCAACGATGCAGCAGGGATGGGGGGGCGTGCGTGCGTGCGTGCGTGCGTGCGTGCGTGCGCGCGTGCGTGCGTGCGTCTTGATTGTTAAGGAGATCAACTTAAAAATCTTCTCAACTTGTGCTGGATGTAAAACCAGCGCATCTCAGGGCCAACCACAGGCCCCTCCCAATCAGGAAGTCCTCCTTCATGCCCCCCCAGCCCACCCTAAGGGGGACATCTGACTGACTGCCCCCCCCCCCCCCCCCATCACGGAGGGATGCAGGTCGCAGGAAGAACAATTTAGGAAGTGACAGCCAGTAAACATGATGCATGAGTGGGGGAGGGGTGGGGACTGGGGGGGGGGGGGTTGTCAGGACTGCCGACTTGACTTCAGCATCTCCCACAATGCATTGCTGCCGTCCACCTTAACATCCAACAACTTCCTACAAAGTATAACAACAGCCGCTGAGGATCATGGGAAATCAAGCACACACACTCACTCAAATCAAACTTCATCTTCATCATCATCATCTTCATCATCATCATCGTCACCTCCATGGGGGAAAAGGACGGACGTCCGAAGAGCTGAAAGGCAAACGGACGGATGGCAGGACGGATGAAGCGACGAAGAAGAGATGTCGTACGCACGCGTAGTCGAAGCCTCTGTTAATGTGGTGCCTCATTAGCATCTCATTTGCATAACTTGTTGCTGCTTCTCAGAGAGGGGGCGGGGCTTGTTCACTTCCTTTCCTCCTTGTCCTTCCTTGCGTCCAATCATCATGTCAAAGACCTTTTAACAAACTTGAAGAAAGAGTTGTGCAATTTACTGCAGCCTCTTTGAACCCTTGCCCCCCCCAGACCACCAAGACTGATTAAAACTACCTTTGGCACTTTCACACATCCACTATTGACTTTCAATTCATCAAACTTTGGGGCGCACGCACACACGCACCCGCACACCACACGCTACTGACACACTATCTGACTGCGCGTGCGTGTGCGCGTGCGCTCGGTCATAAAATGAAATGTGTCAGCAGCTAAAATTTGTAAAGAGGAACTGCATTGTGGGCCTCCTCCACACAGGGAGGGAGGGGGGGGCAGACTTGTCAGTGGAGGGGGGGGGGGTGACAGGAAGGCTTGTAAGGGGGGGGGGGGGGGGGATACTGTAAGTAAGTCGCCACAGGGCTAACACACAACAGGAAGTACTTCAACATGAAAAGCCCCCCCCCCCCCCCCTTCCTTAAATCCTTTTTGCCTACAGCAGACCGTGTAACCCCCCCCTCCCACACACACCCTTTACCCCAAGCCCCCCAAGCCCCCCTCCCATTTGAGACCTCCCTCCTGCCAGGATGAAGGAATTTGACTTCATGGAGCATTTGCCTCCTGGGGGGTTACAATACCCCCCCCCCCCCCCCTGCGATTCTTAAAGCACTTGTAGTACTTTGCATATGTGTGTGTGTGTGTGTTTGTGTGTTGTGCGCAAGCATCAGCGTGCACGGCAGGTTAATGAGATGCGATCGACTGCTTGTTCTGACTCGCTGGCATTAGAAATGCTCTGATTGGATGTTTGATGACGATGCACTCTAAAGGTCAAAGTTGACCTGTAGCTGACGTGTGTGTGTGTGTGTGTGTGTGTGTGTGTGTGTGTGTGTGTGTGTGTGTGTGTGTGTGTGTGTCTTGTTTTTCTCACATGGTGGGGCCGGGATTTCACAAAGTTGCGGGGCCCGCCCCGTGGCCATGTGGGGCCATTTTGCTGGTCCGCACAAGTCCAGACCTCTTTTGGAGGGTGAAGACTTGGTTTTAAAGTTTAGGTTTGAATTGGGTTGTGGTTGAGGTTGTGGGGAGGGGCTAGAAAATACATGATGTCAATGAGATGGCCCACAAAGATAGCAAAACAAACCTGTGTGTGTGAGTGTTATTCATAATTTAGATGCAGCTCTCACACAGGAAGAGACGCTCGTGCACTCGCGCGCTTCGCTCGCTCTCTCGTCTTCGCTATCGATCGTTTTAATTGCTCTCAAGATGCTAACGGCTAACACAGATGTCAGAGCGCCACTGCGTGTGCGTGTGCGTGTGCGTGTGTGTGTGTGTGTGCGTGCATGTCCTGGGGTCGCATACACACACGTCAGAAGTTTTCGGTGCAGCCGGCAAGGATCAATGTTCCCGCAGCAGGCGGCCATGTTTGTGGACAGGAAGTAAAAAAAAGTCACGGTGCGCTTCAGGGGGACTTTGGGAGGGGTGGCTTGCGTGCGGTGGGGGGGGGGGGGACTTTTTTGTGTTGTGTTTCCCGATCAATTTGTGTGTCGCCAATTAGCTGCTGGACATGTGACCACCGCTGGACCCACTTTGCTCTTCTGTGAGGGGGGGGGCGTGTGTGTGTGTGTGCGTGCAGGCGCTCATGAACGCGGTGGTCTGAGGTGACCGCAGCAGCTCTCGTTAGCATTTGCCACATCAAGCGAGAAGCCCCGCCTTCCTAATTTGCATACGGGACCCCGACAAGCACGTTCATTAAACTTACAAAACGTTTCTTTTATACTTCCAATTTCTTCTTTTGCTCTTCCTCAACATTTCAATCGTCTTCATCACTTTGATGTTTTGCTCACCAAAAATGTTGAATGCGTCACAAAATAAAAAAAGGTGAGAACAAATTTGAAATTGATTTGAATTTGACCAACCGAAAACTTCTCAAGCTGCAAACACTCAATTGTTTAAAACAGCATGAAAACAATACAGGATTTCAAAATAACATTTACATAATTCATAAGAATAAATGAAAGACAAATCAATGCGAATGTTTGCGTTCCAAACAGGAAGTGACGATTTTGAAGCTCCAAAGCGCAACAACGTCCGCGTTGACGACGTCCGTGCCGACGATGACGGTTGACGTCGTCAACACGGACGACGTCCGCTTGCCGACGACGTCCGTGTTGACGACGTCCGCGGTCACGTGCCGAAATCGGCTTTTGTCCTGCAATCTGCTGCTGCCGTGTCGGCCATGTTGCACCTGGTTGCCGCTCATCAGATGGCTTCTGCTCTGCCCCCGCCCCTCCTCTACCCCCCCCCCCCCCAATCCGCGCTCTCGCTCTTCCTCTGCGGCGCCGTGAAAACGCGCGCGGCGTCCCTCCGCGTCAACTTTTGGGATTTTGAAAACCAAAATCTCTTCAATTGTGTCTTGAACCAAACATGTTCATTTTCAAATTGTATTCCTTTTATTATTAGTAACAATTAATTAACAATCGTTTATGAAATGATTACAATGACAAATATTTATTTTTATGGTTAACAACAAACCACAAGGTTGTAATGATGTTCACAATCTTACAATATTCTAAACTTATTTCATGAGAAACAGAAATAAAAAAATAAACAGAAATCCAAAAAGCAAAAAATGCAAACAATAATGCAGGACTTTTTGAATACAATGTCCCCACCCACTATTGATTTGGGAACCCCCCCCCCATGGGGGAACCCCCCCGTGTTAATGTTTCAAAGATGTGAATGCGATCACGTACGTGACGTGTTTTGGTGCGAAAGCGACGGCGACCTTGCAAGCAGCGTCGCCGCGTGTCAAGTCGCTGCTGGTGGGGGCCTTAAGTGCTCCCCATCATTTATCTCACAAGTCAGCTGGCGTGTGTGTGTGTGGGGGGGGTGATAGTCCATGTGGGGGGGGGGGGGGGGGGGGTGAAAAACGTCCACTTCCACCTTTTAGGGGATGTGGTCTCCATTACCCCGATGGGCTGAGTCACTGCAGCGCGCCAATGTTAATGAAGGCTGCCCCCCCCCCCAACACCCCCCCCCACTCCCTACCATGCAGCTCTTATCTCATGATGCAGCACATCATCATCATCATCGACTTGTTCAAGTGCCGCTGACACTTTACGAGACCCCCCCCCCACAACCCCCCCCCCCCACAACCCCCCCCCCCCCCCCCAGCACTGCGACAACAAGCCAACATGTCCAACATGTAAGTTATGTAAGTCGCATCAAGCTTGAAAAACAAAGTGAAAACTGGTTGCTGGGCAAAGCCAAGGGATTGGTCCCATTTGTTTGTTGGACTTTTTCAAGAAGTCAACATTGAAATGTAGTTTGTGATGACGGACGCAACCTGGAGGTCAAGCGAAACCCCACCAGGCACATCGTTAGCAACATTAGCATTAGCATCCTCTTTTCAATGCAGTCCTGACATCAACGTTTCACTGCCATCAACTGCTCCTAATCCAGGAAGCCCATCTCCAAATCCCGCCACAATAAAGCGCCTGTCTTGGAGGATCCGCCTCCTCATCCTCGCTAAGGCTGCTAGCGGCCGCTAACAGACGCACGCTAGCCAAACGCTGCCGAAAAGACCAGATGGATGAGAAACCGATGTGGCAAATCAAGAGCCACAAAGTCCAAACCCTGCCACAGTTTGCCTTTAGCCGCTTGTGCTAGCAAGCTAGCTCCTTAGCAGGCGACCGAGCGCCACATTGTCGTTGACTCTCATGGATTTCGAGCTGTTGACTCTCATGCGACTCACGTGGCTCACATTTGACGGTTGACTCTCACGCAACAGTTGTGATTCTCAGGTCATGTCCGACTCCCTGAAGTTCTCTCACGTGACGGTTGGCGGACTCACTGACTTGATCTCATGTCAACGTTGACTCGTGAATTGACTCTCATGCGACTCTCATGTCTGCTGGTTGACGTTTGAATCTCACGTTTTCAATCTCGTGTGTTCGTTGACTTGAGCTCGACTTTTGGTGCGCTCCCCTTCCTGCGCTGGCCCGCCCGCCGGTCCTCAGGCCCCTCCTGCTGTACAGATGCTGTTACAGATGGGACCCGGGTACCTGCTTGCATCCCCCCCCCCCTCCCCCCCCCCGCCCTCCCGCTCCTGATCTAATGCATAAATATGTAATTTGTTCATCTGTCTGCATGAAATATGCAGATGAGACGCACACGTTTGTTATTGTGTTTTTCAGGGTTATTAGCAACACTAGCAGACAACGCTAACAGCGCTAACAGCGCTAACAACACTACATGTCACATGATGGCGACAGGGGGGGGGGGCACCGACATCCCGACCACGTTGGCCGCTCAGCCCAACTTCTTGATGATGACATCAGGCTAACACACACGCTGACTGTCACTCAAAAGATGGATGATGTCATCATCACGCGTCCAACGTACGCGACGAGCGAGCCGGACGGAGGCCACGCCCTCTTTTCACTTGACGCTTTAATTAATAGTAACCAGGACGATGGATTCGCTTCCTGTTTGATATTTGCCAACAACATCATCAGCCTCGTTTGTTGCCAGCCGGGGTGCGTGCGCTCGTGCGTGCGCTCGTGCGTGCACTCGCGCTCGTGCGCGCGAGCGTGTGTGCGTGCGTGCACGCGTGTCTTGCACTCAGAGAGAGGAAATATGGCTGTGCCAATGATGTGTGTGTGTGCACGCGTTGCCTCCTTAGCAGCTGAACTTTGTTTCGTGCAATTTCAGCGTGCACTCAGGTCGTGACCTCAAGTGACCAGGTGGGCTCGGATGTGGTGGGGGGGCCGCCCTCAACGCACAGCGTGAGGGCGGGCAGGAAAAAAATAGACGATTGAGCGCCCACTTGTGGCTTGAAGTTCAGCAAAGCATTGCGGGAATTGTGCGTGCGTGCGACGCAGCGTCGGGAAGAAAAAAGTTGGTTGAGGAAGGGAGGAGCGTGCACGTGAGAGCGCGCACGTCAGGACGTGCGTGTGTGCGCTCCATTAGGGAGTTGCTATAATTATGGAAAGTGAAGCAGCGAGCGATCGATGTGCACATTCATCAATGAGACTCCGCCCACTGGACGCGCGTTTGGCTCGGGCCGCGCACACGTGGACGCGCGCACGCACGCACACACGCACACACGCACACACAGCCATTTGCGCACATGCACGCACCCAAAACTCTTTTTGCTCTTCATTTCATCTTCTGCAGTCAACAACAAAAACGTGGCTAAATATAGATCGAGACACAAAATATGATTTATTTTGAATCAAAAAACATTTGGAGACGACAATTAATGAATTGTTTTTGAAGTGAAAAATGATTCAATGATCAAAATAGTTGAATTTGATCATTGAAGTCATTGATTGATTGTTGCGCTAAAATTGTTGATATCTAAAAAGCGATCCGATAAACTTCCTGTTTGTTGTCATTTGCTCTCGTGGTGATGCTTTTCTGTTGCGTTCATTTTGCGTGCGTGCGTGCGTGCGTGCGCGCGTGCGTGTAGGATATTTGAGGGTAAAGTACATCGAATCAATGGCAGAGGTCAAAGTTCAGGCGCATTTCCATTCATATAGCGCAAGCTTGGCTTCTTTCCACGTTTGCCTTCTCGTTTGCAATCGACAGCGCCAGGAAAGCCGCGACGACGCGACCTTTGACGCTCGCTCGTACGCCGACTCATCATCATGTGTGTGCGTGTGTGTGTGTGTCTTTTGTTCTGGCAGAAAGTACAAGATGGCAGCCGCTCAAAGGGAACAGACACAAACTTCAAAATGGTTGCCAATCATTTAAGATGGCTGCCAGCCTGCAGAAACACACACACACGCACACACGCTGGTTCTAGTCTCAAATGTGTGTGTTGGCTCACGTCGGTGCGAATGTGTGTTGTTTGTGCACGTGTGCTTGTTCCTATGTGTGCGTGCGTGCGTGCGTGCGTGTGTGCGTGCGTGCATCAACTGTAAAGAAAAAGCCTTTGACAAAATGGCGGCTGCTCAGCGATGTCAAAATGGCCGCTGTGATTTATTTTTTGGAGGGTTCTGTGTCTGTGCGCGCAAAATGTGTGCGTGTGCGTTTGTGTACGCGCAGGCGTGTGCGTCTGGCATGAAGCCACGCCGAGGATGAAGATGATGATGAGGATGATGAAGATTTTGATTGCCTGCAAACCAACAAAAACACGTAGAAAATTCCGATGATTTCGTATTTGGGCTTGTCAGGACGCAAGTGTTGAATCTGGAGATGAATTTAAATTCCAGGCAGGAAGACAACGAGACGTTTTGATTTTGCGATTGACGCGTTTGTCGTTTCACGCGAAAGCAAAACGATTCGAAGGAACTTTTCTCGCCACAATTTGGGACAATTTGTTTGTTGGAGTCAAAAACCAAAGTGATGAATTTTGCAACGAATGCTTGAAAACGCTCCATTTTGTGAACGAAGAACAAAAGAAAGTGAAGACGTCGTGAAAGAAGGACGACAACTTTCTCTTCTTCTCCTTCCTGATGTTGAAACCAAATCTGAGACCATTTGAAATCGGGTCTGATGAGGACCTGATACCGATACCTGATATCGGTACTCGCCCATCCCTAATTGGATGATTTTGTTTTTGTGGGCGTGTCCGACCCTCGTTTGTGGGCCGAGCTTGCGTCAGCTTGCACCCGTGACCAATGCCTCAAATCGTTCTTTTAATTGTTTGTTTTTTGCTCTGGAGGTGGCGCTGTCGGACACGTTCCATTCTGTTTAGCTGTGAGGTGGACTCGTCAGACCGCCTGATGTTGAGTAAGCAACCTCTGGATATCCAAAGGTGGGGCAGGGGGAGGAGTCGCAAGGTGTCAAATCCTCGTGGACTGACGACGCAACTGCAAAAAAAGTTTCCATTTGCAATTTGCAAGCAATCAAATCTTTGTGAATTGCCGTCTGCAATTTGAATGTTTTGGCGTTGGCTCGAGGTTCGAGGTCACCCGGCCAGGTAAGCGCGCCGTCTTTGGACTCCATTGGATTGTTTTGCGGCTGCTAATATTTATTTGTTGTCAATCCATCTTGACATGAAAGATGAAAGATCCATTTCCAAATGTGACCTGACAGGCGGTGGAAGGAGGCGGAGCCTGCATTCTGATTGACAGCTGTGTTGATTGTGTGACTGCCACCTGATTTGTGTCCTGTGCGTGCGTGCGTGCATGCGTGCGTACTCATTTGATTAAAAGCTCGCTGCGATCAATAGCAGGCGATCGCGGGGTGCGTTTGTTTTTGTGCTCGCTGTCGAGTGACCGGACGGACGGACGGACGGACGGACGGACAGACGGACGGGCAAGCGGACGGGCAAGCGGGAACTTCCGGCAAAGAAAGGAAATTGAAAAAAACATTCTCATCCCAGTCAACATCTCACTCGTTTATTTCCATCTTCACACACGCACACGCACGCACACACACGTTCACACAGACACACAAAACACGCCTCCACATGTCAAAAAACACACTTGTCCAAAATGACACACAACACACACACACGGATGAAAAAGTTGACTTTTACTTTGAAGCCTGTTGAAGTTCGACAGCAACAATTGAAAGAGACTTTTATTTTGAAGTGCACGTGCTTGCCTGAAAGGGGGGGGGGGGGGAGCAGATGGGCCACTCTGCTCCCACGCCTTATTAGCATATTTAATTAACCTGGACTGGGGGGGTTGATGACTGAATGGGGGGGTCTGTGTGTGAAAGTGCCCCTCCAACACACACACACACCTCTTCTTGTTGTCATGGTTACGCTGATGCTTTTTGTTTTAGGTTACTCAAGCACACACACACTGTGAACAGCATGCAGAGTGTGTGTGTGCTTTTGTCTTTGCTACATTGTGGAGCGTGTTTTTCCCAGGTTTAACAACCATTGTGAGGACCGACTTGAAATTGTGGGGACGTTTTGGTGGTCCCCGCAAGTTCAGACCTCTTTTTGAGGGTCAAGACTTGGTTTTAGAGTTTAGGTTTGAATTGGGTTATGGTTGAGGGTTAGAGTAAAGAATGGGGGCAGGCAATCATTTTTCATGGTTGGGGTTAGAGGGCGGGGCTTGGAAATGCATCATGTCAATGAGATGGCCCCACCATGATACAAAGACAAGTGTGTGTGTGCGTGTGTGTGTGTGTGTTGGTATTGTCTGTGAGCATCGAGTAGCCCTGGCTGTAGAGCGCAGTTGGAGGCGGGTTCACTGTGGGCTGGGTCTAAACATTTGACTCCGCCCACATAATTCTTTTTTTTTTAAATTGCAGATTGAATTATGTGTCGTCTTAAGACATCATGTTTATTTATTGATTTGTTTACACTTCACGGAGCATCAAAAATGACAAACCGTCAACTCTCATTTGGTCAGGGCGGAGCTAACGACACAAAATGGTCGTAATGGCTTTGGTTTTGACATCCATTCTTGGCGAAGAGAGGGTCCTAAAACCCCGGAAGCACATCCGGTGTGTTGAGCGGCCCAATGAAAATGAGGGCGTCCACGTTGGTTGCTTCTGAAAAGTTGTGGGGTGGGTGCAGTACCACGTGCCGCCAGCAGATGGCGCAGATGTTTGCGATTTCATATTTAGAAGTTCGCTTTTTCACTTTGAATTTGCAATCTTCGATCAACGCTTCGAACAACAAATGTGCTGACACGTCGTTCAAGTTTTGAAAAAAATACAAAGAATCTGCGTGGGTGGAGTCAAACGTGGGCCCACCCACGTTGAGCCACGCCTCCAACTCGGCTGTTCCGTCAACACGACGATGCGTCCGAAAATCGGATTCCTTTGTTGCTCTCGGCATCGCAATCGCCAGCGTGCCGGCGTGTGACCCGGCCCGGCTGACCTCTTGACCTTGACCTTACCAGGTCACATGACTCACACATATATGTGTGTGTGTTGTGCTTGCAGACGGCGGCCAATCAGAGAGCCCAAACCAGGCCGGCGAGTCCGACATCAAAGAGCAGAGCGAGAACGGTGAGTCGCGCGCGCACGCACGCACGCACGCACACGCACGCACGCACGCACGCACGCACGCACGCACGCACGCACGCACGCACGCACTTTCAATGTTTTTTCTTTGTTGTTGTTTTGTTTGTTTTTGTGAACTCAAACAACACGCGCACAAACTCAACAGAAAAACATGAAAAATCCTTTTGACGTGACATTTGTTTGCTTGTAAAACGAATACGATGTGGATTGAGCACATTTTTATGAACGCAAATGTTTGCTTGCAAATGCCGCGGCCCGCAAAAAATGTCAGGTGGGCCACAAATGGCCCCCGAGCCAACCTTTGGCCACCTCTGCTGGATCTGCACAACACGTTGCGCGCAAACACACAAACGTGGACGGTTTGCAATCACGTCAATCTGAAACGTGTTTTTTTTTTTTTTTTGTGTTTCAGGTCATTTGGGTTTCCAGGACAGTTTTGTCACGCCGGGAGTTTTCACAGTTGCCGAACTTGTTCGAGTCTCGCAGAGTAAGGAAAACGCAACCGGCCCTCGCCATAAATGTGTGTGCGCGTGCGCGTGTGATGGATGGCGCTGTGCTGCCGGTGGGCGGGACCAGGCAGGGGGGCGGGGCTGCCAGGATGCTGACAGGCACTTTCCGGCCGCAGCGGCCATCGGCGGGATGCCGGCTGCCGTACGTCTCGCTCGCTCGCTCCTTTCGTTTCTGTCCATCTCGCTGCTCGAGTGCGTCTGCACTTTTTAAAGGTCGTCGTCCCCACCAACGCGCTCGCTCGCTTTCTGACTGCTGATTGGCTGCGGCTGATGACGTTATGGCACTTTTAAGTCACAGCAACGTCGTCAGCAACCAGGATTGCTTGCAAAATACAAACATTTGCAAAGTTGCCGCCAGAGGGACAAATTTGACATGAAAGCGAAAGACAACGTGAGCGAACGTCACGTGAGCGAACGTCACGCGAGCGAACGTCACGCGAGCAAACGTCACGTTCGCCAGCCGGACGCGGCAACAGGGACATCTAAAAGCGCGCACACACGCTCGTACGCTCGCGTCAGGTGACCTTGGCGTTGCTCGTCCATTACACAATTCATTGGCAGGCCAGTGGAACGCGCGCGTGTGTGCGTGCGTGCGTGAGCATGCGTGTGTGGATCAATATTCTATTAAAGCAGCAGCGAAGGTGGGGGGGGGGGGGGGGCAAGGGGCGGGGTCAGTGATGTAGTGTACTTAGTGTAATTGGTCACTTGACTCAATGTGTGCGCCGCCGTGACTTCATCATCATCATCATCGTCACCATCATCATCATCATCATCATCGTCATCATCATCGCGACGCCTGCTGCCCGCTTGCAACTTCCTGTAAAACTCACGGAGACGATGAATGTTGCATTTGACATTTTAGAATCCGTGCACGTATCGACACACGGAAGAGCCAAGTGGGCAAACGACCCACTTGGCCCGGTTCTGCCTTCATTTGGCGTCGTCCATCACACACACGAGAAAAAGAGATTTGAAAGCAAAGAGAGAATAAAGAAATGAAAGAATGTGTTTGTAAAAAGAGGATTTCGAAAAATGTCAGTTGTGTGAAAAGAGCAAAATTGTTGTTTTTAAGCTGCCTTGAAAACGTGATTGCGATCTTTTCAATCTTTTCAATCTTTTCAATCTTTTATAATTCCTTCAGATCGCGAAGGCTGATTTTGAGGGTGCGAATTTAACACCGGTGCATTTTTTTCTTCACGGGATTTGACATTTGATTTTCTTTTGGAAGTTTTGATTTTCATTGGAAATTATATTCGGCAATGTTTTTTTTTTTTGCTCTTGAGCTTTTGCAATGCTTGCGAACGGCGCGCTGCCATTGGCTGACGGCGGTCACGTGACTTCCTGTCAGGCTGCCAAGAATGCCAAAGGCCTTCGCCGGCATGAAAACGGCACGAGCCAACGAGCGTTTGCAGGTGCGCGCATGGCTAACGAGCTACAGGCTAAGCGCTAAGCGCTAAGCGCTAAGCGCTAAGCGCTAAGCGCTAAGCACTAAGCGCTAAGCGCTCGCATGCCATCCGACTGTTTGCTTTCCAACTGGATGTCAATCATGTCAGCTGACTTTGCTTGCTTTCCCGTCGATGAAACATTTGGACAGTCGTCGCTTTTGAGGAATCGAAAACAACATTTGTTCTCTCGCATTCACACGTTTTCTTTTCAGTCGTTTGTAAACGCTAACACGACATTCGTGTTGGACGTGACCGCACATCGACTTGCACTTTGAGTCTCATACAAACACAACAAGTCGCACTCGCGCATCAAACTGCCAAGTGTGTGTGTGTGTGCGCGCGTGTGTGTGTGTGATAGATGGACAGTGCTGAGGTGTGCAGAAAAGTCTTGTTGTAGCCAGCAGGTCTTGTCAGGACTCCTCCTCCTTTCATCACACCATCCTGCTCTCTGTCAATACAGCGTTGAGGGAGGGGGGGGGGGGGGCTGCAGGAGGAGGTGCTTGTCTGGAGGTTGGGGGGGGGCAGGACGGATGTTGAGGTCTCAAACTGATGTTGTTTTGCTTCAGCAATTTTGACATGAAAACGTCTCATTTACTTCCGGACTCCAGTTTTGTTGAACTTCAATTGTGTTACACAACAAATAAACAACTTCCTTCCTTCTTTTCTTCCTTCCTTCCTTCTTTTCTTTATTCCTTCCTTCCTTCTTTTCTTTCTTCCTTCCTTCTTTCCTTCTTTTCTTTATTCCTTCCTTCCTTCCTTCCTTCCTTCTTTTCTTCCTTCCTACCTTCCTTCCTTCTTTTCTTTCTTTCTTCCTTCTTTTCTTCCTTCCTTCCTTCTTTTCTTTCTTTCTTCCTTTCTTCCTTCCTTCTTTTCTTTCTTCCTTCCTTCTTTTCTTTCTTCCTTCCTTCTTTTCTTCCTTCCTTCCTTCTTTTCTTCCTTCCTTCCTTCCTTCTTTTCTTCCTTCCTTCCTTCTTTTCTTCCTTCCTTCCTTCCTTCTTTTCTTCCTTCCTTCCTTCCTCCCCTTCCTTTACCACCTCATTCCCTCCCCTCGTTTATGATCTTTGCCATCCACTTGAGCAAACGATCAAAGATGGAAGCCGCCTTCCTGAGGTCACGTGACCGGTCGGAGAGGCGGCCTCTGTAAAGCTGACGTGACAAAAAGTTCCGGCAACCTCAACGGTGTGTGTTTTTGTGTGTTTTCGTGTGTGCGCTTGTCAGCTCCCATCGCGGCCGGCGCCGGTCCAAACTTCTCGCTGGCCGACCTGGACAGTTCGTCCTACTACAGCATGAGTCCCGGTGCCATGAGGAGGCCGCTGCCCAGCACCTCCTCCTCCAGGTATGCACGCACACGCACACACAAAAGTCACATTTCAGACAGGAGTGTTAACAGTTGCGCCCGTGTGTGTGTGTGCGTGCGTGCGTGCGTGCGTGCGTGCGTGCGTGCGTGCGTGCGTGCGTGCAGCTCGGCCAAGCGCATCAAGTGCATGGAGGAGGACGGCGACAGTCCCGGCGAGGACTCGTACTTTCCCGCTCAGGGTCGCTCGCCGGGCAGCGTCAGCCAGGCCAGCAGTTGGCACGAGGAGCCAGGTAGCGTCGCCGTGGCAACACACACACGCGTCCTGCCCACTTGCTTGCGTGTGCGTGCGACACGTGTCGATGAGTGCAATGTTGACGCTGCTTCTCTTCTTCTTCTTCTTTTTCTTCCTCTCGTCTTCTTCTTTGTGTGTTTTTCTTCTTCTGGCTTGACATTTTGCGGAACGCAGGATATAAGCTGCGCGGCTCGCTAGCTAGCTCCTTCATCTCCCGACAAGGTAAACGCGCACTCCTTCCTTCCTTCCTTCCTTCCTTCCTTCCTTCCTTCCTGTTCCTGTTCCTTTCCTCCTCTCTCCTTCCTTCATGCTGGTCTCTTTTTCTTCCCTCCTTCCATCATGGCTTCCATTTGCGCTGCCTTCCTTCTTTTTGCGCCTTCTCTACTTCCTTTCCTCTCCTCTTTCAATCCCTTCTTCCGGTTCTTCCCGTGGTTTTGCTTCCTTGCTTGCATCAAACCATCTCTCTGGTGGCGCCGCCCTGCTGGCAGCATGCTGATGACATCATCAAGCTGCTTATTGATTGGCTGTGCGCGTGTGTGTTGTGTGAGGCTCCTCCTCTCTTCTCTCATTGGTCACTTGTGTGCGATGGGCGGAGCCAAGAAACATCACGCTAAAGGCAGTTCATCAAGTAAGCCAGGAAGTGAAGGCAGAAAGACAGGATGTCAAAGTGGGAATGAAAACGTTGCTGCTAACTGATGATGATGATGATGATGATGATGACAAACAGGAAGTCAATCCCTCACGGCTTGCGCTGCTCCTCCTTGATTGGTCGCCGCTTTGCATCTGATGCTTGGTGGCGGGCGACCAATCCGAGAGGAGGAGGAGGCGGCGGTGAAGTCATTTCATTTGCAAAGTGCAACTAATCCTGACCACTTGCGCTTCTGCCTTCAACATCACGCACACACGCGCACTAAGACGCACACACTCAAGCAAATAAGAGTGCAAGTTGTTGGCTTTTGTGTACGTGCGTGTATCCAACCCCCCCCCAAAGTTCCCCATGTGGCGTCCAACCAATCAGCATCCTGGCTCGCATTGCGCTGACGGCCGCGCGCGTGTGTGTGTGTGTGCGTCCGCAGCCAGCCCGCACGCGCCGCCCTCGGGCCTGCACTTCTCGTCGACGCCCATCCTGCAGCAGCCCGCCTCCTACTTCTCGCACGCCGCCATCAGGTACCACCCCCAAGACCCCCTCAAGGACTTTGTTCAGCTCGTCTGCCCCGACTCCGCCCAGACGGCCGGCCAGGTGGGCTACCGCGATGTACGCTCACGCACACACACACACACACACACTTTTTTTGTGTATGTGTGGATGTCCTGCAGTATTTGTGTGTTGAGCTGTTTGATGTGTGTGCGTGTGCGTGTCTAGACAGCCAATCAATGCAGGCGTCTTGTTGTTATTTATTTCTATTATGCCCCCCCCCCCCCGCCCCCCCCAGGCTAATGGCAGCTCCCAAGGAAAACTCCACAATCCTTTCCTGCCCACGCCCATGTTGCCGCCGCCTCCGCCGCCGCCCATGGCCCGGCCCGTCCCGCTGCCCGTGGACGCCAAGCCCCCCGCCACCTCCTCGGCCGAGGCGGGGGTCAACTCGCCATCGTCGCCCAGTGAGTGCGCGCACGTCAACGCACGTTGTGAAATGGACGCCACATTTGCTATTCGCAAGTTCCAACTTAGCTTAAATGCTCCAAAGTTTGACATGACAGCAATTTGTTGATCATTTAAGAAACTTTGTCGCTGATTTTCATTAAGAACAAACGGACGTTCAGCCGTGTGAGTTATCGGCACCGACATTTTGCCGATTTTTTCCCGACATCCTCGGCAGGATCCTCCAAGGTGCGAGCGAGTTGGCCCAACCGGTCCGCATGTGCTTTGTGGATTTGGAGGAAGCGTTTGGGCGTGTCCCTCGGCAGGGGGTCCTTCGGTGGTACCGAGACCCCTGACACCCCGTAGGACCGATTTGTCAGCGTTTGGTCCGCATTGCCGACCGTCAGTCAAATTGGTTCCCAGTCAGGGTTGGACTCCGCCAAGGTTGCCTTTTGGCACCGTTTCTGTTCAGAACTTTTATGGGCAGAATTTGTAGGCGCAGCCGAAGTGTTGAGGGGGTCCGCTTTGGTGGCCTCAGTGTAGCATCTCGGCTTTTTTGCAGACGATGCGGTGCTGTTGGCTTCATCAAGCCGTGATCTTCAACTGGAGCGCTTCGCAGCCGAGTGTGAAGCGGTTGGGACAAAGATCAGCACCTCCAAAACCGAGACCGTGGTCCTCAGTCGGAAAAGGGTGGCGCGCCCTCTCCGGGTCGGGGGTCAGATCCTGCCCCAAGTGGAGGAGTTCAAGAATCTTGAGGTCTTTTTGACGAGTGAGGGCAGGATCGACCCACGGATCGGATCTGCAGGGATGCGGACTCCGTATCGGTCCGTTGTGGTGAAGAAGGAGTCGAAAGGCGAAGCTCTCGATTTATCGCTCCATCTACGGTCCTGCCCTCACCACCTTCGGTCACGACCCGCAGCTCGTGACCCAAAGAACAAGATCCCGGATGCAAGCGGCCCAAATGAGTTTCTTGCGCCGGGTGTCCGGGCTCTCCCTTAGAGATCGGGTGAGAAGCTCGCTCATCCGGGAGGGACTCAGGGTCGAGCCGCTGCTCCTCCGTGTGAAGCCAGTTGAGGTGGCTCGGGAATCTGCTTGGGATGCCTCCTGGACGCCTCCTTGGAGAGGTGTTCCGGGCATGTCCCACCGGTAGGAGGCATCGGGTACGACTTGGGACACGCTGTCTGTCTCTTAGCTGGCCTTGGAACCCATTAGGATCCTGCCGGAGGAGCTGGTTGAAGTGGCTGGGGAGAGGGAAGTCTGGGCTTTCCTCCTAAAGCGACCTGACCCTGGATAAGCGGATTTTTTCCCACCTTTTTTCCAAAGCAATAAAGCTGCAATAAAGCTGCCAACAACGCTCCACCTTCGTCTTTGTGCTAAGCTACGCTAAGCGTCAGTCGCAGCAATGAGAAAGTCACCGGAAAGTGACTTTGGATGTTGTCCCTGTGCTCCTCAGCGTACTCGGCCCCGCCCTCCAGCTCTCCTGCTCAGCGATTCGTTAGCGTGGGGCCGCGAGAGCCCGCCTTCAACATCCCGCAGCAGCCGCAGGTAAACGCACAAACATGCTAACATGCTAACATGCTAACACTTAGCCCATTTCTCAATGTGCTGCTTTTGCGCAAAATGTCACAATGGAGTATTTAAGTGAACAAGTCGACAATCAAGGTATCCCGGGCTCTTATTCGGCTTTTTCAAAATCTTGAAAAAATTTGTGAGGCTGCAAAAAAAAAGCTAAGGAATAAACGCTAATTCGATTTTCTTTTCTTTTTTCTTGTATTTTGTTTTTGTTGCTTGGACTTGTTGCTGATTAGTGTAATGGGGGCCACCTGTGTGGCGAGGCGCACCTGAGGGGGCGTGGCTCACCTGAGGGGGCGTGGCTCATCACACGCCATCTATTTAGGCAGCGCGTCGCCCGCGCGTGTGTTTGCTCGTGTGTGCGATCGCGTGTTGACCGTCCAAGCGTGGGCAACATTTGCGTTTCATTCTTGTGCTGTTTTCCACATTTGTGAGCGCGTTCAGCAAATCGAGACAAATTGCAAACTCGTGCTCGTGCGCGATTGTTGTGTTCATGTCGTCCATCTGTTGTGTGTCTCGAATGGCTGATGTTTTTTGTGTGTGTGTCGTGCGACAAGACAGTAAAGAGTGTTTGTTGTCTGGCCTCTCATCGTCAAGGCGACACACTGGCCTGTCTGTGCGTGTGCGTGCGTGTGCGTGGGGGGGGGCAGATGGCCTCTTGTTTGTGTGTGTGAGCGGGCACTCTGCCCAAGCAGGGGCCTTCTCGGGGTGGGGGCGACCATGCTGGTTTCCCACTGGGACACGAATGGAAGGGGGGAGGGAAGGCGGGGGGGGGGGGGCGTATTTGGGTTGCGCCAACAACACACACGCACACACATACTGATTAAAAGTTCTTTTATGTGTTGAAAGTGCAGCAGCCATATTGAACATCACGCCAAAGACATGTCTAGTGTGTGTGTGTGTGCGTGCCCAACGCGCACATCCTGAAGGTGACTGTGTGTGTGCGTGCACCCGCGTGAGATTTGCTGACTCAGCCGAGGGCGAGAGCACGATTCTGTTGAGTTGAACGGGAAGAGCACAACATCCTTTTGGACATGTTTGGGCACGCACACACTTAGCATTAGCATTAGCCTTAGCATGCTTTCTTAATGACTCAAAGAGATCCTTGTTGTCATCTTGACTTCTTCGCGTTATCGTCCTCAACTTCACTCCACCACCGACATGACGACGCAAGCACACACACGCACTCATGGGAGTGTGTTTTCAGGACAGTCTGCAGTGCAGAGCGAGGAGGAAAAGTCCCAACGTCAGCAAGTTGTATTGATTAAAAACTAACCTTCCACTCTTCTTCTTCTCCTCTGTCACGCGCGCACACGCACGCACACGCACACACACGCAGTCAATCACTACGAGTCCGCAGACAACACACGCACACTTTATTACAAACTTTTACTTCCACTTTTTTTACAGAATGCATTTTCTAAATGATGTGCATTGTTTACAAGTGTGCGTGCGTGCGTGCGTGCGTGCGTGCGTGCGTGCGTGTGCTGAATGTAAAGAAAAAGGGATGCGGGCTGGGGCGGTGATGCGGTTGCCTTGGCGATGGCGGTCACGTCCCGGGCCGTCTGGTCGCCCCGAGCAACCAGACATCATCGAGACAAACTTGGCGAGACAGCCAGGATGCCTCTTGAGCAACACACGCACGCACGCACGCACACACGCACACATCAACTTTGACTAGAAAGTGAGCAGCAAGGTACTAACTAGTAAGTGTGGTGACTAGTCTGGAAGGTCACTTGAGATTGAGTAGAAAAGTCATCTGGTTGGCCAGCTGGCGACTCGCGAGTGCCGGACGGATCACCACAACTTGAAAGAGGGTGACTAGCAACAACTAACGTGGGACGAGAAGTTGACCAGTTGGTGACTGGAGGATAACCAGAAAGTAACTAGAAAGGGACCAACCCCAAAGTGACCACCAGAAGTTGACAAGTAACTGGAAAGTTTGTGAATGGAATGTAAGGTGACTGGGAAGCAAGAAGTTAGTAGGTGACTAGTTGTTAACTAGAAGATGAATTGAGACTGACTAGTTGGTAGCTGTGAGTAGGGAGGGATGAGAAAGTAACTCATCTGTGAAAGACGACTACACAACAGGACTAGAAAGTAATCAGTGGCTAGAGAGGGAATTGTAGTTGACTAGTTAACTAGCGAGTCAGTAGAGGATGACTGTCAAGTGATAAGAAAGTGACTAGTTTGGAGGGTGAATGTAAGGTTAGTAGAGAAGAAGTGGAAGGTGGCGGAGGAGGGAATGATGAAAGTAGGAAAATGGCGAGTTTGTGACGAGCGAGTGAAAGTTGCGAGTAAAAGTTGACGAGTTGTTGACGAGTTGTTGACGAGTTGTTGACTTGCGACGCTGACGATGTCTTCTCGTTTTGTTCTCAGTGGTACCTGGGATAAGAATTCCAGAGGCTCCTCCCGGTCCCGCCCCCGGACCCGCCCACCTGTGTGTGTGACCCCGCCCTTCCGCGCCTGACTCCGCCCACCAGCGCCTGACTGTCGGCATCAGCATGGCTAGGGGACTCACAGCCCCGCCCCCCCCAACACCTCGAGAGGTTCCTTCTGTCTTTTGGGGGTGGGGCCAAACAAGACAAGTCTCATCCGCCAGCTGTGGCGCCGCCTCCTCCTCCTCCTCCTCCTCTTCCTCTTCCCCCCGATGTGGGAGGAGCATCATTGAGGGGAGGGGTCTTATCACCAGCTAATATCCGCCCTTACGCCCCACTATAGACTCCGCCCCCTCGGAGGCCGACTTTCTGGAAGGAGCTGTGAGTGGGCGGGGCTTGTTGACTCACCGCTGCTTGATGCACACATGACTCCGCCCACTGGGGGGCCGACTTCCTGGAAGGAGCTGTGAGTGGGCGGGGCCTGTTGACTCATTGCTGGCTGTCACGTGACCTCGCCTCTTCCTCCTCCTCCTCCTCCTCCTCTTCCTCCTCGTATTCAATATAAAATATTGAATATGAAAGATGCTCATATGGAAGAAGTGCAATGTTTGGAAGCGCCAAGCTGCTTTTTTTATTTGTTATTTTTTCCCCTGCGAAGTCCGCCGGCACCTCTGGACTCTAAAACGGGATGTGCAAAGACAAAAAGGGACGTTGTTACACTTCTTCTTTTGATTTTTATTCTTATTGGTATTGGGAGATGATGATGACGATGATGATGATTATTCCGATTATTTGTTGATGATCCCTTTAAAAGTTTGCGCTTGGTTGGACTTGAACAAAATGTTTTGCTAAACTTAACGAGCACATCTTTCATTTTTCAAAACATCTTTTGTCATTTCAAGTGCAGTCAGCCCTCGCCGTTCGCAATCTCCCGCCAAGCCAATTGGCGTAATCGAGTGCGTAATCAGCAACAAGAAGACGTTCGCTAAAACGCTTGCATTTTTGGACAATTCAACTTTTCTTTCAAAAATATGCCAACTTTTTTGTCTGGAAACTTTTTTGGGGGAGGAAATTATTGATCACAAATGTGACAAGAAAGTCATCTTTTCTTCCCCCCCCAAAAATGATGTGTCATCTTTTGTGAAAGTATTTTGCAGTACACTTTTTTTTTGGATCATTTGCATCATCAGGAAATCAAAGCGATGATGATGATGATGATGATGATGATGATGATGATGATGATGATTGACAACAATATTGATGGTTTCTGAACACAACCAATTCGTTTTGCCATGTTTGGTGTTTATTGCGAGGGCTGACTGTATTTTTATGACACTTTTAAAAAAGATATTTATTTGGACATATTTTATTCCATTTTGGTGTTTTCAAAACATGTTTTTTGTTTTTTCACATATTTGATTTCACTTTGGCAACTTTTTGTGTATTTTCTTCTTGGTGTTTGTTTGCCAGATAATCGTGAAGGGGCGTGGCCCTCCGTGATTGGCCGCTCTCAAAGAGGTGCGGTCCAATACAAGCACTTAGCATCAGGGGGCGTGGCCTGCCTGCTGACGTGTAGATATGACCATATATGTACGTACATAAGTATACAATATGAAAGACGTGCATGTCGTAGTGTTAGTGATGATGTAGTTAGTCACATGACATGGCCACTTCCTTTTCTATGTAAGCGCCACCTTGTCATTTCTCGCCATTGGTTAACTCCTCCTCCTGCTCCTCCTCCTCCTCCTCACCCCGCTCCTGGCCAGCTCGCCAACTGTGGCCAAATTAGCAACGTGGCTAACGGTTGGTGTGAGCAGCTCCGAGAGTTAATCCGGTTAGCCAGCTAGCGGCGTTCTCTATCATTTGAGTTAGCATACAAGCTAACGGCTAGCTAAAAACGGTGGTCATTGCGGCGGCTTGATCATTTTGTGCCTACGGTCGCAGGTTTTGGCGGTGGCATATTTGATCGACTGAACTCATGTGAACGCGGAGCGCAGACGAGCTCCGCGTTCACCTGCTAACTTTGAAAACTCGTTTACACCCGTGAGCTTCCCTTTAAGGAACTATGCACTGGTCGTTTTGGAATGTCCTCATCCTTGTAAGAACGGGACTTGGGAATTGTGTCCTGGGTGCTTCGAAATCTTGCCAGTGAGTAAAGGGAAAGGCTTTCATTAGCTTAAAAAGCTCCAATTTTGGGAGAATACGGAACAGCGCTAGCTGGCCAAACGAATGACGTCAACCTAACTCCCACTTGAACGTTTGTCAAATTAGCAACTTGGCTAACGGTGCGCTCGAGAAGCTCCAGGATTGTTGACGTGGTCCCCTTAGCGAGCTAGTGCTACAACGTATCGCATCGGATTTGGCGGATAAGCTAACGGCTAACGTGGCCGCTAAAGACGAGCCGACAAACAAGCAATCAAACAGTTTAGTGCCTCAAAGTGGGAATTGAGTGCAGCTAATGGATCCAATTGTCCTAAAAATGTGAACAAACGTTTACTGAAAGGCAAACCAAGTTGATGACAATCAGTCATTGGACGGAATTGAAAAGATCGAATGAAAAAAAACCAAGAAGAAGCAAAAATGGATGCGCTGCTTATTTCACTGAGTTTGTCGCCGCCATCTTGCCGTCTTTGGAGCTCGTGGCGTGACGCGGAGGTGTTCTCGTGGATCCCACTGGCGTTCGAGGCAGGAAATTTCCCAATTTGAGTCCATCAGTGAAGAAAGAAATGTTGGCGTGTTGGGCCAGATCGTGTCATGGTTAGCGGGTCAGGGTTCGAGGTAGGGTTAGGTTGACTCTCGCAGTAGGGCGTGTTCTACCCGAATGCAACCCAATAATATTCACTCCATCATGTTGCCTGCCCGGAACCGCAGTGGGATTCGTAATAACACGACGCAGAATCGTTGTCTTCCTGTCTCCCGTTGAGGACGGAGACCAAAAGAGTCCGGCCATTTTCTTACGTCCCGTTCGGGCGTCCGGGGATTTTATAAATGTATGAAAATGTCCGGTTGGCTTTGCGTGACTCAAAGAAGGTGACGTACACGGCGTAACTTCGACCGGTACTACAATTTCAAGGCGGGGCACGTGTCCTCTTTTCGGAAATGGGAATATGGTCCCCCTGCCGTTAAGCTGATCCGGCAAATTCCTGAGCGGAACCGAGACAAAGTTAAATATGCAAAAACTTGCACTTCCTGTCAACCAAAGTTAGCACGCGACCGGCACCGCCTGCTCGGGTTCGGTCCCTAAAAACAAAAAGAAGCAAAGCACGCAAGTCCCGTTGTGACGATGGTCTCGCCAAGCTGGGCTGTCGCCACGCGGGCCGCTCGCCGTTCGCCGTTTTCATGACGTGGTCACAAACGAGCCTTAAGCAGTCACACTTCATCGCCGTCTGTTCGCCGCTTTGACCGCGCCTCCTAAAAAGATGTTTACACTTCCTGTTTTGCTTCCTGCTTCCTTTCTGGTGTGACGTGATCGTTTCTGACCGGCCGCTTCCTGCGAACTACGTTAGCTTCCGATGTTAGCTTCTGAAGTTAACATCTAACATGACCTCTAACCTTCCAGCTAAAGAAGACCAACACCGTTCGTTTTTTTTAGTTGGCTTTGGAAATGAGCTTCCTACGTTACCTCTAATGTTAGCTTCCAAACATTAGCTTTCAGGGTTCACTTCTGAAGTTAGCCTTAAAGGTAGCTTCGATAGTGAGCGTGCAACGTTACCTCCCATGTTAGCTTCCAGTTTCACCTTCTGAAGTTAACTTTGATGTCGGTTGGCTTTTAATGTCACCCATAACACTCACTCCAATGTTATGTCTAACATTAGCTTTCAATGTTAAGCGTGTGAAGTTAGCGTCTAACCGTTAGCATTCTTTGTTAACGTCAAAGCTAACGTCAGAGTTAAGCGAGACCTGCTGGCTTCTGACGTTAGCTCCCTAAATTCATTTCAACATTAGCTTATGATGTTAGTTTATGAAATTAGCATCCAAAGTTACCTGTAAGGTACAAGCTAAGGAAGACCCACGGTAGCTTCCAATGTTAGCTTCTGAAGCTAGCTCCTGAAGTTAGCTTCCAAATGGACCTCTAATGTTTGCTTGCAGTGTTAGCTTTGATATTAGCATCAACGTTAGCTTCGCCGGCGTCGAGGCAGTGAGCGAAACACAAAATGAGACATTTGTGTTATCATGTGTTGTTGTTGTTGTTGTTGTTGTTGTTGACGATGTTGGAGTTGTGTGACAAAGACAACATTCGACGCCCCCTCACCAGATCCTGATAGCATATTTTTTCATCGCAATGACGTGAAACTAACGGCACTTTTCTCCATTCGTTCCTAAAATAGATTCCACAATGAAATGAAATCAAGAAAAGAAATATCCAGTTGCCAAATCAAGTGGAAAAATGGAAAGAAATCCAACTCGGCTCTCGATGAGCGTCAAAAGAAAAGAAAAGATTTGTTTGATTTGGCGCAGCTCGACCGGCTGTTGTCGTTGCTGTCGTGTCGTTGTTGCGGCGCCAGCGAGGACGTTTGTGCACGCACGCTCATCGCGCTGCCCCGCCCCCTTTTTCCTTTTCCAGCGCAGCACTTCCTCTTTGTGTTGTTGTGTTCCGGATGACGTTTGGACGTCTTCTCTTTTTCTTCATCATTCCACGCAAATAAAAGGCTTGATTATGCAACATTTGATGCTTTTTTTCTTCATTCATTTCATTCTTATTTTCCCCCATCTTTCTTTTGGACCGACACGCCGTTTGTCTCTTTCCAAATGGCGACGTGACGCGATCGGCGTCCCTGCCTGGAAGCCAAGCGGCCGATCACGGCCCCGCAATCCCTCCGTCCAATCGGGAGGCCTCGTCCCGGCGCCGGCCAGACCAAACCTCCTGATTGGACGGCGCCGAGATCGCAAGCTTCTCATCACCATGACAACCGCGTGCTCGCTGTTGCCGTGACAACACATCACAACACACGAGTACGCGAGTAGTAAAAAATCATGACAGATTTATTGGTGGCTGTCAATCAAGTAGCAAGTGCTCCAAGCCCATCCCTGGCGACAACGAGGCGCTCTAAAGCTGTCCGAAGAGAAGATTCCATTTGAGGGTTAGGGTTAGCTAACTGCACGTCACGATTGCGCTCAAGTCGGGGAGGGGCCAATCATGCTGGACACCAAAAAAAAAAAATCTACTAAACGACGTCGTTTTCATAGTCGTCAATCTTTGCACGTTTTCTGCGATTATCTTCAAACTCGTATTTGGAAAATTCTCCGATTCTCCATGACAGACTGAATATGTACAAAAGTGGTTTTTTTTATGTTTGATTTCGCTAAGAAGCAACATTGATGCAATGGACAGGAGTGCTAAAGGCTAATGTAGCTAAGCCTTCACAAGAAAAGAAAAACATCCCGACCGCCAATTGGGGAACTCCGCAAGCCGGCGCCGATTTTTAGGCCGCCACCAGACGCGACACGCTGGCCGCCGATCACAATGGCATTTTGTTCTCCTTTGTATTGACATGTAAGCTCCGCCTCCAGATGCATCCAGGTGCTGTTTTTTTTATGTGAGAAGCCCCATAAATCGCCCCTGCCGCCCCCAACCCACTTGCAGTGTTGCAGTGTCCATCGACCAGACAACCCAACCCCCACCCCTCCCCGCCCCCGCCCCCCTTTTGCTGCTGTCCTGCAGGAGAGATCAATGTTGTGTTTGTGCTGAGCTCAGCGTTACCCTGGACACACACACACACACACACACACATCCAGGTCTATATGCGTTGCCACAGCAAAACTTCAAACGATGCAACCTCCCCAGTCCAGATGGGGTCGATGGGGGTGTACGCAACCCCCGTAACCCCCCCCCCTCCCCCCTCCTGGCTCCTCTCACGTCGATGTTACTTTGATTGGTCGAGCATCTTTGCAACATCGCTTTTTTTAAGGCCACAAAGTTTGGACTCAAAGTTTGACAAAGGGTGCCAAATCATCCCGACCCCCCCCACAAAAACTCCACATAAACACACGAACCCACCACGACAAGCCCCAAAGCATGCTGGGAGGCTTTGGTTTTATAATCCCATCCGGCCTTGTTGCCATCTTGAGCAGCGCTAATACTTGATGACATCATCATCATCATCATGGCGGCATCATCATCATCATCATCATCATCATCATCATCATCATCATCATCATCATGGCGGCTGTGTTGAGAATCCCTCGCCAGTCTCAACTCGAGTGATTGTCTAACGTTTGAGTCCAAATAGGAAATGCAACCCCCCCCCCCCAAAAAATAACAAAAAAATTCACGTCATTGTCACCAACACGCAAAGACGAGAAAAGTCTTTTTCTCATCGTTACGGAACGCGATGCGCAGTTTGAAAGATCGACTTCAGTCCAAAAATCGAAGTCACATAAAAATGGTACTTTAAGTTTACGAGCACCACTGGCGGAACGCAGGCTCCCTCTAGTGGCGCGCCAAAGAATCCATCAACTCGATACAAATACAATTGACAACTTTTGGACGCGAGCTCAATCGGAAAAGATTACAATCAAGCTTTTGGAAGTCTAATAATCGATTCAATGTGCAACCCATTTCGAATGTGATGATTAAGTATTTTGTCAAGTGTACGCAACGTCGTTCGGCTTGCAGTGATGTGGAAAATGGACTTTGTGCCGTCACGATGAATCCTTCGTCATTTCCGACTCCCAAATGACTCCAAAGGGACGTTTGGGAACGAAGCGGCTTGGAAAACGTCCACCTGACTGACGACGAGCCAGGGACGGATTGCATGCGCTTCTTCTTCTTCGTGGACTCAAACTTGTGCCTCAACGACTCCTTTACGGCAGCGGTGGCGCCTCCCGCTGGCCACTCGTGTGCGCTGTCGCTACTTCCGTCCGTTCATGTTGTCCCTCAGTGACTTCCTGTCCTGGCAGGAAGCGTCTCTATGCAACACAAAGACAACACAATAAAGATGCTAACACCAAATATGCCGCTAAACTTCTTCTTCTTCTTCTTGCACTCACACACACTTTTGTTGAAGTAGTACACGGATTAAATTGTTGGCATAGTTGACATAAACACGCACACACACTCCAGGCTGCTCTGCCGTCTGGAGGCGGACATCTTAAGTCGACATCTTAAGTTTCGCCAGCGTAGAAGAACGTGAATAATTCACACACGCACACAAAGTAACTCATCTACACAAACACACAGATGTGACCCAAAGTGAACTTTTATTATATTTTAAAATGTATGTTGACAAAAATAAAGTAGCCAATAATTACACGGAATAAATGAATTTTCAAAAATGCATCGTAAAATGTGTCAAAGTCAATTTGAATCGTTAAAATATCAACTTAAACAGCTCTCACATTCTAAATATTGATTTCATAGATTGAATCTTGAATAAACATTTAATCAAATAACCACAAAGATGTTAATAATGAAATTTTCCCGAAGTGGTTTGGAAAATGGATGGTTGGATTCTATTTACAATAAATCAATAAATGTAAACATTTGTTAATGGTAACTTAAATATTTAAATTATAAATATGCATATTTAGTTATTTTTGATCAAATAAACAAACTCATGTTAAAGGCAGAAGTGACATTTATTTTGTACCTATTTTTTTTTCCTTATAATTCAATTTGATGAATTTAACAATTTGTTTGATGAAAGTGCATGAAAATAACGAATACGCTTGAAGTCAGAGACAAAAAAGTGTAAAGCAACGGCACGGGTTGCAAATGAGAAATGTCTCATGCGTGGCAAAAAGTCCTTCAAATCAGCCAAAGCAAACTTTATTGACACTTTTTCCGCTTCAACGATGACAATGCATTGCTCGTTCATGCTGACGATTCGGACCCGACACAGACGCTTTCTTCTTTTCTTTTCGACTTTTGTCAGAAAAAAAGACCAACCACGGATTAATCAGCCAATGTCAGTAATTGCAAAATATTTGTAATTCCTAAACGGGCATTTGGGCGGGTCGATGCAGATTGGCGGGCCAGCCTTGAACCTCCTCCACGCAAACCGTCAGCCGTCAACTGTAAATCGATTGACGGTTCAGTAAATACAACTTTGCTTTCTGCTTCCCACAATGCATTGATTTTATTTGATGAAACTAAATGTAACTTAAGGTTGCGGGTCCAAATCTCGCACGACTAGCGTTGCTTGTCCAAATGAAGATTTGCTTTGTTTTGGACGACAGCTCCATGAAATGATCTTAGCAACAAATGTCCCGATTCAGGATTTCGGGATGCGCGTTATCATCTCATTTCATGCGTAAGAAATCATGAGAGCGGCGCCGCTTGTCGACAACCGCTGGAAACGGGTACGAGTCCATGACGGGCCAAAATGGGCCCATTTCATCGGCCAGCCCACGAACCGATGATTCCACCCGAGCGCAAACAAACAAACACGATTATTCTTTTGTTTTCAATCCATGAACGACTGACAGCTGATCTGTGTGAAACGTGCGTGCGTGAGGAAGTTGAAGGTGCTTCAAGGTCGTCCGTCTCGAAACCTTGAGCGAGCGCCAGCGCCAATGTGAACATTTCAACACACGCTCAACACTTTTGGTTCCGGCCGACGAGACCGACGTGGCCCGCGTGGATCGAGCACTTCACAGGGCGAGGTGCGGCTTCCTGTACGTGTGCTCGGTGATGCTCAGACGGTTGAGGCGAGCGCCGTAATAGTCCACGATGTAGTCGGAGCCGTCCGACGGGCCCACCATCTAAAACCGCAACACAACCAGGCAGCGCAGTTAGCGTGTTAGCGTGGGCGCGACGCCGCACGCGCCGGCAAGCATGCGAATGGCGCGAGAGGCCAGCTAGCATGTTAGCGTGCACCGCCGAGAGCCGGCGCCAACCTGCATGGCGATGAGGATGAAGTCCACCAGCGTCCCGATGCCGCAGAAACCCACCGTGCAGAACTTCAGCACGCCTGACGCAAAGCAACAAAAAGGCAAACTTCAACTGCTGGCCTTCTTCTTTCTTCACCTGCTTGCAGGTGCGTGCGTGCGTGCGTGCGTGCGTGCGTATACCAAGCGCAGGATAGCCCAAGTAGAAGCGGTCGGCGCCGAGCCAGCCGAGGAAGAGCGACAACGCCACGGCCACCTTGTACGAGTAGCCGCTTCTGGAAGCACAAAACAACACACACCGACATGTGGACGGATGCACACACAAGCCTTCCGGATAGTAACGTGTGTGTGTGTGTGTGTGTGTGTGTGTGTGTGTGTGTGTGTGTGTACTCACACATTCCGGCAGGAAATGGTTTTATTAAAGCCCACCTCCTCCCCACTAAAGCGAAATTCTGTCCCATTGGAAAGTCGGCAGGTGACGTTTGGCGCTGGAAGACACTCCACTACAAACACACGCACACGCACGCGCACGCGTTAGAAACTCATGAGCGTCTCCACGGCAACAAGGTATCCCACAAACGCGGCCATCGGGAGCGGCACCGACCCCAGGCGCCGGCATCTCGGCAGTTTTCCGGTTCCTGCGTGACATCGTCGATCTTGGGCTCTTTACACAAATACGTCAGCGCTGTCAAGGAGTCGCCAAACAGGAAGTCACTCACAGCAGACAGGAAGTCAACATTTTCAGCGACTTCAGACAACTATATAGTCCAGGCCTTGTTTAACTTCAAATTGTCTAAATCCTCGGAATTCTCGGATTCTGTAGTCCTCCGTGAAAGCAGATCGATGACCTTTTATTTTATTTTTTTTACGCAAGACATTTGGAAAACAATCTGCTTTTATTTGGGAGAACAACATCAATTTGTGATTGCACATTTCCTGCATTGTCAAATTGAAATAATGTCTTGTTTAGGATTAAAAAATAAATATCAAATTCAACTCGAGAAATCTGAGGTTAATATTGTGTATATCCAAATAATTATTAGTTGCAGTTGCACCTAATTTGCATACCCTCACCGATGATAAATCAAACCGCAGTCAGAAAAAAAAGAACGGAGAAAAAAATCACTCAATAAGAGGAGGCAATGCTGATGCTATGTTTTCATTCAACCCATTTTTGTTTTAACGGTTCTGATGATATGGAAGATTTGTCAAGTACATGCCTTTGCCACCCGGAAGTCATTGGAAGTGAACGCTGAATGTCATGTCACGTAAATCTCAATGGATGAGCCTTTTTAACAGATTTGATGCTTTCATCCAGACTGTCCGTCATCAACTCCCAAGTAACAAACAAGCATTATTGCAGCCACATGCGCGCGACAAATTCCATTTCATCTGATCTGTTATTTGGCTGTTCGTTTGCCGCAACGTCACGATATTTTTTTGTTTTTGCTTGCTTGTTTTTTTTTTCTGCTTTCGGTTGACAGCCAAGTGGCTGCTAGCTGTTAGCATTAGCTCCACGTTCATCTACGAGACGAGTCAAGCGAGAGCGAGTCATGGGAAGGATATTGTCCGAGTCTCAGGCTGTGGCAGCTGCCCGTCTCCGTCTCCGCCGCCGCCGCGACAATCGTCCGCCGAAAAGACGAACAAGACAAGAAAAACAACAAAATTGCACACAAGCCGGAATGCAAACAACGCCGCGACATGGCGGATGCTGTGACGTCACAAACGCCACCTCAGGGCTACAGGGGGAAAAAGTAATTACTCACACGAATCGTCGCTTTCCCTCTTCACGGGCAACATTTAAAACAAAGAGTTGCCGTAAAGCTCCTAAAGTTAATTATGGGGTAATTTCTGAAGCTTATATAATTATTTTTTAAAGGAACAAAAACATCGACGCGTGTAGATTGGGTGACGTTGTAGAATTACAGTAGTGGTGTTTCCCACAGCAAGTAAACGCAGCATTTAAAGTGATACTGTCGTTCAAGGGAAGCCACTTCAAGTAAGTTTCGCTTCAGTTTCGATGACAAATCTTGTGAAAGAAATAAGTCGTCGCTTTTATTCACTCTTGTTTGAATGGGCAAGTTGTGCGAATGCGTTTTCCGCTTGGGAAGAACACGAAACGAGTCGGGGGAGTTTTTAGAGGTGGCGGGCGACACTTTGAGATAAGGGTGTTAGCATGCTAACGGCTAGCCCACCAAGTTGCGAGACGACACCAACTTTTCATTCTTGTCTGTCGTTTCTTTGCAACTGTCACACCAATGGACGCGCACGTTGCCCGAGTTGATGACTTTGTTGGTTTGTGTTGCGTTTCATGGTGAGTTTTGTTCATGTGGTGGGGTCATCTCTTTTCATGCACCTGCTGGATGATGCAAAGTGACCCCGCCCATAGAAAAAAAAAAAAACATCACCTAGTTTATGGAATCAATATATCAGTAGTTTAATCGGCGTAAACAACCAATCAACGTTTTAGTACGAAGAGCTTGTTTGTTGGCCACTCGGCCCTGCCTCCATCGACCTTCCCACTTTCACTTCCGTGAAGGCTCACCTGGCTGCAGGTGTGCAATCAATTCTTTGCCTCGAAAAGGAAGGCCTGCTACACTCGAGTTTTCAAATCTGAAAAGGCTCCTCATCTGTTACGAAAGCATTTTGCTGCCATACGACCGAGAAAAAGAGATACATTTAATGTAAAGAGAACAATGACATGATACATTTTAATGTAATATAATTCCTCTTCTTAACGTGAGCTTTGTGTGTGTCTTCTTTTTGGGTCTCCGAGTCAAAGATACTCAATACAGAACTGTCAAATGTGCTTTAAAAAATAAGGCCAAGTGTTTCAAAAGATTTCACGTTAACTTTGATCTGAGTTGCCTTCAAGCTGCCAAACCCTGACGAGCCTCAACTTTGAAAAAGGAGAGAGACAAAACTGTTTGCAATGAATCATTTAGAATCATTTTCTTTTCAAACATTTATCCAAATTCAATTTGGATTTTATGCGCAATGCAGATTTTATTATATAGGAGTATTTAGGTAACCTTTAAAAGTATTTGATGATCTCAGAGTCTTTTGTCATTTGTAGATTCAAGAGGATGAAGGTAGCTTTTCATAGCTTTTAGACTTAATGTTTAGGGAGTACTTGAGTACACGTTGGATTACTTGAGTATTTCAGTAGATTTGGCAGTGACTTCTTGAGTATTTGAGTGTATTTAAAAGTATTTGCATAACTTTTATCAAGTATTTCAGTAGCTTTAAAAGTATTTAGGTTCCTTTTGTGAGAATTTCCGTAGATTGAGCTCATTTACACGAGGGAGTGTTTAGGTTGCTTTGTACGTGAATGCTGAGGGTTCAAGTTGGTGCTTGCGGTGGAGCAGGTTCAAGGTCACCCTCGTCATGTGATCATGTCTTCTTGCAGATCCAAGCGGGATGCCGGACAACGCCGGCCCGAGTCAAGTTTGGCCGGCGGCCGCGGTGTCGCCCGGCGAGCGACGGCGGGCGGTCGCCGCCCTGGAGCGTCTGCGGGTCAAGCTGGCCGAGAAGGAGGAGTGGCGCCGCCACGTGGGCCACGTGGCGGCGCTCAAGGAGACGCTGGACAGTCCGCTCTTCGCGCACGTGCTGGCCTTGCAGCGTGCCGTCGCGCACCTCAAAGAGCAGGTGTGAGAGAGGAGGGAGGGTGTTAGCATGAAGCATTGTTAGCATGAAGCTAAAGTGACTTGTGAAAGTAATGCAAGTGAGTTTACTGGCAGCATCGGCGTACGCCGGCGGGTCTTCTCACCTTTGTTACGTAAACAAAATATTTCAGGCCTCCACTTTCTGCCACAACAACAAATATGAAAATCATTTGCCTATAAAATAGTTGTAAGTACACCTTTGCAGACGAGCAAATTCTCCTTGTGTGCTCTCTGACAATGAGAGCGCCACCTACCAAAGGGGATGTGCATTTACGCTTTATTTTTGAAGGGCAAAAAAGCAAAGTTCCCGAGGTTGCAAACCCCCAAAAGTTGAATCATTTCCATAATTCCATTCAAAAAGTCCAACTTTCATAGATTATAGATTCAGGGCTCACGATTTCAAGCTTTTTCTTTATTTTTGCATGATTTGTGCTTCCAGCTCATGAAAGCCACCAAAACAGGACGTCAAAAAAAAAATTGAATAATGTGACGAAAGCACCATGCATACTTCCCAGAAATAAAAGATGGCGGAATGGATGGTATTTTCCAAACGATATGTCAATCTTCAATAGTTGCTTGTATTCCCTTTGTCTTAAGCACTGCCTGAAGGTGCCGTGGCATTGGCTGGGGGTCCTGCCTGGGGCTTGGCTGGGGGTCCTGCCTGGGGCTTTGGCTGGGGGTCCTGCCTGGGGCCTGGGGGGCTTTGGCTGGGGGTCCTGCCTGGGGCTTTGGCTGGGGGTCCTGGAAGCCCACGCAGGCTTTCTTCATGTTGCTGTCAGCTCTTTGTTTTTGTGTGTGTTGTGCCGCATCGCATCTACCGCACGCACAACAATTAGCATGTGATGTCACTTTGACACGTCGGAGGCGTGCGTCCCGTACGACGAGGCGCGCGTCCCGTTCCCGTATGGGGCTGCGCCTCGCCAATAAATAACGCCGCGTCCAAATTAAGATAATGGCGGGCTTCATATTGTAAGTGGCGCCAAGGTTGCGGCAAGTGTCGGCCACTCCACGTACTGTAAGTCTATGAAGGCGTCGGCGGCACTTTATTTATGCCCGGCCTCCCCGGCGCTGATCAATCAAGCTTTAATACCCGCCGTCCCGCTTTGACAAACTGCTGGCTCGCTCGCCTGGAAGCCGGCTGCTTTGCCGGCGCCGGCCCCGCCCGTGCCGCGGGGAGCTCAGCTACACAGAGTGAGCGGAAAGGTCATTCCTACATTACCTGCGAGGAAGGCGTCCATTTGCACGCCAGCTTCGTTGCACTTCTTTGCAACTTTTGTGTGTTTGCGTGCGACTTTGTGTGATTCCAACACTTGCTCCATTTGGAAGCTTCGATACCACTTTTTTTTCAGACTGATACCAGTACTCATCCGTACCAAGTGCTAATACCACTAGTACTTTCGATATGGCCAATTTCCCCCCCAAAACAATGACAGATCCTTTCAAAGAAAGGCCTTTTTTATCCCAATAAAAATTCAGCTCCGTTTTCTTTTTGAGTGTTTGTTGATCAAATCCATTTTGGTATCGAGCACACTAGAAACTGAATTTCAATCCATTCTTAGTGAGCAAACGTGTGCTTTACGTTGCTGATGGTAAAACGGTCGCAAGAGTCCTGGTATCGGCCACCTTGATACCGATACCTTGAAATAAAGCTCGCTATCGACTGATACCGATACCTGGTATCGCTACTTGCCCACACCTGTTCTGCTCTGCAGCACAATGTGGACATTGGCGATGACACTACTCAGCCAATGTTCATAGGATTCTTTATCCTCAGTGAGGAGCCGAGTGGCCACCGACAACCAATTGATTCAAATGTGACCACAAAAAAAAAACTTTTCATTCACTTTGATTGATGTTGTGACGGCAAATTTTTGTCCTCCAAAAAGCACGACATGTTTTGTGTTTTTGTCCGTTGCCTTCCGACCAGGAAACGGCGCTTTTGACTTTGCACCTCAACTTTTGCGCCTAACGAGCAGCTGACCTTTTCCTCCTCGCCCTCCAGTTGACTTCGCCGGCACAGGAAGAGGGCGGCCGGCGCTCGGACCAGTCGGCGGCCGACGACGGCTCGGCCATCTCGTCCCCGTCCTCGTCCCCGTCCTCGTCCCCGGTCGTCCCCGCCGACGACTCAGACGTCGCCGTCCTCGGGGCTCCGCCTTTGCCCGACCGCCTTCACCGCTGGATCGTGGCTGCGGCCGCCGTGAGAACCGCACAAACATACGTCAATGTGGCTTTGTGGGGGTTTTCGCCATCTTGTGTGTGTTCATGTGTGTGTTTGTGCTGTACCTTTCTGTGTGTGTGTCAGGGTCGCCCGACGGAGCACGTGCGTCTCCCGCGCCCGCCGTCGGGGGGCCTGGGCTTCAGCGTGGCGGGCCTGCAGCCGGGAAGCAACGGCCACCACGTCTTCGTCAAACACATCCAGCCCGGAGGCGTGGCTGACAGGTGACGCTCGGCCAATCGGGGCCTTCTCCTCAAATAGTGGCTTGACGCCGCGCCACACCTCAAATACACGCCGCGCTCGTTGTCACGGGGAAAGGAAACATTTGACACGCGAACGATAGAAGCGCTTTCAACTTTGTTGCTAACCAAAACAGCAGCACATATCGTTGATCCGCCCGCACGGCTTTGATGGCGTTGCGTTGGCGTCGGCAGGGACGGACGACTGCGGGAACGGGATCAGATCCTGGTGATCAATGGGCGCCCCCTGGAGGCGGGCATGACTCAGCGTCAGGCGCTGGCTTTGCTGCAGCTGCCCGGTCCCACGCTGGACATGACGCTCGCCAGGGACGAGGACGAGGTGAGACACGTCAACGTCACGGACCCCGCCCACATTTCCTGGCTCAGAACGGCGCTGGTTTATCTGGACCCGCACCAACATCTCCCGCTCGGGGACAATAGCCGACATGTCGCCATCTTGAGCTCAGCGGCCGTCGTCCCGTTTTTGACGAGAGATTTTGGTGTGACCTCCTCCAAGGCCGAGTGGGCTCACGTGGAGGAGATCCAGTTGCTCAACGACGGCGCGGGTTTGGGCTTCGGCATCGTGGGCGGGAAGAGCGCCGGCGTGGTGGTCCGGACGCTCGTCGAGGGAGGCGCGGCCCACAGGGTACGTCCGCGGCCAACCATTCTTTGCTCTTCCTCTTCTACTCCTCCCCCTCCTCCTCCTCGTCCAATCAGGACGGGCGTCTCCGCACGGGCGACCGCATCCTCCGCATCGGGGCCACGCCCACCGACGGGCTCAGCAGCGACGAGGTGGTCCAGGTGCTGCAGGGGTGCGGGAGTCACGTGACCATGCTGATCGCCAGGGACCCGTGCGGTCAGAGGACCAAAGCCCCGCCTCCTCCGCCCGACTCGGCCCCCGTGTCGACCGCACCCCCGCAGCCGCAACGCCGGCCCAGCAAGTTGGTGAGCAGACGTGACTTTCTACTTCCTGCCTCCTCATTTCTACTTCCTGTTTCCTCTCTTGGATTCCCAATTCTCCTCCTTCCTACTTCCTTTTTGCTGCTTGAGGTCACGTCTTTCCTGCCGCTTGCTTTCTCCTTCCTACTTCCTGTTTGTGTGTTTCAGCCCAACCTGGACGGCTACGAGATCCACGAGGTTCCGCTCGCCAGGAAAGACGGACAAAGCCTCGGAATCTCCATCATCGGGCACAACCCGCTCACCAGCCAAGGTAGGCCGGCTCGCCGCATCTCGTCCTCCTTGTTCTTCTTCATCTCTCGCTATCAAACGGGCTACCGACATGAACGCTGTACTTTGGCGAGCTAGCCAGGAGGATGAGGTTCGCCGCCGTCGTCGTCGTCGTCGTCGTCGTCGTCGTCGTCGTCGTCGTCGTCGTCGTCGTCATCATCTTTCTCCTTTTCCTTTCTTCAGCCAATGTTCATGTTTTGGAAGCTGCTGCTAACGTTAGCATCCGCCTCCATCTTTGCATGACGACGTTGTCGACCTCCTGACAGATGCGGTGGGCGTGTTCATCAAGCACGTGGTCCCGGGCAGCGCCGCCCATCACAGCGGGAACATCAGAGTTCAAGACCGACTCATTGCTGTGAGAAGACCGCCACGCCGTCATGATGTCATCATCGTTATGGCTGCTTCGCACGCCGCAACCTAATCACTACGCAACTTGAAATACGAGCACAATCGTAACTCCAAACACTTGTGTCTTAAATCGTCTTCCGCCAAGCTTTGGCACCACCAACCAACTCATATTTTCCTTCTCCTGCTCGGAAATCAAAGACGGGCCGTTGTGAAGTTTGCTATCGCCATCTAGTGGCGGTGGTCTGAAATGCACTCGTTTCTCAAACCTTACCTTTGTATCTTCGTCGCCGTGCAGCCTACAAAATGGCCGACGCCATGTTTGTGTTGTGCTCATTCAGCTGGACGGCGTCAGCCTCCACGGTCTGACCAACCAGGAAGTTGTGGAGGTCATGTCACGGACGGGACGCACCGTGATTCTCACGCTCGTCCGAAAGAACAACAACGCCGCCGCCGCCGCCGAAAGGTCCCTGGATCGAGGTAACCAACATGGCGACTGCCTGTCTCTCTTATTGCACAATCTTTGTGAGTCTCCGCGTGTGTCGTTTTGTGTTTGAGTGCTCTTTCGCAATGCGTGTGTGTGCACTTGTGTGTATTTCCCCGTGTATGTGTTCTTGTGTTCTTATTGTGTGTCATGTGTGTGTTTCAGTGGCGTCTTCTCAGGGGTCACTGCAGAGGTCACTGGAGTTGAAGACTCACGCTGAATATTTGGACTCGCACAACACAAGCAGGGGTGAGCACACACACACACACACACACACGCGCGACATAACACAGACACACACTCGAGTCGTGACAACCCACCTCCCAAAAAGCCATGAGGTTGAGGCAAAGCACTACTTTTGTCTAAATGAAACTCCTGCTTCACCACAGTTCCTTGCCACAAGATGCTGGCAAAGTAGAGTTGTGCGCCACCTACAGGCTGAGCTGGACAAAATGGCAGCCTCACGACTCGAGCGAGGGATTCTTCCGCAGTGGTTAGCGTCCAAGTTTGTGGCCGGCAGATGTCTGGCGTGTGCGCTAACTGCTAGCCATTAGCGTGCGGCGTGGATGTACGAGCCTTTTTATTCTTCTCTACGCCAAAGATTGATGACGGCCCGGCCGCGCTTAGCAATGCTAATTTAATCTAAAGCGTTGCCTTTCTTTTTTTTTTTGTGGTGAGCTCAGCAGCAGGCGGACATCGGCTTGACATCCGCGTTACCGTAGCAACCGCCGCTCACCTTAAGACAGACGGAGCTCTTGACACAACACAAAAATGTGTGTTTTTTTGTTTCCCACTTCAGGTGTGTGCGTGCCTGCGTGCGTGCGTGCGTGCGTGCGTGCGTGCGTGCGTGCGTGTGTTATTTCCTTGTGTCATTTGCTTGCGTGTTTGTGCAGCTGCTGATGCGGCTGTGAAGGCCAAGTGGCAGAAGGCTCTGGGTCCAAACTACCATGTCCTGGTGAGGAACGACCAATTTTCTTTGTTTCCATCATTGTGAGCTGTAAAAAAAAAAAAAAAAAATTATTTGTTGTATAGCACTTTTTTTTTTCAGACTGATTTTAGGTCTTGAGTCGTTACAATACCAAGTAATGAACCAAGTTGGATCTCCTCAATGTGAGCCCATTTGGTTCTGGTGAATGAACGGCAAACTTCTGTTCTTGTCATTTCTAGTTTCTGACTGTAAAACGGCATCGGTCCAACACGATACCTGGTGTCGATACTCGTCCGTCGCTAGCTTTAGTGTTTGACTTGAAAATAGTTAGTTTGACTACTTTGTGAGCCTTTTTATGCTTTTGGTCCACTTTCAGCAAACGGTGGTGCTAATGAACATGATAAGCGCTGCCGCTTTACCAAACTCACGTCAGAGCCCAAAAGTAAGCAGAGCTGCAATGTTGGCGCACAATAGATGATTATTATTATTACAGCCTTAGCAGTATTGGTTTTATGACACAAGCGTGTGAATACGTGAAAAAGTGTCAAAGGCTGAAAGTTGTCCAACGAGTGAGTTTTTCCCGTGGTCTGTCGTCAAATACAAAATGGCGCTTGGCCGCCATCTTCTGGCGGGCGTGCCGGTAGATTTGTTTCCAAGCTTGAAATTGACCTTTGAAAAACCTCCTTGACGAGCATCCCCGCCAATGGCGGCCAACGAGTCCGTTTGAATGGAATGTGGACGGACGCCTTCTTTCAGGTGATCCACTTGCGTCCTGCGATCGAGGACGACGCCCATCTGCGGAGTTCCTCCGAGGTGACGCGCGCACGCCGCACTTCCTGCCGCCGCTCGCCTGACCTGACGTGACGGCTGGCGTTTTCTCGCAGCTCCTTCCCGTGCACGCGCTTCGCCTGGGCGTGGACGTGGACTCCTTTGACGGCCACCACTACGTGTCCTGCGTGCTGCCCGGAGGAGCCGCCGACAAAGACGGCGTCCTGAGACCCGAGGACGAGCTGCTGGAGGTAAACGGGTTCCGCCCCCGCCCCAAATCCTGTCCGAGCGTTTGTTTGATCGGCGCCTCGGCCGCAGGTGAACGAGGTGCGGCTGCACGGCAAGTCTCGGCGCGAGGTGGTCTCCTTCCTGAAAGCGGCGCCCCCGCCTTTCACGCTGGTCTGCTGCCGTCAGCTGGCGTCCGACTCCGAGGCGGAAGAAGAGTCGGAAGGACGTGGAAGCAGCGTGGACGACGTATGTCGGTGATGATATCCTTTGAAAGTCGCAATTCGGAGTTTGCCAGGACGCTTTCTGGCCTTGAAATTGTGTCCTCGCTGACTTTCACGACTTGAAAAAGAACAAAGTTAGCGACACGCTCGCTACATTGAGACACTTTTGCAGCAGTGGCTGACGATGACGATGACGATAGCGTCTTGATTGTCTCGTGTCGTTTGTTTCGTGTATGATCAGAAAGAAGGTGGTTGGAATGGATCAAAGTCGACCAGCTCCAAATTCAAACGCCACAAAAGAGCCAAACATTTGAAAAATGGCGCCGGCATTTGCTTTTTCCTGCACGCAAAGCGGCAAAAAACAATCCCTTCCATTTTGAATGGGATTTTGGATGAAATAAATCTGAAATTCGATTGAACTTGAGCTGCAATCGCTTCAGGATTTTCTGCGCTGCAAATTTGAAATAATGTCTGTATTGAATTGAAGCCCACAAAATGTTGCCGTTTGATCCGATTGAGCAACAAAGTTGTGCAATTGTGCCGATTGCTTGTTTGTGTTTTTGTCAGCTGGAGGTGAAGCTGGCGTCGGCGCTGTGCAGCGGAGCGAGCGCCGCGTCTGACCCAGGCCGGCGACGGCAAGTGGAGCAGGTCGGTTCTTCTTCTGTGCGCTCGGGCAGAGGAGGCGTGTGATGGGTCCCGATCCCGAGTCAAACCTCAGCTAACTCGAACCGGACCACATGACAAGGTCATGTTTGCAAATGAGAGTTCTCAAACATTTGACCTGGTTAAAAAAAAAAAGAAGATTCTGCGTTCTGTGGCTGACGCTAACGAGCTGAGCCGATTTAGCCGCCGTGTCTACAACATGACGGGATTGTCAAGAATATTTTGGACTTTCCTTCCCCGAGAGTTTCCAAACAATCACGACGACGGCGCTTAGCAGACGACGGTCGGCCTGCGCCAGACATTTCAGTGAACGCACGCTCTCATTTCATGCGCCGTTGAGGGCAAAAAAGTCTCCATGGAAGTCTCGGCGTGCGTCGGAAGGAAGCTGAGCGAGTGCGCTCGTTTTTTACAGAACCTTTGCCGTCCGTCAGCCCAAACCAAACTCCAAAACCAAACACGGTCACCGGCGGATTAAAAGGTGGACATTTAACAGCAGTGTGATGTGCCGGCAGTTGTCGGCCATGCCGGCGGAGCTTGACGAAGAGGAGGAGGAGGAAGAAGAAGGAGGAGAAGACGAGGAGCTGGCGCTGTGGTCGTCACAGGTGGACGTGTTGGAGCTCCACAAGGAGGCCGGCGGAGGTCTGGGCTTCAGCATCCTCGACTACCAGGTAACTGCCACTACAACCCCCCCCCCCCCCCCAAAAAAAATAACAACACCCCCCCACCCCCTTTGCACATTCTTAGCTCTTTGTCTGTAGGCGCAGTTTCACCTCCAAGACCCCGCCCCCCTCCTCCCCCCTCCTTCCCCTAGCTGAGGGGGTGGAGCGAACTCTAGGTGACGTCCCGGGTGGTCTTCATGCAACACCCGCCTGGGGGGCGGTGGGTTTTTTGTTTTTTTTGGGGGGGGGGGGGGGTACTTCCCAATATCGAGACAACGCGAGAGATTTGTCCTCTTTTCGTGCAGACACAATCTGACAAGCAAGCATTTGTTTGTTGACGCGTCGCCAACTAATCGCTTCTCAAATGCAAATCGATGAATCGTTTGGGGACGTCGTGGAACTTGAAATCCACCAAATCCTCCGATTTCACAATCTTGCGGCTCAGCTTGCCGTCGTCCTCCGTGAAAGCAGACTGATGATGGTTGAGGTTTTCTCAAAATAACTTTGAAAAGCAAAGTTCAACATTTGGAACATATTTCTGGCAGATGTTATGGACCAAACCAGGAAGTGAATCATCATCATCATCATCATCATCATCATCATCATCATCATCATCATGAAAAAATTAACAAAAAAGCAAGCGCCTTTGCCAACGATGAGGACAAATACTGGATCTTGGTTTCCTTTTAGTTCTTGGGATGAAGATCAGCACCTCCAAAACCCAGACCGGTCCTCAGTCGGGAAAGGCCGTCCACGTGTAACGCACGTGGACGGCATATCTCGACATATCTCGACGCCACACGTGTACATATGTTACACGCGTGTACTTCGTTTCTGTGCGCCGGATTCGTCTTCCACGCTTGCCGTAGTAACACAAAGTGCTAAGAATAAGTGCGTGCGTGCGCGTGCGTGTGCGTGCGTGCGTGCGTGCGTGTGCGTGCGTAGTTGCAAAAAGAACCTTTGAATAGTTTGGCGTGCGAGCTAAAGGTCTTTGCAGAAAGTTGGCGTTCCCAAAATGAAGAAGGAGCTGCAGTAGGCGGAGCATCATCACCTGTAGCCATCTCGCCGCCTCTAAAAATACTCCAGTTGGCACGCCGAGCCAGGCTGAACCCGGCCTGCCTTGCCCCGGCTATGCCACCGGGGAGTGCGCCACGTGTGTGTGCGTGTGCGTGCGTGCGTGCATGCGTGCATTGTGTGCGTGTGCGTGCGTGTGCGTGTGCGTGCGTGCGCGCCGCTTTATGCCCGCCGTTCGTCCGTCCTCGCCTTCAACTCGGCGTCGGCCCTTTGACCTCGCCAAAAGTTTGGCGCTCGCATCACTTCCTGCTTCCCAACTCGTGCGTGCCCGCTAGACAACGCCATCAACTCCACGCCAACTCCACGCCAACTCCACGCCAACACTTCCTTCCTCCATCACAACCCGAGGTAGCAAAAGTACTCACGGCATTCTCAAGTTTCTTTTTTCAACTCTAGAACCCGCTCCCAAAAAGTCCATTCGCGTTCAATTCTTTCTGAAAAAAAACCTCCAAAATAGGATTAATTATGGAAGCGTGTTGTTGTCGCACCCCAAACCTTTTTGGGTGCATTTTTCATGATGAATGTCATCTTAAAATGTGCGTCTTTGGTTTTGTCCAAGACTGCCGTGAAATTGATCGCCGTGAAATTGATCGCCGTGAAATTGATCGCCTTCAAACTTCACTTCAAACTTGAAATGATGACGCGATGACGTCAACTTTTGGTTTCTCGCGGCAGCAAAACGCAACCTTTATGCCAATTTATTCACGATCACTACAGCTGCCATTTTTCTGAATTTGAATGATCGGAGCCTCTTTTGACGACTTGCTGGCTCTCGTGAGCTCTTCTTGCATTCGGCATTTTGGGATTTTGTTCCATTTTTTTATGTTTAAAAAAAAAAAGGTACGTGACGATGGCGAGGACAAAACAGACAAGATGAGATTTAAAGTTGTCATGACAACTCTTAAAACGTCTCATGTCTTGTTTTTTACTGTTTTTTTGTTTTCGGTGAGGCCTTCTCTCATGAAAGCCAAGTTTTTTAGTCTCTGTCTCCCCCTGCTGGTCACCTCCATGACGTCACTGTTATTATTTGCTATTTATGGCTGCGGTTTTCATTTGATTTGGCAAAGTTGTGAATGAGTTCAAATGTTTTCTTTCTTTTCCGTTTGACTGATGACACAAGCGGCTTCCAAATGAAGATGTGAAAAATGGGACACTGCGCTTTTTGTTTGCTGATTTTGGAGTTTCATGTCTTGCCGTTTTGAAACGAGTCCCATTGCCGGTGTTTGCTTTCAGGACCCTTTGGACCCGAGCGGCTGCGTGATGGTCATCCGCTCGCTGGTGGCGGGCGGCCCGGCGGAGCGCGGCGGCGCTCTACTTCCCGGCGACCAACTAGTTTCCATCAACGGCGTCCGGCTGGAGGGCCTGACCCTGGAGCGGGCCGTCGGCGTCCTGAAGGGGGCGGCGCCCGGCGCCGTGCGCCTCGGCGTGCGCAAGCCGCTGGTGGTGAGATGCAACACTCGCCTTTTTAGTCGTTGCCGTTGAAATGTTTGCGAATGAAGTCGCCTGTTGACAAGCCACGTGATCCGTTTGTCCGTTTCCTGGGATGAGCGTCCTGTGACGGATGTGGGCGCGTCCCGTGACGGATGTGGGCGCGTCCCATGACGGATGTGGGCGCGTCCCGTGACGGATGTGGGCGCGTCCCATGACGGATGTGGGCGCGTCCCGTGACGGATGTGGGCGCGTCCCGTGACGGATGTGGGCGCGTCTCGCGGCGGCCGAACGTTCCCCTCGCAGACGAGCTCTCGGGGAAATGTCGAAATGATGACGCCATGACGCTTTTTTGTCAAAGGCCGCCGCACGCAGCTCGGCCGTTCCTAACAAAGCGTTTGGATTGGCCAAAGCAATCTAGGAGATTCCCAATGAAATTCCATTTGGATTCAGACTTGTCCTTCCCATTCAGGTGTTTTATTTTGGCGTCGTTCCGATACTGCAAAAGTGGGTATCGGTATCGGTATCGGATCGGTATCGGTATCGGTGGCCAAAAATGCAACAGGGGTTTCATTGCCTTTGGCTGTTGGGATTCATTCAAATTGGAACACACTTCCTCTTGTCCTTAATCTGGTCCTCGTCTGTCCCGCCCCCATCTTTCATCATCTTCATCATCTTCATCCTCATCATCCTCATCCCTACAGATCTCCTGCCATTCTTCTTTCTTTCTTTCTTGGCTTCTCTTTTCATTTTTCATTTTTCTTGTCTGTCCACTTTCTTTCCTCATTTGTTTTTTTCTTGTCATTTTTCTTTTCTACTTTTCTTTCCTTTTCTTCCTTTCTTCCTTTTCTACTTCTACCATTTCTTTCCTTCTGTCTTATTTCTTTTGTTCTTCCTTTTCTTTTCTTTCCTCTTCAATCCTTTTTGATCCTCTATCTCTTTTCTGCTCTTCCTTTGTCCACATCTGTCCTTCTTTCTTCCTTCTGTACTTTTTTCTTTCCTCAAATCTATCCTTCTTTCTTCCTGTCTCTCCTTTCTTTTCTCATCTTTTGCTCTCTCTGTCTTTGCTTCCTCCCCTTTTTTGATCCTTCTTTTTTTTTTTTTTTCATTTTCCCGTCCGCTGTCCTGTGCGAATGTCAGAGGACGTCCCTCAGCCACCGGCCGCACATGGAGAGCAAAAGTGATGCTGTCCTGTCCTGTCCCCGCATCCCCTTCACCTTCCGTCAACCTCCCTCCTCCTTTTTTTTCCCTTCCTCCTCCTCCTCCTCCTCCTCCTCCTCGCCTTCATCCCCCTCGTCTGTCCTCCTCGTCCTCCTCGAGCGAGTCGCTGAGTCAGCGAGATGTCGGGACGCGGCAAAGTGCTCCATCAGCTCGACAACATCGCCGCACTCTTAAGTGGAGTGGTGGGGGGGGGGGTTGTCAAGGGGTTGGGGGGGGGGGCGCTGTCCCGGTCCACGACTACCGCAGTATTAGGTCACCGCAGGAAGTGTTTGTGTAGCGTGACTTCCTGTTTGTTGCCGGGACGCGCGTCGTCAAGATTTCCAGGAAAAAAACGTCACTTCATTGTGGCGGCCACATGGACAGTTCCTCAAAATGTCCGCTCCGAATGGCTTTGCAGCGATGGGGAAGCGTTGAAGCATCGTCGCCATTTATCGTTCACGACCGACTTGTGCATCACAGCAACCCATTTCCCAAAATGGCCGCCAATCGGTCAACATTTTGCACGTTTATTCAAGTTCAACATCACAAAGTCACGTTTTTGTCCATAAAATAACAAATCTTTCCCAAAAATGACAATTAACGCAAACGAATGTGAATGACTGCGTCGTGAAAATGTGATTTTTCGGTGACGAGCGAGCAGCCGCGCCTCATCGTCTTCGTGTCTTCAATCCTGTGCAAAGAAAAAAGATGTCACCGATTTTCAAGGCGAGGATCTTTTCCCTTTTTCCATTCGTCTCCCAACACGAAGGTTGCGGGTGCGAGCCCCGACACTCGGCATGCGAACGTGCCCTTGAGCAAGATCCTCAAGTGGCAGATGATTGACGTGGCAAATGCTCGGGTCACGTGAAAGGTCGCCGCCTCTTAAAACGTTACGAGGGTCGCGTTGGCGCCATCAAGCGTTTGCCGCCTCACCTCCGTTTGAGGGCGCGGCGGGAAATTATCCTAAGTGTTGTCGTTAATGCACTGGCGGCGGTAACGGCCGTGACAGGAAGTGCTGAGCGCGCACTTTTTTTCTTCTTCTGTCTTTTATGCGCTGGCTGTCTTCAAAGTCACTCACGCACGCTCACGTGACCTCCTCGCCGCATGACCTTGAGGAGGCGGAGCTCACCAGCAGCGCTGGCCTTTCGCCGTGCGCTCCGGCTTCTCTGACCTCTGACCCCACCGAGGAGGAGGGCAGGGAGATGGCGGTGGACGATGAAGACGAGACGGAGACGGAGGCGGAGACGAGCCGGCCTCCCAGGAAAGCGTCTCCGTCCTGGGACGAATGGAAGCCGGCGTCCTCCTCGCCGGCTTCGGGAGCCGCACAGCAGGTCGGTCGACCTCTTCAAGATCCACTTTGACAGACAGCAGCGCTCGCGATACGTTTCACATTTGACACATTTTGTCTTTTTTTCTTTTTCAATCGACTCTTTTTGAATCGATTCGTATTCATTTGACTTCCAGTGCGATCAATTATTGTTCTTACAAAAATCTCGTGCCTGATTTTGAAAAAGTCCAGCGAAGCGTTGCAAAAGCAGACGGAGGCCGTCCAAATGTGAAAGGACGCCGTCGCGCAAAAGATTTTGTCGTCAGGGAAGCTCACGAGTCAAACGTGCTTCTTGTGTTTCCCTTTCAGACTCGGACGCAAGACGGACGACTTCCTGGTGACGCTTCGTTCGCTTCACGTCTGCAAATATCATTCGGATGTGATCACCCAAAACGTGCGTGTGCGTGTGCGCGTGCGTGTGCGTGTGCAGGCCAGCGTGCAGACACGGAGGCCGACTCAGAAGTCAGTGGGACGGACACCGAGTGAGTCCTCCTCTTCCTCCTCTTCCTCCTCTTCCTCCGTGTCGCCATCTGTTGGCCATCAAGTGGCTCCGCCCACCCGCCCTCACTTGTGATTGTCACCTTAGGTCCATCAGGATGATTGACACGGAGAAACGCAGGAGGCGGAGTCAAGTGGGCTTCTCTGCCACCAGAAGAGGGCACAGGTGAGTCGTGCGTGGAGCCCCGCCCCCATCGACCTGCTGCTCATTGCGCATGTGCGTGCGTGCGTGCGTGCGTAGGGAGCTTCCCGAGCGCGAGGAGGGCGAGGGTGAGGAAACTCCTCGGTTCAGTCACTGGGGACCCCCCCGCAGGTAAAGGACCCCCCCCACTCGACCGCCGTTTGCGTTTTCTGACGGCGTGCGTGCGCGCAGGGTGGAGGTGTGCGCCGAGGAGGGCGGGTCGCTGGGCCTGAGCATCGTAGGCGGCCATCACGTCATCAAGCGTCTGCGGAACGGAGAAGAACTGAAGGGAATCTTCATCAAGCAGGTGCTCCCCGGAAGCCCCGCCCACTCCACGCGAGCCCTCAAGACCGGAGACAAGATCTTGCAGGTCCTTCCAAACTCTTTTCTCTCCTTTCCTTTGTCTCTTGTTCTTCTCCTGCCTTTTCACCTTTGCCCTTTGCCCTCTTCTACTTCTCCTCCTTATTTCGTCTTCCTTTGCCTTTTTCATTTCTTGCTTCTTTTTCCTCTTCCTTCCTGCATTTCCTTTCGTCTTTCCCTTTTCTTGTTGCGTCCGCTTTTCATCGTCGTCGTCGTCGTCTTCCGCCGCACGCCGAAGCCGGCAAATCAGATGATCCGGCGGCCAAATGGCCCCGCCCACTTTCTGGACATGTGACAAGCCGCGGGCACCGAGCGGCTGACGACCTTGTCCTGGGCCCCGCCCACTTCCTGGACTTGTGACGTGTCATGGCTGCTTGGTCTCTCGTTCCAATTCTGGCAACTTCGACGTCACCTTTGAAATCTCACGTGGTTGTCAAGTCGCATTCATGTAAGGTGTGTGCGTGCGCGCGCGCGTGTGCGCAGGTGTCAGGTGTGGATTTACAAGGCGCCACTCACGAAGAGGCGATCGACGCTATCAAATCTGCTGCGAGTCCCGTCGTCTTCATCGTCCAGAGTCTGTCTGCTAACCCGCGAGTATGTGCGCACGCACACGCAAATTGCTTTTGTGTGCACCTTTTGTGTGTGTGTGTGTGTGTGTGTGTGTGTGTGTGCGTGTAAACACATTGAAGACCGTGTTGTCATAGTTACCTTGAAAAGTTACGTTCAATCTCAGGTCATCAGGAAAGTAACTAAGTTAGATTACAAGTTACTTTGATCAGATGCCAACAACCCAATAAAAAAAGACCAAAACTTTATTGGAAATACATTTTGAACAAAAATATATCAAAAGGATCAAGTTTTTATATGAAAAAATGAAGACAGCCTTTTTGACCGAACCTCAATTATTTGATGAGATGTTTTATTTTTCTTTCTTTTAAATGCGTCTTCCTGACTTCGCTTCACCTTGTGGCCATTTTCTGCTGTTGCCTTCGCTGAAGACGTTTCAGATTTGTTTGTTACACAAAAATGCACGAAGTTGTTAGAAAGTAGCTTTAATCAAATGTGTTAGTGAAAATGTCGGCCAATACGGAGTTTGTGGCATTTGCGGCGCGTGCGTGCGTGCGTGCGTGCGTGCGTGCGCGTCATCACGTGTCTATCATCAGCTGCTGATGTTTTGGTGAGGAGCAAAGGATTGTGGGAGTTTTCTCTCGTGATCGCGGGAAGTGAACACAAAGTCCACTTTGACTTTGTGTTGTTTTTTGCAGATGATGAGAGGAGCCCCGCCCCCTCAGCGGGAGCCGCCCCCTTACAGGCCGCCCGGCCAATCGCAGCAGGAGCTGCCGCCGGCCCCTCCAGGTGCGTCTCCGGCAAATTGCTTCTTTTGATAACCCAAAGAAAGAAAGAAAATTGGAATATGCGTCATTAACTTCATATCGTTGCAACAAATGTGATCGCATTTACAATAACGATTGACGATTTCCTTCCTCGATGAATGAACGATTGGCATAGATCAATAAATTGAAATTGTCGCAGCTCCACAAATGGCCCGAAAATGTCATCGTCAAAGAGCGCCAGCCATTTTCAACACTTTGGATTGCGCAATCGTTTGTAAAAATTAAGCCCACCCACACGACAGGACGGACCAATCGTATGGATCGGTGTTGAAAATTGTGCCAATATGCAAATATCGACATTCGCTTATTTATTGATGAGCAATTCATGATCCTTTTGAGTGTTTCTAATTCATTCGATGATAATTAATCAAGCAGTTATTGAAATGACATAAATAGAAAATGTTTTGTTTTTACAAATGAGATGACGACAATACGCAATAAGTATGAAATGATTGATGTTGAATTCTGATTGCGTCAAATGTTTCTAGTTTGACTTGAAGCCAAATGAATCCAAATTTAGGAATGAAATGTTTTTCAATGTAATTATGTTGAAAAAATTAGGAACAACTTTTTTTTTCTCTTTTTTTTTCCCGAGCGGCGCCGGCTCAGCGGCTGGCCGAGTATTGAAAAAGTTTTTTTTTTGTGTGTCTTTGCAGGCCTTGTATGACCGCACCCCCTCCCTCTATACCCCCCCCCCCAAAAAAACCACACCTTTTTTGCAAAGTGATTGGATGACGATGTGCTCAATCTTGTTGTTTTCCCACGCTTTGGGGGCGGGGCTTGACTTGTGGTTGGTTGAGAGGTGGGGCTTGTGAGTGAGTGGGCGTCGTCACTTGAGCGGTGGGCGTGGCCAGTGGCTTGCTGTCATGAATGCTTCAAATGTCATGTGACCTTTTCGGAGCAATAAAGCGATGCCAGCGCAACTCGTTCTTTGCTGTCCTTGTTTTACCTTCGGAACGGCTCGAAAATGACAAAAGAAAACACTTGGACTTTAATTCCAAGCAACTTCTACTTGCAATCGGACAAAACCAAAAGCGATTCCGTTGTCACTTTTTTTTTGTTTCTCTTTTCCTTCTCTCCTCGTTTCCTTGCCTTCCTTTCTTCTCTTCTTGTTTTTCCTTCTCTTCCGTTTTTCTTTCCTTCCTGCCTTCCTTCCCTCAGACTCGCTTTTCGTTTCTTTTCTGTCTTCTTTTGGTCACGCTTGTTTTTTGCCTCCCTCCATCTTTGGCTCATGTCAGCACTTCCTTCCTGCTCTCCCTGCCGCCGTCCGTCTAACCGGCTCCTTATTTTCAAGTTTGCCGAACGTATAAAATTGATTTGCCGCATTCAATTCAGCTGGCAAGTCAAGGCCCGCTGCTCGGCCAATGACAAACGCGCAACGCCGACTTTGGCCCGCCCCCTGCCTGGCTTCCTGCTCCTCTTCTCCTCGCTGTCCTTGCTGCAGTCAGCTGGGGGCGCTGCTGAGCTGACTTGCGTGAGTTGGGCTGGGAGGGGCTGAGGGCGTGTCGTCACATTGCTAGCTGTGTGCACACGCGCGCACGCACACGCGCGCGTTGTGGCCATCTGGATGTCACGCGTGAGGCGAGACTGAAGCATGGAGCGTCCTGATGGCAGGTCAGTGCGTGCGTGCGTGCGTGTGCGTGCGTGTGCGTGCGTGCGTGCAGATCATCATGTATGGACACGCAAGTGGCGTCATGCTGCAGTATTTGTGACAGTGATGAGTGTGTTATTGCGCAGCTGCTGTGTGTGTGTGTGCGGTAACGCTGTACGGAGGAAGTGTGTCAAAGGTACGGCCCGCGTGTCCCCCGTCAAGCCGTTCACTGTGGTTGGTTGGTCCAGTTTTTTTCAATGAACGGTTGTTGCCCATTTTGTCCACCGGAGGGCGCAGGTGTCGGCGCTTCAGGATTTGACGCCTGATCTCGTGCACTGGTCGAGTCTGGTGAGCGAAAAGAAGCCCGCTTGATTGCCACCAAACTTGCGTCACGCCCGAGACCTCCGGTGGAAATATTTGGCGCCCGGCTGTCTGCGTGCTAACGGGCGTGCGTGCGTGCCCAGAGCCTTGGCGTGATCGCTACGGCGACCTGCGGGGGGAGCTGCTGAGCGTGGAGCTGGACAAGGAAGCGGGCGGCGGTCTGGGGCTCAACCTGGCCGGGAATCGGGACCGCTCCACTCTCAGCGTCTTTGTGGTTGGACTCCGCCCGGGCGGGGCCGCCGCCGCCGACGGACGCGTGCGCGTGGGCGACCAGCTGCTCCAGGTCGGGCGCGCTCGCTTTATCGGCTCTCGGGGGTTCTTTTGCTTTGCTAGTGTGTGTTTTAGCCGTTTGCGTGTGTGGCAGGTGAACGATCACGTGCTTTATGGGCGGAGCCACCAGAACGCCTCGGCCCTCATCAAGAGCTCCGCCTCCAAAGTCAAAATGGTGCTGCTCAGGTAAGAAAGGCCTTTTGATGATTAAGCGTCCTCTCCTGGCCGTCACCTTGATGACATCACCCCGCGTGGCAGGAGCCAAGATGGCGTCCAGCAGATGGCGGTCCCGCCCTTCCCGCCGCCCCCCAAGGTAAAGCCGCCGCCGCCGCTTTGCTGGCCACGTGATGGATGACATCACGTGTTTTCCGTCAGAGCGTGTCCCCGCCGCCGCCGCCGCCTTCAGGGGATTCGCTGGTCGCGGCGGAATGGCCACGCCCACCCGACAGCGACTTGCTCCGCCCACCCTCGGATGAAGACACGGTCAGCCTTGTTTACGTGCTTTTGGGGTGTTTGACTTGTGAGGTGTTCGATGGATGCAAATGAGATGCAAATGAGATGCAAATGAGCCCCTCCCTCATGACTTAGGACGAGAAGGCCGGTGAGGTCATCGAGGTCATCGAGGACGGCCACAAGATAAACGAGGACGCACCGGAGCAGCAGGTAACAGCTGGGTCATGATGACATGGCCACGCCCCCATGACGGGTTTGCGCCAAAGCGCCGATTGATGGTTGATTGTCGATGGTTGAAAGAGTGAGCAGCGGCGCGTTGACGATGACATCATCGCCTCGTCGGTCGACGTCACCACAGGTCGAAATGCCCCCGACCGGCCCACCCCGCCTCCGCCGCGTGGTGGTCGTCATGGTGACCGGGCTTGCTTTGCCAACAGGAAGCCCCGCCTCCTCCCGCGACCCGTCCACCTGCCGCATCCTGCCGGGCCGAGTGACGACCTTGGAGATCTGCAAAGGTCGTTCGGGTTTGGGCCTCAGCGTGGTGGGAGGCGTCGACACGCAACTCGTAAATTTCTTTACACTTGTTTTTTTTTTTCGAGCTTTTTCGTCAACTTTTTTCCCGCCAACTTGACTTGATGTCAATTGAAATATTTGTGACTTTTGAATTGACTTTGACTGTCAAATTTCATTTCTCTTTTTTCCCACTTTTTCATGACATGACTTTTTTTCTTTTGACTTCCAATTTTGACCCGAATGTCGTCAGTACCGACTTCACTTTGATTTTCATTTTTATGCTCATTTCACGTTGAATCTTACTTTGACTTTACACTGACTGCATTAAAAATGTTTTTTTTTTACGTGCGATGAAACGTTTCCTTCCATTTTGACTTCTTTTCTGCTTTCTTCCCATTTGTACTTTTTCTTTCATTTCATTTCATGTTGACGTTTGGGCGTCGCCAGCAGGCCATCGTGATTCTCGAAGTGTACGAAGAAGGAGCGGCGGCCAAAGATGGCCGCCTGTCGCCCGGCGATCAGATTCTGGAGGTACGCGCGCCGAACACGCTCCGGCACGGCGAGACCGTGACGAGACCATGACGACGCGCAGGTGAACGGCGTGGACCTCCGGCGGACGTCTCACGAGGAGGCCATCGCGGCGTTGAGGCGTCCGTGCTCCAAAGTGGCCATGAAGGTTCTGCGGGACGGAGGCCGCCGCCCCCGTGTCGGCGAGGGCGGCGGCGGGCGCCACAGCCGGCCAAACGCCAGCGTATCAGATGCGAGCCGGTCACCGCCGTGCCCGCTGGACGTGGTCGCCGTGGAGCTGCGCAGGAAGGCCGGGCGTGGCCTCGGCATCAGCATCGTTGGGAAGAGGTCCGTTGCCGTGGCGACGCGCACCGCGTCTTGCTGGGCGGCCAAAGTGACGACTCCTCGGCTGGCTTTGTTTTGGGTGCGTCTGTGCGTGCGCGCAGGAGCGGTAGCGGCGTGTTCATCTCGGAGTTGATGAGAGGGGGCGCCGCCGAGCTGGACGGCCGTCTGATGCACGGAGATCAAATCCTGTCGGTCGACGGCCAAGACACCGCGCACGCCTCCCAGGAAGCCGTGGCCGCCATTTTGAAGGTGACCAAAGCCCGCTCGCGCCGTCTCCGAGAGCGATGATTCACACGCTGACGTGTTGCGTGACCCCGCAGTGCGTCCGAGGTCACGTCACGCTGGAGGTGGGTCGACTCAAAGCCGCTTCCTGCAAACGCGGCGCGCACGTGAGTTTGACGCTTCACTCTCAAGAAACAAGATTCAAAGGTCAGTTAGAAAAAAATCGAAGAAAAGAAGAAGTCTGAAAAGGGGAAAGAATTTTTAAAAAACAAAACAAAAAGAAATGGAAAAAAAATGTCAAGAGTCTGAAGATTCCAACGAATCAGAAAGAGTCGGAAAAAACAACTCGAATCTTGAAATGAGTCGAGAGTCTGAAAAGGGATTCAGGAAGTGACCGAAAGATTTTGTGTGTGCGTAGATGGATGACGGAGGAAGAAGTTCAAAGGTCGTGGTGACTCCTGTCTCGTCACAGCAAGAGGATGAGGAGGGTGATGATGTCACTTCCTGTCCTACCGAGGACACAAGTAGGTCATTGATGTTTATGTTAGCATTAGCATGTGAACCGGGCTTGTTGCCGTGGTAACGTCAGGGCTGCCTTTGCAGGTGTCGACCTGCGCACGGTCCACATCACCAGGGTAACCTCACACACGCACACACATTGAAACACTTGCACGGGGGTTAAGGCTGGGTTCAAAGTTTTAGAGCAGGATGATGCGAACCCCGACCCCTGACCCCTGTCCCTTCCAGGGTGCAGGTGACTCCCTGGGGGTGAGCATCGCAGGGGGGAGGGGCAGCCCTCTCGGGGACGTCCCCGTCTTCATCGCCATGATCCAACATCACGGCGCTGCCGCCAACACGCGGCAGCTCAAGGTGCGTGCGTGCGTGCGTGCGTGCGTGTTTGCCACACGCGTGATTGTGTGTGCGTGTGTAGGTTGGCGACAGGATCGTCAGCATCAACGGCCGGTCGGTGGACGCGCTGTCGCACGAGGACGTCGTCGACATGCTCAGACAAACGTCCGCAGATGTCCGGCTGCAGGTCTCACGCACACACACAACTTGCATTCCTGTTATCAACGCATTCACAATGTATCGGCGTGCGTGCCCCAGGTGGTCGCTGACACCAACATGGCCGCCATCGTGAGTCAGGTGGAGAATTTGTCCAGCAGCAGCTCCACTTTATTTCCTGCCAGCGACGCACACGCACAGTGAGTACACACACTCACGCACGCACGCACGCACGCACGCACGCACGCATGCATGCTAAACCCCCCCTCCCCCCCCCCTCAGAGGATCTGGCCGTCGAACGGTGATTGTGGAGAAGGCGAGCGACGGTTTTGGCTTCAGCATCGTCGGAGGAGTCGGCAGCGCGCACGGAGATCTGCCAATCTACGTCAAGAGCGTCTTCAACAAGGTCCTCGCCATGCGAAGCTAACATGCTAACATGCTAACGTGTTTGTGCCATCTACGTCAACACGGTCTTCCTTGAAGCAATGCGAAGCTAACATGCTAACGTGTGTGCGCAGGGTGCGGCAGCGGCGGACGGACTTCCGAAGCGCGGCGACCAAGTTTTGTCGGTGAACGGTGAAAGTCTGGACGGCGCCACGCACGAGCAGGCCGTGGCCATCTTGAAGAAACACGCGGGAAGCGTCACGCTCGAGCTGCTGTCCTAACACGCACGCACGCCAAGACAAACCCGAGCCTTCAGCTACATGCCTGGATGCTAATGCCAGCCGCTAGCAATAGTTAGCCACACGCCGCAATAGCTTGTCAAGGTCTTCCACAATTGACGCTTATTAGCATTTAGCTTAGCGTGACGTCGTCAGTGCTAACTAGCTGTCCTGTTAGCTTGAAAATCCATGTAGTGCTGATTGGAACAATTAGCAGCAAGCTACACGAGACACACAATGCAACGGCACACGCACACACAATATTTGTGTATTTAATACAACTGAAAGATGTTCACACACACGCGTGCGCCCTCGTTTATTTGAAGCCGTCGTCGGTGTTTGCTAAAATGGAGTCCGTTTCGTAAATACTTCCATGAAATGCAAATAAATGTTCAGAAAGTGAGTTGAGAATTCTGGCTTTCAAGGTGGGATTTTAAACTTGGGTTAGAAAGTACGATTAGGGTTTCAGGTTTCAAATGAGGGTTGCAAAGCAGGGGTTCAAACTGCTTCAGAATTCAAACTACACTTCGGGTTTCAAATGATTCGAACCCTTGAACTTGGGGGTTAGAGGTGGACTTTCAAACGGTATCAGGGTTCCATGAGAGGTTTCAAATTGGAGTTAGCCAAACTGCAGTTTTTCACTAGTTAGGGATGAGTATGATTTTAAATTGCAGTTCGGGGTTCAACTTCGGGTTAGCATTTCAAGTCGTGCTCAATTAAAAGTAGGGATTGAAATGAGGGTGAACGCAGGAAGTGCTTTTGCTGAGTCACTTTTTATTTGCAGACGTGGTTTTGTCTCAGCACGGACACGGCGTTGCGGGTTCCATGTCCAGGGTCAGTCCTTTGCTGATGAGGAAGGCTTCTTGCTTGGGTTCGCGTCCCAGGAAGCTCCTCAACATGTCCGACGCGTCCACAGAGCCGCCGGGACCCAGGATGCACTTGCGGTAATCCAGGCCCACCTGCGCGCAAACACCTCGCACCTTCATTCGGGTCGAGGGGCCACGACAAAACAAATCCGGCCGCTAAACGTCAACGTGCGGCGGCGCTGGCTGACCTTTGGGTTCATGATGCCTTCCTGTTTGAAGCGGGCGTAGAACATGTCCATGGAGAACACCTCGCTCCACAGGTAGCCGTAGTACTGCGCGTCGTAACCGTCCGACAGATGGCCGAAGGTTGCCGGCATGTTGGTGCCTGAGGACGTCACGCGCAGATGCAGGTCAGGTCAAAGGTCAATAATGAATTGCAAATCATTTTCACCTTGAGTGCAAACTCATGTTCAAAGTGCGAAATGATTTATTATTCCAAAATATTGAAGAATGCTCGCGTCTACGTTCCTTTCAAAGTCGTTCGTTATATCGAGAGGAGATTGATGACATCTTTCAGCATCTTCGCCGATTGTCCACTAAAGATTCGCTTTGACTTGTCTTAATAATCAAAGAAAAACGTTGCCGCCATTTTTCACATGTCGTCCTTTCATGCAAACGCTCAAACTTCAATTTGGAGCTTTTCTTGACAAATGGAATCTAAAAAGTGGATAGAAAGTGTTTTTCCTTTTAGGAACGAGTCAACATTAGCATGAAAGCGTTTCGTCGATCCTGATTTCATGCAATCAAGACCAAAAAAAAAAAAAAAGAATAAAGTCGCGCTTCGTCTTCTACCGCAAGCGACTTATTGAGCAAAAGGAGTCGTTTTCCGTTGCTAAGCGTTAGCATGTCAATGGCGTTTTGCAACGTTTGCTAGCGCTAAGCTAACGGGGCCCAAACGAGTCGTTTGTGTTGGAAGCTCACCGGGAGAAGCGGGAATTCCGAGCACTTCCCGGCAGAGTCGCGCGTACTCCTCGGCCGGGTCCAGGCCGCTGCGGGTGTGCAGCGCCTGATCCACCTTGGCCAGAACGATCTGCCTCAGGTTGAAGAGTCCTGCGAAGGCGCGTGGTCAAGCGTGTGCGTGCCTTTGCGGACGGCGGCGACGACGGCGGCGGCGGCGGCGGCGGGACTGACCGGTGTTGGCCAGGCGAGACTTGATGAGCTTGTCCAGGAGGTGCTCGGGGATGGGCTGCCGCGTCTGGTAGTGGGCCGACATCCTGCGCAGGGGTTCCTTCTCCCACACCCAATTCTCCAACATCTGCGACGGCGCCTCCACAAAGTCGCGCTCCACGTGGGTGCCGCTGAACATGGCGTAGTCCGCCTGCACGCACGCACGCACGCACGCACCAGGCCTGCCTCGTTACATTGCGGCAAACCCTTTTCGCACTGCAGTTAGTGCTCGCTAAACCCGTTCATGGGCGGGGACTCCGGAAATGGGCTGATTGGCGGGATTTTTGGGAGACGACTTTTTGATGAAAGCGTCCACGTTAGCACTTTTTGGGAGAATTAGGTAAAAAATAAATAAATAAAAAAAGACCAATTTCCAATCAATCTTTTGAATATTTGTCTGCCAACAGAGAAAAAGATTGATCAATAATCATTTTTTTGTAACTGTTTGAACAACTTTTTCTTTTGCTGATCTTGTCAAAAAGCCAATTTCTCTCCCTTTTTTTTCTTTTTTTTTTTTAATCCAAGTTGTGAAATTGTCCATCCAATGAGCGGGTTTCGCGGTTTCGTGGTTTCGCGGTTTCGCGGCGCCGACGTGCGGCCGAGCTGACCTGCGCGCACAGCTGATGCATGACGTGTCCGAACTCGTGGAAGTACGTCTCCACCTCGTCGTGCTGCAGCAGCGGCGGCGCGGCGGCCGTGGCCTTGCTGAAGTTGGCCACCATGGCGGCCACCGACATCTGCCGGCGCCCGTCGGCCAGGAGGCAGCCGGGCTGGAGGCCGAAACACGCCGCGTGGCCGTACTTGCCCTCCCTGTGGGGGGCACAACATGTTTGCTCATACGACGGACGCTCGGACCGCCTCGGTCGGCCCCGGTCTTGCGTCACGTGACCACGAGGCGACTTTGGGGGACCAAAAGTGGCAACAATCCAAAGATGTCAAAACACAACATTGACACGAAGAAAACCAAAAATCGCAAATAAATGACGCGTCATCAATCAGCATGTGTGGAAAGAACGCAAAAGCCGCTCGTCCCTTTTTCCGCCACAGACGCAAGCACGCTCACCTGGGGTGCAGGTCCAGGTAGAACTGGCCCACCACCTGGTCCTGGTCGGGGTCCTTGACCGAGTACACCTTGACGTCGGGATGCCACACGGGGGCGCCGTCCAGCAGCTCGAAGGTGAGACCGAGCAGCTCCTGGTAGATGTCCAGCAGGCCGCGGGTCACCACGTCCATGGGGAAGTACTCCTTCAGCAGGTTCTGGTCCACCGCGTACTGGCTCTCCTCCACCTGGCGCCGGCAAACGGACATTTCAAACGCCGTCTCTGATCGACGGCTTCGTCTTCATTTCAAAGAATCAGAATAAGAATCCTGCAAACGTTTGCTTTGCGTTCAATGAGGAAGAAAATCGCTTTTCAAAAATTGCGATTGATGAGCGAGATCGGCGAACGTCTGCCAGGTGAGGAGATTGCCTTGAACATCCTGAAGACGGTGCGAGCGCGCCCCCCCCCAAGCCAGCGTTGCCAAAGGTGTCACCTGCCTGCGTCATGAAGTATCGCGTGTCCCAGGCGTGAAGTTGCAGGTCAAAGGGCAGCCCTCGCTTGCGGCACTCCTCCTCCTTCAGCTTGAGCAGGACCGAGCGCTCCTCGTCCCCGAGAGGTTTCAGCTTGCGCCACAGCTCCTCTGACAAACGCGGGCGGGACGCGTGAGCCGCCGCAGGAAGGAGCCAGACGTGACGTGACATGTCGTGTCGTCTCCTGTCCTGTCCTGTCCTGTCCTGTCCTGTCCTGTCCTGTCCTGTCCTGTCCTGTCCTGTCGTGTCGTGTCGTGACGTGTCGTGTCGTGTCGTCTCCCGTCCCGTCCCGTCCCGTCCCGTCCCGTCCCGTCCCGTCCCGTCCCATCCGTCCGTACTCACCCAGGAAGGCGGCCACCTGCTTGGCAGACTTGGCCATGTTCATCTCCAGCACAAAATCGGCGTGCGTGCCGAAGCCCAGCAGGGAACTTTTCCGAGCTCGGAGCTCCACCATCTCCTTCAAGATGGCCGAGTTCTCCTGCGAGCACACGGCGGCGGCGTCAAGCCGGCGCGACGGCGAGGACGGCCGGCAAAAGCGGCAAAAGCAGGAGACGTCACCTCCTTGCAGCGAGAGTTGAAGGCCGCCTCCAATTGGCGCCGCGTTTCCGACACCAAACACTTCTTCATGGTGGGGAAGTAGTGAGGATACTTCAAGGTCACCTTCAGCTTCTCGCCGTCTTGCTCCAGCGAGCTCAGGAAGTCTTCCGGGAGGCCGCCTGCAAAAAAAGGGGACGTTAGCAAAAAGCCAAACCGGGCTCAAGGATGAACGAGAAGCGAAGAAAGGAGGAGGAGTCACGGCGGCGCTTTGCGATCACCGAGTTGCTCCCTGGTGAAGGCGAGGCTTGTCGTGTCCTCGTTCAAGTTCTTGTTGAAGTCGATGCACAAGTTGCTGAGCTTCTTCTTGATGTTTTTGATCTCCTGCACGCCACACAAACACGCGCGTGACGACAGAGCATTTGACCGCCGCGCCTGAGGTGCGAGCGTGCGTGCGTGACGTCACCTCCTGCGTGCGTTTGGCCAGGTGGAGTCCGTTCCTCTGACCCAACTTGAGCAGACGCTCCATGTAGCGCCGCGACTCGGCCGGCAAGTTGCCGCACTCCGCCTTCTTCTGCACGCATGCACAAAATGGCCTCCGTCACGCTTGTGGCGGCATTCCTGGAGAGGTGAAAGGTCACCTACCTGCAGCGCCACAATCCTCAGGTAGACGTCCTCCCTCATGCTCATCTCCACGTCAAACTCCGACAAACGTTTGTCGGCTTGCGTGCTCGCCGCTCGCACGCTCTTGTGCGGCGAAACGTGCTGAGGGAAATCCAGCGCGTTTCGCTCCACTGGCCAGAAGGACGGAAGGACAGACGGACGTTAGCCTGAACGTTAGCCTTGGCCATGCTAAGTCAAGAGCCAAGCCCCGCCCCCTCCCCAGTTGATGCAAAAAGCTCAAAAAAAACTGTGCCTCGATTCATCGCATGGCGTCACGTGGCGGCGTTTGGCCGAGCTCGCTTGCATTGTGGCGTTTGTTGCTTTTTCCCAAAAGCGCTGACGTCGGCCATCTTTACAGGGCAAAACGCCGACTCTGCGTTTCCGCGCGCCTCAACAATGGCCGACAAACAAAACCAGGGTCGGACACGTTGACGCGGCGCTCGGAAGCTTCCGGATGCGCCGCCAAGCGCAAAAAGCAACCCGAGACCCCCACAGCTGCCTGCAACTAGCTAGCCTGCTTCATTGAGCTTGGCTAATGCTAGCTGTTATCACAAAGGAGCTTTTCTTTTCGGACGCGACGTCGAAAGCACAATTGGCTGCTTGCAAATGTCAAATTGCGGGATGTTGTTGGGGAGAGACAACGTTTGCATTGTACTAAAGAAAAATACAAAGTTGAAGATACTCATTAGCCTCAAGGACAACATGCGCAGCCCGCGGGCCAGAGTAAGTCAAAGGAAAAGAGAGAAGGAAGAAAAATCTGGATTCTTCAACTAGTCGCGAGCCTTCATTCGGATTCAATGCAAAGATGATGAGTCATGACAAGAAAGCGTTGCTGACAAGACGAGTTGCGTACGACGGTTTGCACCCGAGACGGACGGACACGCACCCGTGTAGTCCACCTCCACGTCGGCAAGCGCCTTGATGGTGTTTTGGAAGGTGACGGCGTCCAGGTCCAGAGCGCCCACGTCGTCGTAAACCTTCTTGGTGTTGGCCATCAGCCTGTCGGCCATCTCGTGGATCTGCTCGGCGCTCAGGTCCCATCGCAGGCGGTTTTCCGGGCACACGCCGCCTCCGCCGCCGCCGCCGCCGCCCAACGCCGCCTCACCTGAAAGGCGTCACAGAATTTCCATCACTTCACTTGGGATCTTCTGTTCTTTGCTGCGTGTGTGCATACTTGGCGGTGCAAAAACAAAACTCTGAGCCAATAGTCCCTGCGCACACTGACAATGAGCGCCACTGCCACCTACTGCAGTGGATGTGCAATTACATTTTAATCTAGTACACCCAAAACAAATCATATTCCCTTGGATCACCAAAAAAAAAAAAGCAACATTATTTTATTTTTATTTTATTTTTTTAACAATAGTCTTTACCGTCATTGATCACATCATAAACAAGCGGCTCGGAAACGTCTCGTTGGGATTATTGTGCAATTTAACAAACAAGCCAAAGACGTTGGAAAATCAGCTTTGATAATTGCGAAAGCCGACCTTAAAACAACGATTGGAAACATATTTAGCTACCGAATCGGACGACAGACGTCAGACAGACGACGGACGACAGACAGACGACGGACGACAGACAGCTTGTTTGCGGGATGAGACGCTGCTAGCATGAGCGAGCAGCTAGCAAGCCGGCTAGCCGAGCGCTCTCGTGTTCGTTGTCGTCAACGTTGGCAGCGGGCGGCCGACGGCGCTCAAAGACGACAAGCGCAAACGACGCGCGTGCAGGTAAGTTGCTCACCTGTCGGGCTCATGTTGCCGTTTTGCCACTTTTTGCTCGCTCGCCAGTCGCGCGTGCTGCTTTTGTGCCACCGACAAGCTGCCGCCAAGCGCCGGGAAAAGGACGCCAACAACATCCGCTCCCCAATTTCACAATCAAACTACACGTCGTGGCTACACGACGAAGAAACGTGCACTCGTGTCGTCATTTAACATCATCATTAGTCGGCCCCTTATTATTTGCAAGACCAATTGACGTTTTCAAAAAGGTTTATCATCGCTCACGTAACATTTGCACTCAAATTATGACTCATAAATGCTCTTATTTTCGACACTACCGGAAGATGTACAATTCACTGTCAAGTGCGACTTGTACATGTTCTGGTGTTATGAAATTCTCTACCAAAGTTTATTTCATGAATTAAATCGTCATTAGCATTTTCTACTTTATTAATAGTACATTGATATATCAATCATTTTGTTATTAGTTTGATATACATAAAATAACTTCAATTAATTTGGTTAATATAATTATATATATATATATACACACACACACATTTATATTTTATGTACATGTACTGTATAAGTGAAATTGTTTCACTAATGATTTCTTTTCTTTAATGAATGCCGCAGTGGTTTACTTAAAAGAAAAGAAAAAAGAATGTAAAGTTGTTTGACTAATATTTCGTGTTGATAGGTATGCGGGTTATAATGACAAATGTTGCGTTTTGATACAAAAATGCTCTCATTTGGTGTCCACTGTTTTGGAGAACCATTTCCAGAAGCCTTTTGCTCCAGTAGGAGGTGACATGACGGTGACGACGGAGACGACGACGACGACGGAAACAACGACGACGACGGAGACGACGACGACGGAGACGACGACGACGGAGACGACGGAGACGACGACGACGACGACGACGACGGAGCCCGCCGGGCTCGTCAGGTTGCCGGTGCCCAATCAGCATCAGGCGAGCCGAGGCAGGGACGTCCCCCTCCCTCAATCAAGACAGCTTTTGTTGCATGGGTCTGATCGATATTTGTTATAAATATCGCACTTTTCACAGGAGAACTGGTTCATCCAAAGCTACATTAAAACGGGGATATTCGTTCTGAATTGGACGTCGCTGAGTCGTGGTCACGTGACAAACATCAAAGTGTCATTGAAGGCAAACCTTTTATTATTACAGGTATTGGTTTAAAAAAAAAAAAAAGTCAACAAGAAGGTTATGAATGTCAAACAAAAATACAGCAAACTCACTACAAAAGAGATGGAAAAAAAACAATAATATTCATTTGTGCAATACTACGAATAATGACTTCATATAAAAATACAATAAAAAATGTACGGAATAATACCAATGAATAAAATAAGCAACATTATCGAGCTTTACACGTTGAACGATATTTCATATTTCTTCAATCAATTCAAGCAAGTGGGCCGAGGTTGGTTTGATTTAGATTTGAAGTGTAAAGAAATTCCAAAATAATAAAAAGAACCAAAAGTGGCCATGAAAAAATAGGTCAAGATCAGAAATATGACAACTTCTTCCATGACTACAAAAAAAAACATTTGCATTTGAATTAACTTCAGTGACATTTTCAAGTTTGGTTGACTTGCTAGGAGAAAGAAGAGTAGCTCCTCCTCCTTTGGACCAGGCCCCGCCTCCTCTCGGTGCTCAAGTAACATGCTGACAAGTACACACGTTGACATTACGATTTCAAATGCTAACAGGCTAACAGTTGGGACGCTAACATACAGCAAGAAAAAAATCATGAAAGGGGCGTGTCAAGGTGAGGGGCGTGGCTAGGACAAAAGGGTCGGTGAGGCTAAGGGGCAGGAAATGGCGCCTCATGCTAGCATGCTAACGGCTAGCTTACCTGCTTGTCAACCCAGGAAAGGCTGAAGGGGTTTTGATGACATTGTTAAAAGAGACACGAATAGTTCCTTGTGGTTCTTGAAGGGTTCGACTTCGGACTGTACGTACCTCTCGCTCTTTGCTCGAAGGAGACGCATTTTTTCTTCCCGCAGAACCTTCTCCGGTCGCACTTGGCAGACTTTTAGCTTCGGGCGACACCAACGCTTTGTTCTTGACCAGGGTGGACAAAACTGAAGAGAACACAGCAGGACGCGGGGCCAATGAGGACCGACGTGGATTCCGGACTGGCCTAAACTGCTCTGGATGGGTCTGTGTTGATCTGGACTACAAAGGACTTGCCCAGATGGGCCTGACTCGGGACAAACGTGCGCGCATCGGTTTGTTGAAAAGGGGACGGCAACATGCCAGTCCATGCGGGTCCAGTGATGCAAACGTGGAGCTGGTCTGTGCTGGTCTGTGCTGGTCTGTGCTGGTCTGCGCTGGTCTGCGCTGGTCTGTGCTGGTCTGCGCTGGTCTGTGCTGGTCTGTGCTGGTCTGTGCTGGTCTGCGCTGATGTGGAACTTCTCTGCTTACTAACTCTAAGCATAGCATTAGCATTTGTTTGTAAAGCAACGACTTCTGGGTGGCAGAAAACTGCTGAACGGCCGCTGACCGAAAGCGATCATCAGCATGACTACAGATCCTCGAGATTGACCGTACCGGAAAATGTTTTTCAATCCTGCGGGTGAGGAGGATAAATCGGAGACGGCACGGCACGCAAGTCCCACACTTGCGTTGACTGACTTAAACAGACCGAGACCTGCACAGTCGAACTGTGACTGCTCTGTACCGACCCGGACTGGTGTAAAACTGGTCTGTTTCTGGTAGGTTTCATCTGAACTGGCACGTATCAACGTGGAACTGGTTCACGCTGCTCTGGAATGACTTGGGACTGGGCGCTAGACCTGAATGGGCTCTAGACCCGAATGGACTGACATGTTTGTCTAAATGTGGACCTCCGCAATACCTTCCCTGGTGAGGTTCTCGGCGGCGCTCATGGCCTTCCCGCTGAGGTCGCTGACCATGTTGTCCACGGTGGCTTCGTGACGGAGGAACACCGGTCGGACTACCCGGTTGTAGAGGATCTGGGATCCGTTCCAGGCCACGGGGGCCATGCACCACAACAGGAACAAACACTGCGGCCGGGCAAGGCGAGACGAGACCTTCTGGAGTCGAGCAGGAGAAAAGTGCGGCGTGTGGAAAGGCCGGCAGGTTACCTTAAAGGCGTAGTAGAAGGGGAACCAGTAGAGGAAAATGTCCGAGAAGAACTCTCCCAGGCTGAAGACTCCGTAGACCACCCAGTAGGTCAGCCATTTTGTGTCGTCTTCTTTGCTGGGACTCTCGATGGCTTTGACTCTGAACACACAAACGTCATCGAGCTCAGTAGATTTCAAACTTCCTCCACCATACTTGAACCCTAGACTGGATTCCAAAGGAAGAAATGCCCAAACGATTTCCCCATTCTGGTCTCCAGCGAGGGACTCACGAGTAGTAAGCCGGGTAGACAAAACCGATCAGGTTGCAGAGCAGGGAAGCGCCGTAACCGTAGACCAGGTAGAATCCCGTGACTGAGACGGCACCTGAAGAAGGTCAGAAGACAAAAGACGCTTTCGCTAGGACCAACATTTGCTTCTCACGTGTCTTCCGTCCACAACTGGGATTCGAACGCGAGCCAGCGACGCCTTTGAGGATCATTGACTTTGGACCGTCACCGAGCCAGACTCTATTAGCAACGTTAGCTTAGCATTATTAGCTAAATCATCTGAGCATCCCCAGGCCTAGCATGCGTGCGCCTTTGAGGAAAAAGGTGTCATGTGGTCGTCAGATTAGCATAATCCTCTTGGGACGGTCAGCAGGGTCACGCACACACACAGAGCGTACCAGCGGCGAGGATCTTCTTCTTGACCCCCGTCTTCTCCTCGACCTTCCCCAGGAAATCCGTGACCACGTTCTTTTCGTTGAGGAACTTCTCGGCTCGTTCTTTGGCTGCCGACAGGAAGCTGAGCAGGCCCATGTCTTCGATGCCTTCGATGTCTTCGATGTCTTCGATGTCCTCGGCGAGGTTGGCAGAGGAAGACGAGCTGAGGATGAAGAGGAACAGATTAAAGCCTCGACACCTGCTGCACGCGGGGCTTGGGGGATCAAAGCAGGTCACTCATTGGGCCACATGGAAGATGATGTCACATGTTGCCAAAGTGAGGCCTAAATAAAGGTTTAGTGCCGGCTGAAGTGAAACAAAACAATTTCATGTCCTTCAAACAACTTAGCTTGATGCTAACACATAATCTCCAACGCCAATAACAGGCTAACAATTAGCATTGCTGTGGCTTCTTGTTTGTCGGGCTGCCTGTCCTCTACTGCCCCCAAGTGGCCGAGGCAGGCAAAGCAGAAGGAGCAGCACAATGTCGATTGAGCTGAAGGAGAAAGCGAGACCAATTCTTTGCAACTATTCAAGTTTGTCAATGAAAACGTGCCGATGATACGAAAACAAATTCTGCCTTTCTCTTCTCTTTTTCAATTTTCCAAGAATGTTGACTTTTTGCGCTTGTTGTGTCGAAAAGAGGTTTTAGACGACGTGAAGTGGAACAAGTTGCGAGGCACATTTGGATCTTTCCCAATTCAAAGTTGCTTGCTGCGATTTGGGAGGAGCAGGAATGCGGCGCAGGTCACCACACGCACGAAGGTCCGACCTGTTCGCGGGACCCGCCCAGAACCGCCACCGTCTCTGCCGTCTGCCGTCCAGCTGACATGCGAGGATACCGCGGCGTCAAGTACTTCTTGTTTCTCTTCTGCTACGTCTTCTGGGTCAGTGAGCACTCACGCACGCACGCACGCACGCACGCATGCGCGCGCGCGCAGCTTTTCCGATCGCTGCACTTGACCTCATTCAAAGGGCTCGTCTCACGTACTGGCCTGGAGTCTGGTCGGGGACCGGATGGGAACTTCCGTCTTCTCGGCAACGTCTCCTCCTGTTCGACTTCAAACATCTTTGCTTTTTCAGAGACTTTTTCTGCGAGCTCTCTGAGACCTGCTAGAGTCACGTCAGGTCCGATTTCATTTCTAACTGACCCTTCGTCACTTCATCAAGGACTTCACAAGCCTACAGATGACATGTATTAATGATTATTTCTTTATGAACGACAACCTGATCATAAAATCCACAAATGGGTGAAAAGCTCCTCTTTTACGGCGCCTCCAACCTATTAAGCGTTGCTGCTGCCACCTGATGGTTGATTGTGGAATTGCACCCCGTATGGGCGAGCACTAAAAACCAGTGAAAAAGTCTGATTATGCGCACGGAACAGGCAGAGGAAAAAAGAAAAAAAAGAAAAAAAGGAACAGGCAGAGGAAAAAAGAAAAAAAAGAAAAAAGGAACAGGCAGAGGAAAAAGAAGAAGGTTTCCGCTGCGTGACACGTTGAGAGAAAAACACACAAGCGAGCTGAGTGTGCAAATGTGGAGCAAGCAAATGACGCTAGTGGGTTAGCATGTCATGAAATATCATGAAAAGTAACTAGCAAAAAAGTGTTACAGACATGACCTTTGCCCTTTGGGTGCCCGAAGCTGAAAAGTCAGATGGTGAACATTGCAGGTACGACGACGCGCAAACTCGATGATGTCACAAAATTGAGGCCCCGCCCCCCTTTGGAGGACAGCGGTGGCCGACTCACTCCGCCGCGGCCTTCCTTTACACCGATAAACCCTGAAGTCTCACTGGTCGGCAGACTGCAGTAGTTGGCGACCTGATGGCGACCTGATGGCGACTGGGGTCATTGCGACGTACGTCTCCTTGGGGACGTGCTGGGTCGCCAGAGGGTCACGGAAAATTCAAACTTGTTAAGAAAGTGACATCAAGGTCAATTTGTTTCAGATGCTTGAATGACCCTAAAAAGCGGCAAACTTGAAATGACCTGATGATGATGATGAAGATGATGATGATGATGATGGAGGTCATGTGGTTCTGCTGCTGTGCAGGTGCTGAGCGCCGTCCTGATTGCGGTGGGAATCTACGCCAAGGTCGCCAAGGAGAAAGGTCAGACATCTTCTGCACTTGATGAACTCGGAACGTTGACCTCCGGCGAGACTGGACGCGAGCGAGCGACGTTTCCTGTCTTTGCTACTTCGCTACTTGTTAACCTGCGTCAGGTTGACGGGACCGCGCGACAAATGAGGGCACGTTGGCAGCAAGTCAGCCAATCCGTCACTCTAAATTGAAGAAAAGTTTTCCAGGAAGTGATTGGAATGTTGCAGGTCGTTAATGTGAGAAGGTGCGAAGACGGCAGAACGCTTTCTGCAGCGGCCCATCGTGTTGACGTGGCGGCCATGTTGGGAGGGGCAAGGTTCCCATCGAAAGCGATGCATGTTGAAAAGAAGTCCCGCCTTTTTGGTCGAGAGCAAAATGACGCAACATTTGACGCAACGTTTGAACGACATTTGACAACATTTTCAGTGTTCTTGCCGCGCACACACGCGAACCGCGACTTTGCCCCTCCTGGCTTAATGGCAGGGTAAACTCAAAAGGGGCGTGTCCTATGTTGGCATATGAGTGCAAGCCTCCAGGATGGGCGTGCGTCATTCAACGCCGCGGTGCGTGTCGCAGATGTCGTGGACACGCTGACCTTTGACCCCGCTCTGCTCCTGATGGCGATCGGCTCGCTGACCTTCTTCATCACCTTCTTGGGATGTTTGGGCGCGCTGCGTAACGCCACCTGCCTGCTCAAGACGGTATGACGTCAGCTCATCATCACGTGACAAATCCACGCTCTGATGCCACGATAGCGCGGCGCGATGACGTCATCCGTTTTTTCTTGCCGTTTGTAGTTTGCGTCCATCCTGGCTCTGCTGCTCCTCCTGCAGCTGACGGCAGGAATTGCAACGTACCTCTTCACAGACGTGGTAGGATGACGCGTTGCATCACGTGGCCACATAGGGGTCATGCAGGGGTCACGGAGGAAAAGCATCGGTGCCATATCTTACGACGCAATTGTGGGGGCCTCAAGACAAATGTATTTATATTAAGGCTAGATTCTTGTCCAGTGTCATATAGTGGTGGAAAAAAAAAAAAGAAAAGTTGTGACGCCTCCAGCGTGATTTGTGAGAATTTTGTTTTTCGGAGGTGATGGAGCGGACGGAGCGTCTGATGATGAAAGCCGTCGTTGGCTATCGGGAGGACCGCGACTTGGAGAACGCCATCGACTTTGTGCAGAAGAAGGTACGAGCGTCCGGAACGCAGCGGAGCGCGCACGCGTGTGTGACGTTTTTACACCAATGTGTGCGCGTGCGTGCGTGCGTGCGTGTAGCTTCAGTGCTGCGGCGTGGAGGGCTACGAGGATTGGTCGAGGAACGCCTACTTCCGGTGCTCCGACGACAACCCCAGCTTGGAGGCCTGCGGCGTTCCCTTCTCCTGTTGCGTTGTCCCCGGCAACCAGGTCGCCCCCCCTCCCCCCTCCCAGAAGCATCCAGATTTGAATTGAGTGCAATTGCGATTTACTGAGATGGACAAATAACAAGTCACGTTGTCTCCGTTTTCCAAAAGCAAACTCGGCAAACGGAAGAAGAGGCGAGAAAAAACGTCCTCTTCTTGGGAAGGAAGCCCGAGCGGCGTGGGGAGGCATGTCCAATCGATCAATCAATCGATCAATCAATCGATCAATCAATCGACCGTTATTTTTGGAAAAGTTTAGGATTTTTCGTTGCAATTTTGGGTTTCCCCATTTTGGCACCATGCGGACTCCCGCGTGAGAGGCACGAACATGCAGCTCGACTTGTTGGGAGTTGAATTGATCCGTTGCCGACTGCACGGGAAATAAATCGATCGCAGCGGCGTGAGAAAAAAATAAAAAACAAGCTCAGCGTCGTCCGTCAGCATCCCTCGCTCACATCATATCTGAACCCTTCTGGATGGGAGGTGCCGGCCAGTCCTGAGAAGACCCGCTTCTCAGGCCCGGTCCAAAGTCCTTATGCGCTGCCGGTCCTCCTCAGACGGTGCTGAACACCATGTGCGGGTTCGGGACGCAGCGGCAGGAGCGCCGGCTGGCCCGGCGGGACGTCTTCCCGGACGGATGTTTGGACAAGATCGCGCAGTGGCTCAAGCAAAACGCCAAGATGGCGGGAGGGCTCGCCGGCGGGCTGCTGCTTCTCCAGGTAAGCCTTCATCGTCCTCATCGTCGTCGTCATCGTCGTCATCATCGTCGTCGTCATCGTCGTCGTCATCGTCGTCATCGTCGTCGTCGTCATCGTCGTCAGCGTCGTCATCATCGTCAGCGCTCAAATGAAAAGATGGCCTATACTATGACTTTCATTTATTGAATAAATGAAAAGCGCGCAGCTATCATCATCTTCATCTTCATCATCCGTGTGTGTGTGTGCGCGCAGACCTGCGTGATGTCGCTGGCTTGGGTTCAGGTGTGTTGGATCAACAAAGTGCGCCGGCACAAGGCGGCGCTAGCGAGCAGGAGCGCGCAGAAGAAAGACCACGTTTGGTTTCCCGGCTTCGCCGACTTTGCCGACCAATGAGAGCAAAGCGCTGTTTTTCACACCCGGTGAGCAGAACACACAATGAAGTCAGCCTGTGCCGGTCAACGCTTCTTTTTGGGCGCCCCCTAAAGGCTGAATGCTGTACTGCATGTCCTGCTAGACTTGACGGAAAGCTGCAAACCTGCTGAAGGTCCAAAGGAAAAACACACAAGAGTAGTGCTTTGGCACCAACTTTGAGTCAGAGTTGAATTAAGACAAAAGCAGTGCTTAACGCATTCACTGGCAGCCATTTTGACTGAAGCAACCCCCTTCGCTCCCAGCTGTTGGACTGGATTTGGACGGGTTTTGCAAGGCCCACTCAATATTGTGTTCTATTGCTCTCAAAACATGGAAAGATTCGAGTCTCTTCTTTCATCAGGAAAAAAGTATATTTGTATGGGTTTCCTTTAGCAATTAGCATCGGAACATAGCCAAGTTTCATCATCATTCACAAACTTGTTGAAAACAGCGGGAAAAAAGCTTGTTGCAACATGGCAGATCTCTTATACTCTGCTGCCACCTGCTGGCCGTTTTTTGTAATAACTACCATTGCTTTAAGCGACCTCTTCAGGTCAGAGGCTGCATCAAAGCCTTCTGCATGCGCTAGCATAAAAAAAACATCTAAATACGTTTTTGGGACCATGGCAGCATTTGAAATCAAACGCTTTGATTTCTGTTTTTGGCAGCAAATGAGTTAAAGGGTTGAGCCGAAAGCATCAGTTTGACTTTGACCTTTTGACAGGTGGCGACCTCCGACCACATCCGTCCGTCGCTCCAGGAAGTGGCGAGGGAAGACAAAAATGACAGACGAGCGGACGCTGTGCCCTCCAGGCTCCGCCCCTTTTGCCAGTCACGTCCCAGTCACTACTCGGACCAAATTCTTCTCGCCAAGTTTGAACTTTAACCTCATTTTGGAAGGAGATGACGAGTGAAGTGCTGGAATTCTTTTGAAAGTGACGAATCAGTTCAACATGAGGAAACATTTCAAAATTTGGGTTTGACTTTTGAGTCCCGTCCCGTCTTTTGATTGTGCGACTGTACACGCTTGCCGAGATCTTTTCTGGTTTTTCCAAGTCCATACTGTGCCCCCTTTAACGAGCAGCACCCTTTTTTCCCTCCGATTCTTGCGACCCGCCAGGATTCCGGTTTTGTTTCCTTGCTGGTCTTTTTTTTCCCGTCATGTTTCCTGGACAGGTTGTGACCGTTTACGTCAATTTTGTTGCTGTGAATTCATGAAACGATCATAAATTTTCCTTGCATTCAAAGTGTGACGTTCGTCCTGTCGTGCAAAGAAGAGACTCGCTCTTACACGGGACGGCAGCCGCCACGGTGCTCTGCATTCCGGCGGCCATTTTTGAAGCACTTCCACGTGCTCGGGTCGCCGCTGCCCAACAAAACCTTCACATTGGAAGCACAACGGCAGCCTTTCAAATTAAAAGCATTTTATTAGAAGAATTCCAAAAGAAAATCCAGCTTAGAAAAGTTTGGGCAGCTGTCGGAGGCGGCTGAGGTCCAGGATGTTCCCCACGGAGGCGTCCCCGGCGGACCGCGCCGCAGACCGGCCGCCGTCGGCCATCTTGTCGGCGAGCAGCGCCATCTTGGGCCTCAGCTCCCTGATCAGCTGACTCTGCGGCGGGAGCTCGGCGGGCGCCGCCAGGAGGCCGTGGCGCCGCATGTACGTGGCCGTGGCCGCCGACATGTCGCTAGGCGACAGCGGCGAGAGGGCGGGGCTCGGCCCCAGCGGGGAGCGCTTGAGGTACTCCAGCGAGATGGCCGTCCCGTCGGGGTCCGTGAGGGGGGGCGCGCCGCCGGACGCCGCCGCGGAGGGCGTGCTGCTGGACACAAACCAGCCAAAAGCCAAAACTAGTCAAAGTCGCACGCGCCAAACGTCAACGGTCTGAAAATTCGAAGGACTTCAAGTCCAACACGACTGGCGCACTTTGGACAAACGTTTCACGACTCGACAACTTTATTGAGAAAGAAAATCTTTTTGAGGGCAAAAGCAAAAGCGCTTTGAAAGAAAAAGAAGCAGCAAACGGAAGTTGGGGAAGGAATCGCTCGCTACTAGCAAAGACTACAAGGATTTTCAGACTTGTGTCAAAAGATGTGACGTAGAAATGTAAAGATTTGTTGAGATGATCAGAAAGTCAAAGCGGTTGAAGATGACGCACGCACGCACGCACAAAAAGTTTGCCATTCCAAACACGGGAAAAGACGGGAAAATTCAAGCAAATGTTTGACACCGAAAGGATCATGTGACCTAAGAATGACATCATCATCTTCAGCCTGTGGTCACATGATGATGTGCGTGCGTACCTGCCGAGCCGTGACATCATCGTGACCGGCGTGGCGAGCGGCGAGGGGCTCCTGGAGGTCGGGCTTGCTTGCGCTTTCCCGTCCGCCGCTTCCTGCGTGGATGGCATCAGCGTGCGTTAACGAGCGCCCCGTCGTTAGATGGCGGGCGACCGAACGGTGTGTTGGAAATCCCAACGCAAACACAATTTTGCTTGCGACGTCAACATTGTGGTTTTCTTCCAAAATAGGAAATCATTTGAACGTGTGTCAAGAAAACCCCAAGATGGAATCATTTCAAGCAGCCCAGAAACGGACAGGCCATTCGGGAAACTCCCAAACTTCCTGATGGCCCCCAATCGGTTTTCAGAGTGCGTTCCTCGATGGATCCATGATTATTCGCACGTTCGCACTCCAGCTCGTTTGCACGCAAACATTTCGCAACTGGCGTCATGCTGTGCTCGTTGCGGTAAACGAGATGACGCTGACCTTCTTTATGGCTTGAAGGTCACGTGACATTCGTTTGGGTCGAAGCAGCGTGACGTGGAAAAGACCCCCCGCCTCCCCAAAATTGATCACAATGCTGTGCTCAGACATCCAAGCTCATCTTTGGGGTTCAGTTCCCTTCCAAGTAACAGTGTCTGGTATCGGCAGCCTGCATTAGTACTCAATACCTCGAAGTAAGAGAAAGTCTGCGCGTGTCGTACCTGCGTGCGGCCGCCATCCATGGCGGGCTCCATCTCAACCGGTGGCTCCCGGCCCGCCGTCTCACCTCGGGGCGAGCTGAGGGGGGGCGGGACTTCCTGGGGAGGCGGAGTCTGAGAGCCCCAAAGGAGGCTGGCACCTGAGTCACAAGCCAAAGAATGAAAGAAAGAAATCCCAGCGGCGGCACACGAGTCAACTTGAGGGTTTCACCTGTCGCCACGGCGATGCTGCTGGCGGTCTTGGTTTTGTGGCTCGGCAGGACCGCCTGAGCCTCCAGCAGCATCTGGACCTGTGCCAAAAGGAAACGGAATTGAGCTTCCGAACTTCAAAGAGGTTGCTGAGCTCTGATTGGACGCTTCAACCTTTCGCAAACTGGAATTGACAGCGCCCCCTGCTGCCACTCACATTTTGTTTCCGATGGCCCTTGTCAATCACAAACTGGCCCCGCCCCCCCCCCCAGAGGCCAAACAAAGAACTTAATTCTCCGTTCGGTCAACTTCCTGTTACCTGAGCCTGCAGGAGGCGGAGCTGCCGGTCTTGCTGGAAGAGGAAGTGGTGGGCGTGGCACGATTCCGTCACATGGGAGGGGCATGTGATCCAGGGGGGCGACGTGGGGCTCGGGCCTGCAGAAACACGGTCGCTAGGGGTGCGGACCGCCGGGGGTCGGCAGGTGGTCCGGTGAGGCGGGTGGGGGTCGGGCGTGCTGTGGAGGAGAGGAGGAGCTCGCCCGCCGCCGCCGCCGTCATCATCATCATCGTCATCATCATCCGGGTGGCGGTCGCAGTCGGCAACCCTGACGCCGCTGCTGTCCATCAACAGAGAAAGCTCTGGAACTGCGGGCTGAAGGGGGCGGGCCTGCAAAGAAAGAGGAGGCGTCGTCAAGGCAACAAGCAAACGGCAGGTGGCGCCGACCTCCGATGGCCTCCTCGCTTACCTGCTGCACGGGAAGGTGAGGACGAGGCGTAGGTCGCGGCGACCAATCGTCGTCCTCCACGCCAGAGTCTTGCTCGCTGACGGCCGCCGCCCTGCGAGGACCGCCGCTACCAACAACACACGCCAGCAAAAATACATTTCAGTGGCAAAAACCAAACTTTTTTTTGCTAATCTGTTGCTTTAGTTGACTTCTGACGGCTTTCAGGCAACTTTCGTCTTGAGCGACAATTCTGCGTTTCCTGGCGGGAATTAAAGTCGCTTGCTTTTTTAATACAATTCATTTGTATTATTTTTACTTTTTTTAAAAAATACAATTTAAAGCAATTAATACAATTATTTTTTTATTATTATTTTTTTTACAATTAACCTTTTTAAATACAATTGATTTATTATTATTATATATTATTTCTACAATAATTTTTTGAAAAATATTTTTTTTAATTATTGTTATTTATTATTATTAGTTACCAATATATATTTTTTAAATAGAATTATTTGTTTGAAATACTTTTTTTTTTTTTTTTTAATACAATTGTGCTCCTTAGACCCGTTTCTGAGCAGGAATGAAAGTTGCTTGCTGTCTTTTTTTTTTTTGTCAACAGCGAGCACTTTTTTCCGTCACTGCTCGCGTTCGTGAAAGCATCAAAATACAAAACACATTTGAAAAGTCCACAATCTCACCCGCCGAAGGAGTTTTGAGCGTCTCGGAAGACTTGGACTTGCCCCAGGTGACCTTCTGGGATGAGTTCAAACTCCAAAGTCCGACCTTCCGCCGGCGCCCCCTGCTGACCACGAGTCACGCGTCACCTTTCGGCCTTCTCGCACCTTCTTCCCGCTTCAGCGCGCTCACCTTGAAGAGCGTCACGCGGTCCGAGGCGCTCAGCAGCCGGCAGTCCAGACCGGCGCCGGCGGACGGTGAACGGCGGCAGCTGAAGAAGCCGGCGGTGGCGTGCGGCGAGGCGAAGACCACCAGCAGGAAAGCGCCGTCCTCCGACACGACCCTGACACGGAGACAAAGAAAATGGCCACACGGGCGCACGCTTTTCACGCCTCCGCCGCCTGCCGCCTCACCGACCTGTCTTGGAGGGCGGAGCCAAAGAGGAAGCGGAGACACCAGGCGACCACCTGAGGGTTCGACACCAGGCTCACGCCACTCAGCCAGCTGTCAGGTGACAGGAAGTACATTAAGCTCACCGGCAACGATGTGCTTTTTTCAGGGCCGATTTCGAGTCGTCAAAGCGAGATTTAACAAAATCAGTCAAAGAGAAAATATGAGCATCAAAAGTTTACTTTTAAGCACGTTCGTTAAAAATCAACTTTTCAACACTTTGGTTTGTCTTTTAATTGTATATAAAAAGTAGACATACTTTTTTTAAAAATGGTAGGATTTTTTTTTTTATACGTCCTCATCCCTCTTTTCAACATACAAACTTTTCTTTCTTCCGAGTCTTCTTTTCTTTTTTACTTCAATTTATATTTTAAACTTGTAATGTGTTTTCTTGATACGTTCAATAAAAGCATAAAACCATTCATTTGCGTGCGTGCGTGCGTGCGTGCGTGCGTGCGTGCGTGCGTGCGTGCGTGCGTGCGACTCACACGCCAACCAGCGGCAGTTTGGAGGCTTTGGGGTCCGATTCCAGCAGCAGCAACAACTTCCTGTTCTGATCCATCGTCACAAACCTGCACGCACACACGCGCCTTAGAAACGCCGGCGTGCCGGCGGCAGCGGCGGCTCTCACCCTCGCCGACGGCCGCCCGCGCCGCCGAGGCTCCTGAGCAGGGCGGTGGGGATGACGGGGACGGGGCGGACTGGGTGGACGTCCAAGCGGACGGACGGACAAACGGACGACCAGCTCAGCCAGAAGGACGCGGCGTCGCCCCGCCGCTGGCCGCTCACGTGACCTTTCACCTTCATCAGCTGGCACAGATCCAGAGGCTGCCGGCCGCTCACGGCGGCCTGCAACGCCTGACGCCGGCACAAGACAAACTTTCACGCCACCGGCGTCGGCCGCACACGGCAACATTTGGCAACATTTGGCAAAAGGTGCAAAGTGCGAGCGAGTCCACGAAATCAGCAACATTCGCTCGTATGGCCGATGAAAAGGTTTTGGAGACCAAACCACACGTGCTGATTTCCCCAAAACTCCTTTCATTTTCCTGACCCGAAAATATATCATGAGAGACAAAATGAAAGGCATTTTAGGAAGGTTCGAACATTGAGAGAAATGTGAGAGAACGTAAACGGCTCGATGACAAAAGTGTATAAAGTGTGCGGCGAGCGCTTCAAACATTTATAATAAACGGAAAACATAAAGTTGACGACTTTGTGCATTTCATTTATTGCGGCTATTTTGGGGAATTGAACCCCAGCGGAAAACGAGTACTGTAATGGAAATCACAATGATATTTTGGTCCAAAAGAAAAAAAAAAATGTTTTAAGGTAAAAAAAATATTACAACATATAAAATTCTTTTTAAAAAACTATTACGCAAGTTCTTTTTGGGAGAAACAAAATGTATGAAATGAGTTATTTGAACATTTTAAAAAAGGTATTTAAACAACTCAATATTGGTATTAATAATCTTTGTTTTTTCCCCCGATTATGCTGAATTTGTCATTGTGGAGCGTAATTGTTGAAATTGTAATTGAATTTCGAAGAATTGCGCAGCAGTCGCGATTTTCTGCATTGAGCGGCTTTAACTCGAAGCTCGTTCATCTTTCACAAGCTTCACCCCCAAAAAACGACATATTTGCAATTTTGTTGCTCTTCCATCTTGTCTTGTCTTGCACTGTGCGCATGTTTGAGTGACAGATGGGCGGGACTTACAGAGATGGAGCGCTTCAACTCAGCCTCTGATTGGATGATGTCATCAGAGGTCTTCTGGCTAGAGAACAAACAAGGAACCAGGACGTCGCCCGGCAGCGCAGCGGCGGGAACGCGGCCCCAGTCGGCGGCCTGCCTTCCACCTGGATCGAAGCGGTCCAGCGTCACCGTCACGCCCTCCTCGTCTGTGGACGGCAGTGGACACGCGGGACGTCACGGACGGAAAACGAGCTCATTCAGCTTAACCAAAAGCAAAACCATCCATGCGTTTATCCGGCGCGGGCAGCAGCATCAGCAAGGAAGCGCAGCCGTCCTCTCCCCAACCGCTTCATACAACTGATCCAGGAAGATCCCGTCCGTCCCTCCAGCATGCCCCTGAGGTCCACGCCCGGTTGAATGTGCCTGGAACGCCGCACCGGGGAGGCATCCTCAACCCTGACCAGGTGCCCCAACCACCTCACTGGCTCCTCTCAATTCGGAGCCCAATGCGGACCAGCGAGCTTCTCACACACTCATTTTGCACAACTCGTGACCGCAGCAACTCCAAACAAAAAGCTGCCAAGAATTTCAATTTCTTGAAAACGATAACGAACGGTTTTAGAATGGGAAGCATTTTTGTCCACTTCAGTGTTGAGCGCAGCTTTTCCGATGATTCTCCCCACTGACGGGCAACGTCCCGAGTCGAGGTCAACATCTTCGAGTCCTTGACTAAACGTTTACTCGGAGTCAAAGCAGGTGTGCGACGGCTGCTTTGGACGAGTCAACGCGGCAAGATTTTCAAAACGCGCGATCGAACGAGCTGCACTCAAAGGTGGGAACTTTCTTGCAACGAACCCGTCACACTGCATGAAAGCGCTTGTCTTTGGATCTTTGTCAAGGGCACGGAACTGCCAATTGAAAAGAAGAGAAAAGCCATGGGCAAACCCTGGACTTGGTTTTGTCCACAAGGAGACACGCCGCGAGCTCTCACCTGCGTCCACGGCCAGCGAGCCCAAGAAGAAGCAGCGAACGCCAGACGTGGCGTCGCATCGCCGGACGTGACGCTGAGCCAGGCGAAGAGCCTTCTCGCGCAGCAGGAGGCGGGGCATTCTAAACGCGCACACACAACAACACTTGAGGTCACACAAAAAACAATCCATCTCGTCTACAAATTGACATCGTCCTGCGCTTTTTCTTTTTGAAGACAAAAAAACTTGTTCTTGACCTTGCCTGGATTCGGCGCCGCCCGCCCTCCTCCCGCCCTCCTCCGAAGCTGTCAAACTGACAGCCGCGATGCCTTTTGTCAGCTGATGTTCCTGAGCGTGGTCGGCGTGGTCACCTGACGCTCCACGCCGACCACACCCTCCGCCGCTCGATGATCTCCAGAGAAGTGGATCGCATGTGCGGGAAAGTCCCGGTTCGGTGCGTCCGGTCCTCCTTTCCTGATCTTTCGTGTTTTTGTTCTTCTGTTCCAATGACGCTTGCTTTTGTGCTTTTCTCGTTTGCCGTGATCCGATATGGCGGACTGGAGGTTTTCTTTTGTGGCCCCGCCCCTTTTCTGCTCTGGTCTAATGTGTTGCCATTCCTTTTGGTCTTTTTTTTTTCTTATGTTGGAAGATCTTCCTGTTTCCCCAACATGTTTTATTGCAGCTATTTCATATTTGACTTTGCATTTCTTGTCTGGATCGTCCTTCGGATGCACGAATTCCTGCCATAGCTTTTTGTGTGGCTTAATAATTTTCCCGATATTGTGTTTTCTCATTGCTCGCTGTATTTGTAGTGTGACACTCCTAATATATGCTAACGTCTTCTTTTAATTTGTTGTTCTCTCTTTTGTTGATTTTTGCCTTTTTCTGTTGCCCATCGCAGATATTGACCATTTTTCGGGGCACTTTTTCTTCTTTCTTTCCATGTCCGTAACGATGCTCGTGCGTTCAAATAATGTCGTAACAGCTGCCAGTTTGCGTGCAATGCGATGTTCTGAGGTCCAAAGTGGATAGCGGTCCGTGCGCGTGGCTTTCCTGAGGTCTTGATGCTGCCATCCTGTTCGTGATGAATACGAGGTGTCCAAAGAAGCCACTTGTCCTTGTTGCTCTTCCTCGTGATATTTCCGGTTTCGTCCATTGTGTTGCGGAGCGTCACACGACGGCTACGCCCTAAAACATCAGCTGACTGTCACGACAGTTTCTGGGGAAGGCGGCAGTCGTCGCCGGAGCTAGTCAAGGTAAAGTACAACCTTTTTTTGTCATCAAAAAGAAAAACAAACACAGGACAAAACTTGAGGTCTCTGTCAAATGAAAACGAAGACGCAGAATTGACGCAGCACAAACAAAAGAACGTCGTTGCCAAACCTGGCAAATTGGAACCGTTGAAAACAACAAGAATATGAAACGAGCCTTCAAAATGTTGTGCCGGACAACAAGAATCATTTCAGCGTTTTACCTGCGAGAGCACATTTGGATGCAGATCTTCTCTCCAGTCGGGCGACCGTCCCACAAACATGTTCTGGATTTGGGGAAGCTGAGCGCCGTCGGGGACCTCCCAGCAGGTCTACAAGCACAACGTGGGGAAACATTTGTTGAGGAGGAAATCACTTTGGTGCCCGATGCGATGTCAACTTTCTTGTCATCTGCTTCTGAATGTGTTATTAATCAAGCTTTTACAAATACATCACATGGACAAACTTCAATCTCGTTTGGAAGTTCTGCCGGGCTCCTCCGGTTCTCGGTGGCAAGACAGCTGAATGGAAAACCTGAACTAGCATTTACGGGCACAGGTGCGTCCTACGGCACAACACTGGCTCTCGCGCAGCAGGACAAAATGACAACTTGGTGACTTCAAAAGACACCGACGGTGAAGCGAGGCAGGAACCACGCCCAGTCCGGCGATTGACCAATCGGAACCGTTCACAGCAAAATAGCGAGTTGCCAGTCACGGCAAAATAGCCATTAGCTAGTAAATAAGCATGGTCGCTCACCTTGCCCTCACATTCTCGGGAGTCACGACCTGGTGGAAAATAGCAGTCGGCAGAGCCTGCAGGTTAACCGGGCAGCTCATCGAGGATGGACACTTTCTCACACACACACAAAAACAAGACAAAAACTACAAGACTTTGTTGCAAGTGCCCTTCCGTACGCTGCTATCGCTAGCAGAGAGCCGCGTTAGCTCCTCGTCTCGTGTTCGTTCGTCAGACCGCTCAAGTGATGAAAGAGACGGGAAGCGAACGTTCGTTTCGGGAGCTCTCGAGTTTTGTTCTTGGCTTTGGTTTTTGTCAAACGTCCGCACACTCCACGCACTTTGACGATGGCGCCGTTTTGCACTCGGATGGCGGGCCATTCGGAAGCCAAGCGGAAGTAGACACGGCCAATAGGAAGCGCTCTCGCCGCAGCGCTGACCAATAGAAGAAGAAAGACCAAAGAAGAAATCCCTACAGCGCCCCCTTGGGCTGAATTGACAAAATGAAACAGTCAAATTTAACACGTTCGAAAAACCTCACGGCACACCCCGTCGGGAGGGACGAACTAGAACCGCAGTTACAGTCGTAATTTTCGTTTCGACCTATTACCTAATAGAATACTAAGGAAGCAAATTGCTAGTGCCACACCAGGAAAAATAGTTCAATATCATCATGATTCAATGTGCTAAGTTTAGTTTCACGTTTCATTGTGACAAAGACCGGTGATAGTTTGGCTTTCGCATTTGATTCAGGTCAGGATAGATTGAGATTGTTTACGTGATAAATCAGTTGTTGTTAGGTCACCTAGCAAACACAAGTTTGGAGATAAAGGTATCCTACAGTCCAAGATAGCGGAAAGCTTTTCTAAGACTTTAGTCCAGAAATACATAACCGGAGTGCATAACCATAAAGCATGAAATGAAGTGTCTGCAGTCCCATTTTCTTCATCATGTAATATGTGTTTTATGAATAATTTGATATTGGATATGTTGTAAATGTGTGTGTGTTTTGACATTTTAAATGCGTTTTCACTAACTTGAATCCAAATGTCAGATTCCGGAGCTATCGACAGGTCTGTCTTCCATTTCGAGATGGGCAAATACATTTGATCTGTGTACGAAAGTTAACTTACATATTTTTTAGTTTTTTTGTTGTCAGAGAAAGCTTTGTAAAATCTTTAGCTAAAACAGGCGGTTGGAGCGTACCCCGAAGTGTTGGAATTTGTTTCTTTATCATATTTTTAACTTGCAGATAATGAAAAAAAAAAACGTTTTTTCATTTTGTATTTTTGGAGCACGTTTGTATATGATATAAACATATTATCTGAGAAAAGATGGTGGAAATGTGTCATTCCGTTCTTTTCGCACACATCTAAAAAGAACCATTGATTGTTAGGTTGAAAGTAAGCAGAAAAAAATAAGCTTGCAAGCCAAGTTATGCAGAATTGTTGTGAGTTTGCTTGGACAGCAAATGCTTTCAAGATCTCAAATTGCAGTGCACTTTGTACGATTGCTCTTGGAAGGATCCTTAGTTATCAATGCAAACTCATTGGGAAGAGAATGAAAGACGTGGGGAGAACACAAATAAGACATTTTTGTATTTTAAGGCTTATTCTGAGTTACGAACATCAACGAGACTATCAGATGCAGATTTTTTTGTCAGTACTCACAGTAGATAAGTAATTATTAGTCTCCAGCGGTTGGTGGACATTTGACTGGATAGGGTGGGGATTTCTTTTGTTGGCAGTGGACATTCACTATCAAGTAACATGATCAGGGAGGACTTGTTCAGACATTCTACTGCTCTCACGTGACACGTCAGGAGGCGGCAACGGCTCCGATTGGGGCCCGACTGTTGACAGCTGAAACTCTTGTTGACAAACATGTTATCTGTTGATCAACATGCAAACAATGGTGCACACAAAATAAGGTTGGATAATACAAAAGTCACCATTTTAATTTGAATTCAGGGAGGAAAAAAAATGATGTTTTGGTCCTTTTGACACCTGCTGGCCAAACATCAGCATTACACCCACCATCGTGATCCCCAACCCAGTCGACCCCCAAAAATTTAACAAATAGTCCACAAATAGTTCATGATGCTCAGCACCAGGATGACCAAACGTGCTGGGACCATTCACAAGCGCTGACAGTCAGCTAGCTTCACCAGCAAAAAAATCATTAAAACATTTATGTGTCTAATCAAATATTAAAAAAAAAAAAAAAAAATTAATTTAAAGATATAAAAGTCAAACAAATGTCCCAAAATAAATCAAGAAAAATTTACTCGAGGAAAATAAAAAACAAACAAACAAAAAGTCTTCTTTGGTCTTTCCTGCTGAGGTGATCGGTCGCTGGCTGTCAATCGTCTTTCCCGTCGACTCATCTGCACACATGAATAATAATTATGGGTAAATAAAATAGCATATTAACAAATGTAAATGGGAAAATAGAAAACCATCCTTTGTTTTCTTTCAAATCGAATTGCAGTCACATTTGACTTCCTTGTCAATCTTGAAGGACTTCAGACGCTATGTGATCTCAAATTACTTATATTTTGAAAGACTGAATGTAATTGGCTCGTGGAAATATGAAACTGCCTTGCTGTCGTTTTTTTCTTTTCTTTTTGTGCTTGTAACACAAATGTTCTCTCCCTTCAAGAGTTTGTGAATTGTTTTTGTGTAATACAACAAAATCTGCACACGTGGATGCTTTGAGGTCAAAGGTCAGAGCGGCGTGGGCCTGTCACGGTGTGACCTCTGACCTGCGGAGGGCTCGAGCTTCATACAGAGTGTTGTCGTCATCTTCGTCGCTAGCCGCCGCTGCCGCCGTCAACTCCATCGAGTCCTCAGAGTGAGCCAGCAGGCCGTACTTTTTCCTCAGGGGCGCCTTCTTCACCCTACGCACGCACGCGCGCGCACGCACGCACACCACACACACGCGCACGCGCGCGCACACACACACACACACACGAGTCTTCGGTGAACATTCGGCGTTGCTAGTCGCCAGTGGGATGACGTCACAGCGCTCACCGCACGGCTCTGATGAGGAAGTAAAGAAGCCCGACTGCGGTGATGGCGACGAGCACGTAGAAGGCTCGCTGCACCATCGACGAGTCCATGTTGAAGCCGCTCAGAGTCTTCCCTTCTCTTCCCGCACTTCCGGCTGCGCTGCTATTGTTGCTCGAACTTTCGGCGGTGGTTTGCGGTGGCGGTTCTGGCGCCGCCGCCGCCAGAACCGCGAGCGTCCGGCAGACGGGTAGAAGAAAAGGCACCAGGGGACCAACAAGCGCCGAGCGCGCGGCCGCCGCCATTGAAAGCAAACGAAAGCAAATAAAAGTCGTGTAAGAAGAAGTTGCAGGCGCCTTCTTCCGAACTCGCCTCGGCTGTCTGCTTTGTTGACAAAGTACACGCCGACCAGGAAATGAAGTGACGCCGTACGTGACGACATCACGTCCTTACGTCGGCTGCATTTCACCTGCCCGCCCCCAGGTGGCCACTCGCGGCAGCACAGCGACTCGTCACCAAATCATTCTTAAATTAGAAATTTGAATAGAGCATGAAAACATTATTATTATTATTATTTTTAAAGAGTCATTTGTTGTGCAGAATCGAATAAAAACTTCAGGTGAGGTGTCTGTATGCAGCGAAATGGCGTCATGAAGATGCGGCGTGTGAGTGACAGCTCGAGCGTCCAATGGTGAGGCTGCGATTAGCCCGAGTGCTGTCCGGGGCGGGGCCAAGAGATTACAGCCGCCGCCGCAGATCACAACACATTACAGCACGTCACAAGCCATCAGAACCATTTGGACCCTCGACGCTTGTTTCCGGATCCCCCATCTAAAACGGGGACCTGGTCGGACTTGGTCCAGAGGCTGCTCCAAGACGGGGGCGATCATGGCCAAGACGGAACCAGCGTTCGTGCACTTGTAGGCCCGATGGATGCTGAGCGGGTTCCGGGTTCAGGTATCGGTTTGGAGTAAACAAACAAAAAACAAAAAAAGGAGAAAAGGTCCGTGTGGCTTGTGTGTTTTGGGTTTTAAACGGAGCGGGAGGCGGGATTAAAAGACATACCACCCACCCCACTCCTGTAATCCGGTTCTGCTCCATCTGGACTCGGGAGGGCGCGCGCGTGATCGGAACCAGACGCAGCGTCAAGATGCCGACGTCCCGGCCCGGTTCGGAGGCGGTGCCGGTGGACTTCTGGGTGGACGGCTCGCGCAGGGACGGGACGGTGGAGGAGTTCTACACGCTCGGCTCCGAATTGGGCAGGTTGGTCCGGACGGACGGAAATTCACGATGTTTTGAATGGCCGCCGGGGGGGAGGGGAGGGGTGGGGTGGCTGTGTTGTTTAATTTACGAGGGCGACCGACACCGAATACACGTCATAGCACATGACAACAACACCAAAATAACACGAACACAACAAGCGCATGCTAATCGCTAAATACGTTCCATTAGCGTCATTATTATTATTATTGACGCACGCGTAGATTAATGATAGTTAAAGTTGAGATCAATAAACATGGATTGTTGCCATGACGACATAGCCAGGCGCACCTGGATGAGGCAGCTGAGCATCATGGGTAATGTAGTCAACTCTTTTCCTTTGGGGGGGGGCTTTTGATGACACAAAACAAAAGTGTGACGTCAGCCAGCGACAAACTCACTAATGTGTTAGCACGCTGTCGCTAGCCTGTTAGCAGGTGTGCTGTTGCCATGGAAACCAGGCAGGCCTGCATGGACATGATCTGTTTCCTCCATCTGGCGCGCACACACTCACCCACACACAGCTATACATAAATGCACACGCACACAGACAATCCCACAGAAAAAGTACACGCACACGCGTGTGCAGACACTAGCAGGATGTGTTGTGTTTTTAGAGGCGCGACATCTGTTGTGTATCGCTGTGAAGAAAAAGACAAGAAGAAGTCGTACGCCGCCAAAGTTCTGAAGAAGACGGTCAGTGGTCTGACGATGATGATGTCATCACCTCGCCGGCCAACTAGCGTGACTTTTGCATTTTGTTTTCCCGAGCCGCAGATCGACAAGAAAATCGTCCGCACGGAGATCGGCGTCCTGCTGCGACTTTCGCATCCCAACATCGTAAGCGCGACGTCTCCTCTCGCCGCCGCCGACGCGTCACGCCGTCGACGCGACTACTTGCCTTTTTCTTCTCAGATCCAGCTGAAGGAGATCTTCGAGACAGACACGGACATCGCTCTCATTCTGGAGCTGGTCACAGGAGGCGAGCTCTTTGACAGGTGCGCTCATGACCTTTCAACTGACACCTCGCCCCACGTGTCACATGACGTGACGTTGACCTTTCAGGATCGTGGAGCGCGGCTACTACAGCGAGAGAGACGCCGCCCACGTCATCAAACAGATCCTGGAGGCTGTGGAGGTAAGACGTCGTCTTTGCGTTAGCGTAGCATTAGCTTGTCCTTTTTTCTTTCCAAAACAGGTCCAAAATAATAATAATAGAATAAACAAGTACAATTCAATTCATGATGAAAAAACACAATTGAACCTATTGGCAAATACACACCCAAAAATTGCTAGACAATCGAAATAATCAACATTTGCCAGTTGTCCGCTGTAAGAAAAGAAAGAGGAAGTCAAGGAGCATCAACTTCCTGTTTCGACTTCCTTGCTTCAAAAAGAACCTAGCAATCAGAATATTGGGAATATTGCTAGTTGCCAATATGTACGTATTTGTATGCTGATATTTGACCAATAAGAACCAACGTCAGGCAGCCGCAGTCAATTTCATAACATGCAGTCAATAAAATTGGTGAAGGTCAGAATTGCCTTTTGTGGAAAAAATCCAGCTAAGACGTTTACGTTTACGTGCGTGGTGAAAAGAGCTACTCCCGATCACATGCTCATTTGTGCTCGATCGGAATAAGCCGAATAATAAGATGATGATAATAAGAGCATATTTGGGTTATTGCGCCTATTTACGAAACCCAAATATTGCCAATATCGGCGCTTCAAAAGGATTATGGCCTGCATGTAAACGTCGTCAATGTGGTTGTCAGTGCGCCCTCCAGTGGACACAATTAGCAACAACAATTACTCGGATTGCCCACGGGCCGGATGGGAGCCCCGACGGGCCGCTTCTGGCCCACGGGCTGTCCCTTTGACACCATATTAATCAGTCTTTCAATTCATCGATGAAACCAAATAAATTGCTTGCAAAATGTCTGCCATTTGCAATCCTGATCTTTGAGGATTGGAGAAATCTTTTGCGTTCTTCCTGTTGACAGCGATGACAAAATAATTTTTTTACTTTGGAAGCAATTTTGAGGAACGCAGCAGCCGCCTCGATTGCCAATCGATCATCTTTGCTGATAATCGGCACGCTGGCCGTGCGTGCGTGCGTGCGCGCGTGCGTGCGCGGCCGCCGAGCGTGCGCGCCTTCTTCTTGTCTCGTTGCTTGTCGCATTCAGTCTTCTTACGTAACATCCAGATGCTCAACAGATTAACATCATGCGGGATTAAAATCACGCACACACGCACGTCGTACATGACCTGGATCCCGTCCGTGCGTGTGCGTGTGCGTGTTGCAATGAGCACTATTCACTTGTATCACATCACAATAACGTAAAAGTTTCTCTCTGATTGGATGTGTGGTTAGCATTAGCATCACATTGCTAACTGCGTTAGTGGCAATTTAATGCCGGCAATACGCGTGAGCGCCTGCGTGTGCGTGCGTGCGTGCGTGTGAGAGGGTTCCAATGTTTTTGTTTTTTCAAATTCACATTTGAATTTTTTAGAGCAGGTGATTAGTTTGTCATTTTTTTTCAAAAATGCTTTAGTTTTAGTTCATTAAAAAAACAATTATTTTTTTTTATTGAATTCATTTGATTAATTTTATTTTTTTTTTTTAATAACCACCAATGAAATTCATTGACAAACAACATTTTCATTTCTCTTTCTAAACATAAAATGTACTTTGAAATACTTGTTTTGATTTGATTTAGCAAAATGTTTTTCAACTTTGTGTGCGCGTGCCAGTACCTGCACGACAACGGCGTGGTGCATCGAGATCTCAAGCCGGAGAATTTGCTCTACGCCGACCTGTCGCTCGATGCGCCGCTCAAGATTGGTGAGTGACGCCGTCGCCGTGGCAACCGCACGCACGCTCACACGCAAGCCAGCCGGCGCGCCGTCAACTGTGTGCGCGTTGCATTGCAGCCGACTTTGGTCTATCCAAAATCATCGACGATCAGGTGACCATGAAGACGGTGTGCGGCACACCTGGATACTGTGGTGAGTCGCGCACGCACACGCATGCTACATACTAGCCGCGCGCTTAGCAAACATGCAGACGCGCAGACACGCAAGTTAATGAGTGGCAGGACGTCATCGGCGTCGGCAATCGGCGTTGACGTCAACAAACGAGTCGTCAGCAACTCACATCACGTCTTCCGCTTTTGCCACAAGTCCAACAGTTACGCAAAGACGGTCATCTTGGTAGCCCGGCTTCTTCTTTTTTTCCCACGCATGCTTGCAAACGTGATGCGCACTTGGCGGATTGAAATCCGCCGCCCTCTCAGATGTAAATTGTCCGTGTGTGATATGTCAAGTTCTGGTCTTGTTCCTGTACAGTCCAGTGACAACGAATTTGCCCACCGGGACCAATAAAGCAATCCATCGATCATCAATCACGCCAGTCGTGACATCGTGACGTCACGTGACCGGCGTCATGTGACGTGACCACAACGCGTACGTTTGTTTGTCTGTCAAGCTCCTGAGATCCTTCGAGGAAACGCTTACGGACCAGAAGTGGACATGTGGTCGGTGGGCGTCATCCTCTACATCCTGTGAGTTGACACGCACGCACGCACGCACGCACGGCGCGGCGCTGACGTCTGCGGGCCGCTTGCAGGCTGTGCGGGTTCGAGCCCTTCTTCGACGCGCGGGGGGATCAGTACATGTACACGCGCATCCTCAACTGCGACTACGAGTTTGTCTCGCCCTGGTGGGACGACGTCTCGCTCAACGCCAAGGACCTGGTCGGTGGCCACTTCATCCGTCCGTCCGTCCGTCCGATTGTCTGCCATCAATTCAGCCATCCGTCCATCCCGTCATCAGTTTGTCCGCTTGCACATCCGTCCATCCATCCATCCATCTGATTGTCTGCCATCAATTCAGCCATCCATCCGTCCATTCATCCATCATCATCCGTCATCATCCGTCCATCACCAAACCGATGCTAACAGCATGCGTGTGCGTGCGTGCGTGCGGCAGGTGAGCAAGCTGATCGTGTTGGACCCGGGCAAGCGTCTGAGCGTGTGCCAGGCCCTGCAGCACCCGTGGGTGCTGGGCAAGGCGGCGCGCTTCTCGCACATGGACACGGCGCACAGGAAGTTGCAAGAGTTCAACGCCAGACGCAAGCTGAAGGTGAGCCGGCGCAAAAGGTCACGTGAGGTCACCTGCAGACCTCACGTGACGCTCGCATGACATCACCGATGACATTAACATCACGTCTTGCGTAGTCTTGCACTTCTTCACGTCTTGTCTCAGGATGATCACAACTCAAAAATGACAAAAGCAAGACAACACCTTGTTTGTTTTCATTTCCAATATGACAAATGTCCACAATTTTCCATACATTTTGTCTTGTTCTCGTCTTGATACGCTCTGGCGTCGATAATGTCTTAGTGGCGGTCGGCGCGGTCTTGACGACAACGCTAGTCACGTGCGAGCATATTGTGACATTTGTCACGTGACCGTCATGTGACCGTCATGTGACCGTGACGCGGCAGGCGGCCATGAAGGCGGTGGTGGCGACCAGTCGGATGCACGAGTCGTCTCGCCGCCGCACCGACAGCTGCGAGCTACCCGCCTCGGGGACGTCACGGCAGAGCAGCATGCAGCAGGACCCGCCCCCTGAGGCAGCCGACCCCGCCCCCAAAGACAAGGAGGCCACGCCCTCGGGGAAGCAAAGGGAACAAAGTAGTCCCGTCCCTTCTCGCAAGCCCGACGCGGCGTCCGCCCCGACCAGGCCGCCGCTGCGTGCCGAAGGCCAACGGCATGCCAGATCCACGGTGGCCCCGCCCAGGCCGCCCAAGAAGAGCTGCTCGCTAGGCCACGCCGCCGCCGCCAGGGATCGGCCCCCGAGCCCCGACGCTCTCAGCAACGGCTTTGTGGCGGGGGCGGAGCCTGCCGCTAAGACCGCCCACGGCCAGTGAGCTCTTTCCAGAGACGCTAACGTGCTAACGGGATAATGTTGACAAACGATTACAAATGGACTTTTACTGACAAGTGCATGAAAACTGCGGCTAGCATGCTAGCTAATATGCTAACGTCTGAAATGTTGTCAATCTGTTTACACTAGCTGTTTTTTCAAGTTAGATAAGGTGACTTTTTTTATATTTAAGATTTCTTTTCTGCTTGAAAGATTCTTTGTTTTCTTGTTTGGCTGGCTAGCGTATTAGCATTAGCAGTTAGCATGTTCACAACGACTCCCTTTTACGCTCAAGTTTGTTTGTTTGTTTGTTTACCTCACCTTGAAAAAACACGCATGTCAGCTTAGCTTAGCATCAATGTCTGGTCCAGTTCTGGCAAGACTTCCTGGTGGTTGCAAAGTAACAGGAACGCTTCAACAAAATGTCAACAGGAAGTCCGCATATAAGCATCGGTGCCGACACTTTAAAATAAAACCAATAAGAGCTTTCCCGCAGAGGAAGTTTGTGCGTGTCACTTCCTGTTCCACCTTTGTTATTGTTTTAGCTTAGCTTAACAGCCTATGCATGATGCTAAGCTACGCTAACATTGAGAAGACGGCGAGGACGTCGGAGAGTTTGCGTGGGCGATGTAAATAGTGTTCTTGTGTTTGTCATGTGGTCACATGATGCAGACAGGAAGTGACATCATCAGACCTCAGTAAAGTTTCTTCATTCCAATTGTTGACTTGTCATGTTTTTGTATGTGTGACACTGGGTGGCCATGTTTGTAGTTTTGTGGCATCGGGACGTGCGCGCCTGCTGGACTGACCGTCATGGCTGACCGTCCACTAGAACGCGAACTGAACAATCATAGAATGATCGGTGACTGACGATCAACAATGTGAGTGGAGGTGAAGATGCAATGATGCCTTGCGGCCTGCCAGGTGGCGCCAGAGTCGCATCAGTGACACTCCAAACCCACTCGGGGCTCACCCTTGACCTCTGATGTCATTCACTTCACTTCAATTTCTTCAGAGTAAATTGAGGGACGGGGTACCAGGAGGAGGGGGGGGCAGGGGGGGTTATCGCCACTGCCTTCGGTGCCGGTTGGCGTGAGTTCGCTTCCCCGCCCTGGAGCCCGTATATGTGTGTGAGTGCACCAAAAATAAAAAGTAGATTGAGGGTCAAGATGGATGAATTGATCATCATCGTCCTCAATCATCGGTCATTGGCGGCTTCAATAAGCTGTCTTGCTTCTTCTTTGGCTTTTCAAACATTTCTTTGGAACCCGACCCTTTTTTAAGCCTTCACCGCAAAACTCGCATGTGAAAATCCACAAGAAAGCAAGTGTGGCTCGGTCGCCACGGCAACAGCAGCACACTCAACACGGGACACTCCGGAAAAAGCCGTCATAAGGACCGTTTGCGTTTGGAAAGACAAAAAAAGAAGCTTTCTTCATTTTTCCTTTGCTGCCTTCGAGGCAGGAACGTCGAGCTGCTGCCAAATATTTGCACTCCCTGCGCAGGTCAGCTGCTTCACACACTCACACACACACAAATGCACACAAATACACACAGCCAAATGCAAAGAAAGAAACCGACACGCACCATCATTGCAAAAGGTGTTGTTGTGTGGCCGCCTCGCACAATTCGGAAGCCGCTGCAATGGATTTGGTGTCTGAACGTGCAGAAGAAGTTTGCGTTGGCGTTGGAACCCGCCCTCCCCGACCGAGTCATGCGTGGTGGTGTCCTTGGGCAAGGCACTTGACACACTTTGCCTCCAGTGCTGGTGTATGGAAGGTGAAGGATTATAATACGTTTTGTAATCTTTTGCGTGTTCAAATAAATCAAAGATGAGATTCTTGTGAAAAGGGTCCTTGCAAGGTGGATTTATTACAGAGATCTCTGGTCACACAATCGCATGTCACCCAAGCAGTGTCGTCCAAGAATGTGTGTCTGCTCTTTTGCCCACACAGCCTTTTTATTCAAAACATCAGGAAACGCCTCCCGTCATCCCGTGAGGTACAGAATGAGTTTGCATTTTGCCAGTAAACTAGATCGTCCTTGAACTTGGACTTTCACATTTCGACAAAACACAATCGCAGTATGCTAGAAACAGGACAAAAGAGGGAATTTAGACAAAACAAGATAACAGATAGGTTAAGGTCGAGTTATATTGAGTTTGACTTTATTACACCTGCATTCTACACATCTATAACTAAATTCAAAATGGTTAAAATACAAAATAAAGAATTAAAAATGTTAACAATGTTAACAAAGGTGCCAATGTTTGGTGGTGGCGGGCGGGGCCGTAGGCGCACGCTGGCAGCCACGCTTCCTTCCGTCACTGAGTAGCTCAGCGCCATCGCAGTGTGAATGTGTGAGCGCACAAATTATGCGTCCGTTGCAAAGCGTCTTTGAGTGGCTCGAAAAGCGCTCCATAAATCTCATGCATTATTATGATTATTGTCACAAAATGCGGCCGCTTGCCCCACAAGTCCACGTTTTATTTACGTGACACGCACAACATGTGGAAATTGCCTTCATCGGAACCCGCAGTCCACGTGAAACATCCAAACGTGTAAAGACGGCGGACGTGCCGGCAAGCAGCAGCTGCCGTCGTTTGGTCAAACTTCCGACACCGACGTCCTAATTTGTCACTCGCGAGTGCAAATTGTTGCCAACGTGTGGAAATTCTGCGCAGGAGTGTCAAGTGGCAAAGTCATGTGACGTCCGCCCTGCGGCAAATCGGCCGTCAAAAAATAATCATCAGCATTATTTGGACTTCATTAGAAGAAGAAGAAAAGCCTTCATTGTCATTTACAACGAAATTAAATAGAATAATAAAATAGCATATCATAAAATATCTAGATATGTGCAGTATGAACAATGTACGCAAAGAAGTGTGAAATACACGTTATTTGTATTGCGCACACTTTTGTTTGGATTGCACAGATTGCGTCCGTCCAGTCGGCGTTGACGAGCCTTTGAAGTTGTTATGATGTTTTTGAACGCAGTCATGCGAGGACGTCTGCAATTTGACTGCACAACAATTTGCAATGAAGTTGAAAATGAAAGATTCTTTTACAACAACTGACCACATTGATGCAAGAATTGAACAAATTGCTGCCAGCAAAAGTCATTCCTGTTTGTTGCGCACGAACAAATTTAGCAAATATAAATGAAGAGTCGTGAAATCAACGTATAAAAAGCAGGATGGACGAGAAGTTGAAGTTGACGTTTGATTTAAAAAAAAAAAACAGAGCTGAGATGAATACTTGCCGTTTTCTTTCTTCTTCCTTCAAGGACAAGCAAAATAAGGTGTCGCCGTCTAGTGGTCGATGTTGGAATTTCAGCCTGAATCATGAATCGCTAAATAGCAGAAGTTGGCAAGTTCGTGCATAGAATTGAGTTGACTGGTTTGCAGCCTTCTCGTTTCAGGCGGACGAGTAGACTTTGACCGGATGTAAACAAGCCGCCAGGTGGAGTGCTTGAGGGGGGGGGGGGGGTTCTCCCCCATGCATGCACGTGCGCGCGCAAAGTTTCGCACGTGTGCTGCGGGCACAAGCGAGGACGGGAAAGAGGCCAGCAAAGGAAGAAGGTGGAGGAGGAAGGGTGTGGTCCGAGAGGAGGGAGCAATCGGGGAGGAGAGGCGAGGCCACGATACCGAGCCTGGGCTCAGCTCGTCGCGATCTTGCACCCGCGTGCGCGAATCATGACGACGGCGGCGGCGGAGGCGGTGACGTCCAAATCCGGCAAGATGGGCAGCGGCACCAAAGCGGCGCTGCTGGTGCTGGCCCTGTGGTCCGTCGTGTCTCTGGTGGTCATCGTGGTGTGGTCCACGTCTCCGGACCTGAAGAGCTCGGCCAGCTGCCGCCAGGACCTGCGGGACAGCCGGGAGAAGATCCTGGGCGCCGAAGCGCTGTGGGCGCAGGACAAGGACGAGCTGGAGCGGCGGCTGGCGGGGGCGCGCGAGCGGCTCGAGCGTCACGAGGCCGCGCTCGAGATGCTCGACCGGCGGCTGCGACTCGCCAACCGGACCCTGGACGCCTGCCAAGCGCGCGAGGTACGAACAAAAGCCAACCGAAAAGCAACATTTACACGCTGGCGTGACTTGGCTCTCAAGAGCAAGTTGTTGCGCGCGCATGCGTGTTGGCGCTCTCCAGGGTGAGTGCATGCTCAAATCCTTAAAGATTCGGAAATTGGAACGTCACTGTGAACGAAAGGCGACCCGTTGGTTATCAGACGGGACTTAAAAGAGGACAAAAAGAGCAACGAAAGTCAGACGACAAAAAAATCTTGTACTTCAACTTGCGAAAACAAATCAAATCAGATTTAGGGCTCATGAAATCTTCCTCTCGCGTCATGAGGAAATTCTTGCTCATGCAGGAAATTGAAAATATTGAGCCATCGTTGCGTGTGTGACAATTGGTGGCACTTTTCAAACACGAAGCCGCGTTAAGCTGGCGCCATTTGCAAAAGACAAGAAACAACAAGAAATGCTGAAAAGTCCAACTCCTCATTGCTCACACCCCTGTCGGCGCGTGTGCGTGCGCGTGTGTGCGTGTGATCTGAACTCGTTCTTTCTCTGCTCTGCCTCGGAGAGAAAGTGAAGAGCAGGGATGGCGCGAAAACGGGGCTGCGAGGGGCTGCGAGGGGCTTCAGCTGTCAGAAAACCTGCCGAGCCCCCATTCAAGCCTTCCAGCGTTTTGATGTGATATTCCGGAAGGTCTCGCTCAAGCCGGACCCTTTTTGGCCCCAGGAGACAACAAATCCTGGAGCCGTGCATGCCGGGTGAAAAGATCGAACGGAAGAAAATGGACGTCTGCGCATTTGTCATCATCGTCGCAGCAGCAGGGGGCACTTTTTGGATCTTCTGCCACACGAACATCTCCTTTTGGCTCATCACAGAAAAATGATGATGCAAAAGCACAGAAAGGAACAAGGTTAATGACGAGTGTGCGTGTGTCTTCTAAATATGTGTGTGCGGGGAAAGCAGCGGGCAAGTCTGGTCGGCGCTTCAAGTGTTCCGTTCGTGTCCGTCATGTTGACGTTTTCTTGCAAAATGGAGCCCGTTCACATTTGGCCTCCAAACGCAACCAACAACAAATGAGCACATAAAAATGTTTTCCATGTAAAAGTGTGGAAAAGTCCCAAATTAGGAAATCCCTGGCAACATTCCCGCCCCTTCGGAAAAGTTCGGTCGGGTCAGAAAGCGGGCGTAAAACCTCACGCACGTCACGTCACGTCGCGTCACGTCACGCGCTTGTTGCCACGTGAAATTCTGCGAGGGACGACAACAACTTTGAAAAAAAAAACTTCAATATGGCTCGTCTTCGTCGCACGTTTGCTTTTTTTAATCTACTGGAAAGCGACTTTACAGAAAGCCTCAATTTAGTAGACATACTGTTGCCACACAACATCCCGTAGAGGCCCAAGGTCAGCCCCCCCCCCCCCCCTCCCTGGCGCCTCCCTCCCCAAGTAGAGTGAGTAAACTAAAGAGCGACACAACTTTTCCAGCCTTCAACATGTTGCTTGGAAGAAGTGACTGTTTGTGCCACACACACCCACCCACTGTGACTCACCCCCCCCCCCCCCCCCCCCCCCCCACACACACACACACACACATTCCCCCCCACCTCCTCCCTTCCTGCCGCGACTCCCTTTCCTTCCTTTTCCAGTAGCGGCCGTGTTGCTGGCAAAGAAAGCATCAGCAAGGTTTGCCTTGGCACGCCGCCGCTGTGCTTGTGCTAAGCTAGCGTTAGCGCCAGAGGAGCACGTGACGTGATTGGCCGACATCTTCATGTTGTTGTTGCTTGATAAGATCCCGTTGTCATGGTTACGGACTACCAGCAGCTTCTAAAAATGGAAACTTTTCCTTCCAAGTCACCAGCTGCTTTTACTTAACGCCAGCCTGGACTCAATCACAAGACAACCCAAAAGAATGCCACGGAACCAAACACAACACAACTGAACTGAACTTCACGACAAGCAACCATTTTAGACCACAACCAGATTAGGAAGAAGCACACACACACACAATCACTGTCAAAAAATGGATCTTAATCCCTTGAGTCTGTTTGTTCGTTTTCCCTTTCAGAAAAGCTCAACAAGATCAGGATTCCGCATTTGATGTTTTTGAGTGTCAGGATTGGAGCCAGCTGCGTTTTCAAACTTCAAACTACGTCATAGTTCAGCGGCACATGTTTTTTGACCGGCTCACGTTAGCCGTGCCAGGACAAAAAATAGAAGAAGAAGGAAATGAAGTCGAGTAAATGCTGTCAAAAGATGCGTCGCGTTTATTTGCATGTGATGGATCCCACTTGTTGTGCGCTGGTCTGAAACGTTTCTCCGGAACATCAGACGCTGAGAAAAGTCGCCAGCGACGACTGTTTGCATTCCACTTTTACTCGGCATCGGCTCAATGCTAACATGCTAATGCTAGCGTGTTCCAAACTATTGTGTGTGTGTGTGTGTGTGCAGGCGGTCCTAATGGCCAACATCAGTGTGCTGCAGGAGGAGGCGGAGCTTCAGCAGCAGGCGCAGCTCAACTTGACCAATCAGCTGCAGCGTCTAGAAGGTAAGATGGCCGACGGCGTCCGCTCGTAGCCACGGTAACGGTGCTGTTTGCATCTAGATCACGCCGAGGCGCTGCAGCACAACCTGACTCAGAGCGGCCATCTTGTGGCGGCCTGCTCCAGCCTGAAGGCGGCCGCCGACAACCACGCCGCCGCCGCGCAGACGCAGACGCTCGCCTGCGAGGCCAATCGGGAGTTTCTGCACAAACAGCTGTGAGTTAGCATGCGTCACCTAGCCGCCATTATTTTAGCTAACGGAGATGACGTCCGCGATACGTCATCCAAACTCAACCAATAAGCTCCACTAGCTTAGCACGCTAGCACAGCATGCTAGCCCTTAAAGGTGAAGGGGGTCCGTTTGATTTAGCGTAATTGCTAGCATTGCTCATGCTAATGCGAGTCCCCTCCCGATAGCAAAATTGTGAATTGGATACTGTAAAAAGTGCCTGTAAAAAAGAAAAAAAAAAAGGGGGGAAAGAAAGACAACTTTCCCCAAACTCAATTTGCATGGAATCCTGTCACGTGTGGAGTGGGAGGACCCAAAGGCAGGAAGGCAGAAGAACCACGGCAGGGACGCGTGCAACTCCATTTGAATCAACCAACAAACCACGTGGACAAAAAGCTTACTCAACAAAAGGCGACGACGACAAAAAGGTGTACGTCGCGGGCAAAAACAAGAAAACACAAGATCACGCCGGAGGGCGGACAAAACAGAGAGGAGTGTGGAATGCAAAGACGATGAAAGAAAAACGCTACTAGTCCAATCACTAGTGGCGTCCACAACACCAGGAAAGATTGCTGCTAGAATGGTAGCAGAATCACAGTCAGGTCTGGTGAGGGGGGCCACGGAGCAAGAACCCGACACCCCTCGCTGTTGCTGCCAGGCTTTTATTTTGGCCTGATGACCTCATGGGCAGCAGGTGTGTCGGCAGGCTCCGCCCTCCAGCTGTTTCCCCGGCAACTGCAAGGGAAAACAGAAACAGCTGAAAAGCAAACATGACACAATCCATTTTCAAAATTCTAGCTGCGAAAGCGGCCCTGAGTCCATTTTGATGTCAAGTAAGTGTGTCTGCAAGTTGCATTGAATTTCTCACACTTCCCTTTTTTTTTTTTTTTTGGTAAGCAACGCTATCTCCTTCAAAAATATATTATTTTTTGGATGGCGAGCTACAGCGCTGTATTTCTTTGGAGCGACATCAAGCTTTTGTTGACTGCGGAAGGCTACCACGCGCGCACGGCGTCCTCTGCTGGCCAACACCAACATTACACGTGTGACATGTTGCCGTGGAAACGTCACAACAAGGCGGCGGGCCGCGAACTTGTAAAGAGCGAACCGGAGGGCGTCACGGAACATTCCACAACTTTTTGCACCTCAACGCAAAATATTTCAAGCCCAAAAAAACACAACTCGAACAATTGCACCGCGTGTGAGCGTCCATGTTGATTTCTACTTATCGTATGTGTGTGTGCGCTTGTTTGTATCTGTGTGTATTCGTGTGCTTTTGTGTGTGATTTTGTGTCCGCTCTTGCGCAGCGTGAAGTGTCAAGAGGCGGCGTCGGAAGCCCCGCCCCCTCCGCAGACGCACCAGAACCCGGCGCCGCCCGGCTCCGGGTCCGGGAAACTGTCGGCGGCGCCCGCCATGGTGGCGCTGACGTTGTGCGGCCGCCTGCTCGTCAGCTGAGTGAGTGACGTCACACGCGCGCCGACTGACCTGTGACCTGTCCCTAATAAGTGCCCTGTGTGTGCAGGACGCCGAGCACTGCGGTCCGAGAAGGGGCGGAGCTTGGAGGGACTACACGACTGCTGCACAAAAAGGACACGCGCACGCACTTACACGCACTCACGTTTGAAAAGCTGCAGACAGGTTGCTGCCACCAGAGGTCGCCACTTATTAACCAAAAGGCGACTGCGCCCGTCAGATGGCGCCTGGGGGGGGGGGGGGGGGGGCTGCGACCAGGCCCGTGTCCCCTATGAATGACTTGACAAAAACCTTGACGCACTCGAGACTACTTGGACTTGGACTTTTAAAGGCTTGACGCGACTTGTTGTTCATTTGCTCCGTTTGCTGTCCAAATGTGAAAATCCAAATGTTGGTTGGAGCCTTCTTATTTAGTTCGTGCTTAAAGTTGGACTTTTTGTCGATTGTTTGCTACAAGCGTTTGAAAATCAAAAAGGAAGTGTTTGGCGTTTTGCTTTTGTGCACGTTTCCTTCGCCGCATTTCTTTGTTGTGTTGCTGCGAGTTTGTGCAGCTGACGGCCGCCGCATGCAGCTGCCAAAAAACAACTCCGGCCATTTCCAAAGCAAGTGATTTTGCATATTGGAGCAAAACACAGCAAATACTTATTTTCCAAAACAGGTGTGGCGTGCGGCTTGTGATAGATATTATAACGTTTTTAATACTTCATTTTATTTTATTAACCATTGTTACACATTATTAACATTTTAATTCTTTATATTAACCTTGTCGAAATGTTTTGTGTCCTGTGCAGAGCAGATGGTGTTGATTTCGGTATTATCTGACCTTAAACTGGGTCATACTATTTAGTCTAAAAAAGTTCCTTCTCAGCGTTTTGTGCGAAAACACATTTGGTCCTTGAGAACAGAATGTGTTTTGAACACCCACACCTGACTCTGTTTTCGCCATCGCTCACGGAAAAGTACCAGAGAGTATGTTTTGTCTACAAATGAAAGAGAGGAGGTCTTTTTAACTATAAGAAACCGTTGTGCACGCGGAAGAGCTACATTTGACGCTCTGAATCCCACCTGTTTAAGTGATGATTAGAGGCAGTTATTTGTCCAGAGATTCTCTGTTTTTTATTCAATCATTTTTGCAAAGGTGTGTTTTTCTTGCATTAAATCGATCTTCATTTTTGGAACACGCAAAGAGGACATCATTTATTCCTCCTTCACATGCCACCTAAATGTCAAGATCGTGTTGTGTTGCCGGGCCACTGCCGGCTTGAGAGATGAATGATTCGCTTGTGAGTTTTTTTTCCACATACCTCCGTTTTTTTTGCTTTGACTTGCATCCAGGTTGGATGATTTGCCCGCTAAATTGCCGATCTGACGCTGACCAACAAATGACAACTTGAGACCGGAAGATTGACTCGACACGCGAGACTCAAAGTAGATCCCATGTCGACGCTTTGCCACCAAATGGCCACTAGGCGTCATGTGCTGCCTCTAGTGGCCGCGTCGAGTATTACAAAACCCTAACTCGTGCGACTGAAAGTGTGCCTTTTTCTTTCTATCTTGAGGACTGTCATCGTCTGTCAAGTTTTTGCTCTCAAATCATGCACTGGGGCTGCTGAATGACATATTGTGCTACCGACCGTCATGAAAATAAAGATGATGCTTCTCTGCCACCTTTTCGTCTCCTCCTCAAAGGGGCGTGGCCAACACAGCACACTGAGCACAGCTAACAATTGTTTCAATAAGTGATTCATCTGTTGATTATTTTAAGTGATGAAAGAATTGGATGAAACAAACAGGTTGAAATTGCCAGCACACATTGATTGGCGAGGATGACTTCCTGGTTTGTGCCTTTGGTCAGCAAATGTTGCTGATTGTTTTCCAAAGTCTTCTTTTGACCGTCGCTGGAGATTGACGGTCGACAGGCTGAACATTTTTTTGAAGGCCAACAAGCTCTCGACAACATGAAACAGTTCTCACAATTGTTGTTAATCAATACATGAATTGTTGCATCCCTGCTAAAAGTGGACAAACGCCGCATAATTCTAATATTTGCCATTTAAAGCCCGTGTTGTTTTCTAGTCACAGGTTTCTTGGAATGTTTTCATAAAAAGTTCATTTTCTGGGCTTAATAATAATAATAATAATGATAGATGGGATTTCTACAGTGCTTTTCGGGACACTCAAAGATGCTTTACAATGGAAACATTATTCATGCACTCACACGTTCACACTGTGGTGGCGATAAACTATGCAAGTAGCCACAAAACTGACATGTGCACCTACGGCCCCTCCCACCACCATCAGCAGCAGCAGCAGCAGCAGCAGCAGCAGCAGCAAACATTCGCACCATTGTGAGTGACAGTGGAGGTCATGTGTGTGAAGTGCCTTGCCCAAGGACACAGCGACACATGACTTGGAGAGAGCGGGAGTCGAACAGACAACCTTTGATAGCCCAGCTTGTGAATTTTTGACATCTTTCAGCCACTTTCTTCTTCTTTGTCAAACAAACCCTTTGGCTCTCCCTTCCACTTCTGGAGACAAAGACAAAAATCCCTCTAGGAATTGGCAACGTACTTTTGCTTTGAACGCATTCGTTCAAATAACTTGACAGATCTCAGCTGAGGGGCAATCAAAACAACTGTCACCGGAAGTATTTTGTCCCTCCAGAAAAGACGAAGACGAAGAAGCTCATGTGAAACCCTCCCTTTCAAAATAAAATCACCCATTGAAATGAAATACACCAAAATAAGTCAAACATTTGTCAAGTTGTTGTCAAACGGCCCATTTTGAAAAGATGAGCCGTTTGGAATGGACACGCAAGCGCAGCCCCTCCCTCACCACTCGCCTCTCGTTCGGGCATCTTCGGCTCTTTCCGGCGAAACCAAGCTGAAAAACAAAAGAAAAAGGTTTTTCTTTCCGTTCTCATGGATGAAATATTTCACTTTGCATCCGTTCTAGCCAGTGTTAACTAGAGAGCCTTCATCCCCATCGTCATCGCCATCCTCATCATCATCATCATCATCATCATCGTCATCGTCACCACATCCCCCCGCCCCTCCCTGGCGCTCCCCGCATCATCGTCGTCGTCTTCGTCGTCGTTTGTCTTTTCTTTGCTTCTTTCCTGCTGGTCGTGTTGACAGACGAGCACACGAACAACATCTCAAGGTCAGACGCGCTTCTTGCTTTTCGGCTTGTGTTGTCCTCCTCTCCGTCTGATTTTGCACGTCTACGTGTTTGGCGGTGGGGGGCAAGATGGAGGCAGGATGACGAGCGGCAGTCGGGGGGGAGGAGGACGGGGGTGAAGGCAGGTGCATGCGAGAAAATGGAGGCTGGACAAAGAAAGGACGAGCACGCACAACATCATCTTGAAGCATTTCGATGCTGCATTGTAGCCTGCCACATGAACGTGCTAACGTTGCAGTCTAATTACCTCCAACATGACCTACATTTTGCATCTTAGGGGCATGATGATGATGATGATGATGATGATGATGATGTTGATAATGATGATGATGATGATGATGATGATAATGATGATGATGATGCTTTCACATTTTGTTCTTGAATTGAAGCTTTCAAGGATGATTTGCAATTAAGCATAATATGATTCATCATTCATACGAAATAACGAAATAAAAATGTCCAGCAGCAGCAGGAGAGAGAGAAAGAGAAAGAAGGCGTGGTTTACGTACGTCCTAGGCACGCTTTTATTTTCTCTTCTTTGCTTAGCAATTGCTAATCAGATGATTTCTTTTGACTGGAAGCCAGCCAAATCTTTACCTGCTAATCTGTGCTCAAAGAGACTAAGCTAACTGCTAATTATCAAGGGAGCAGGAGCAGGTTATATGATTCCGAGCCACGTCATTATGTGCGAAACAATGCTAATGCTAAGCTAGGCTAGGCTCATGTCCTGTGTGTTGCATTGTGGCCTGTCTTCGCCTCTGGTTACCATGGTAACCAGACCTCTTAGGAGGACCTTTGCTCACTTGTCTTCACAGAGCTAACTAGCATGGCGTTAGCACGGCGGCAGGTCACATGACTTTTCCATGCTAAGATGAGCTAGCCTTCGAGGCTAACGACACACAGCGCATCTGTCCTTCTGCCTGCGGATGCGGTTGCCATGGCAGCCAGTCTTAGGGGGAGGAGGGAAGCGGAGGGGAGGAGTCAGTCCTAGACACTCGTTGTTCATCTTTTGATGCAAACAGATAAAGATGAAGATGCAAACAACAGCAAGTTGCTTGTTGCTAGCAAGTCGCCCGCCACTTTCAGGTCGCCGCGTCCTTGTCCCATGTCAGATGTTTCCGTAGCGATCGCACCCTCAGCAGCCTGATTATTGATGTTTCCATCTGCTGCTGTGTTTCGTAACAAAATCACTTTTGTCATTGATCACCTTTGATTTTGTTTTGCCATGATCCCGAGGCTCCGCCTCCACATGTGCCGTCTGAACAGCGGCAAGCTGAAGTCAACAAATGAATCGACTTCATTTGGACTTGACGACTGCGGCGAGCAACAACTTGCACAATCAAGCCATCATTCTATCGATCATTCCATTCATTCCTCAAAAAAATGGTAGTAAAATAGATATAAAAAGTCAAAATGTGTTCTGCATTCACAAAATCGTTTTTTCGATGACTTATCTATGAGCTGATTCTTGTTGTTTCTTCGGTCATGTATGATACGAGCAAGTACAATTGCGCAATTTCGTCTTCTTGGCAACTGATTGATGCAAATGTTGAAAAAGTCGAGTAGGTCAGTTGAGTCGAACGCAAAAAATAGCAACTCATCCGATGTTGCAAATACTTGCTGAGTGGTGTTCAGGTCGAAGGACCCTTCCGACATGATGACATCATTTTGTCACCTTGCAAACGTTTGTGATTCGGGGAGTCGGTCGGGAATGCAGCGCTGCGATGAACGATGTCCTTTCATTGTTCCGAAAACTGGAGTATAATCATGTCAACTCCTCCCCGCGTGTCCCGCAGGGGCGCCGCCCTCCGCGCCAGCGTGACCATGGCCAACGCGGTGGCGTCCTACGACCAGCTGGCTCACCAGGTGGCGGCGCTGCGCAAGGAGAACTCCCACCTGAGGAGGGAGCTAGAGGACAACTCCAACCACCTTTGCAAGCTGGAGACGGAGACCTTCGGCATGAAGGTCGCCTTGACCTCTGCAAGCTCATGGATCCGTTTGACGTGACCCGTTAATCATGTTCTTGTTGCCGTGTCCGCCGCACAGGAAGTGCTGAAGCAGCTGCAGTGTAAACTGGAGCAGGAGGCGGGCACTTTGGCGTCGTCGGGACGCAGCGACGTGCTACACCAACTCAAAGGTTTGACGTCTGCCCGCATGTCTAATGGCCACTAAATAATATCCTCCCTTCGCTTTTAGCATTAATAGCGATGTTTTAAAAACTTTAAATATGCAGTGGATGTAATTCTTACCGTCGTGCGTTTAGTTTTACGGTTAACACCGACTGCGGTGCCAATAAACAACTTAAAGCCCGCTTAGAAACAACAGAAGAACCAGAATAACATACGCTATACGCTTGTTTGTTGCTAATGCTACGCAAGCAAAATGGTGCATTCAGGGTCTTTTCACAGTGTCGGAAACGTCGGTTTTCTTCGATAACGTTTTAAGGGGAAAATAATCGTCCTTTTGGCCCAATTGGCTGATTGTTTTAGCCGATGTTTGAAGGCTAATAAGCGGCCGATTAATTGGTGGCGCAAATCTCGCAATTGCAGACTTGCCTAGAGTGTAAAAAAAATCTTCCTTATCTGCAATCCGGCGGGCTAACTGTTCAATGCTAATGCTAAGCGCTAATGTGTTTCAGAGCTGCACATGGACCTGACCAACTACTACGAGCTGAAGCATCAAGGTCATCAAGGTCATCCGTTGCGTCTGCTGGCGGACAATCAAGCAGGCCCGGCTGAGCGAGAAGACCACCTGGCTCCGCCCCCGCTCTCCTGCCACCCTTCCTCCTCCTCGTCTTCGGGCCGGCCTCCGTCTTGCGGCGACGTTTCCGCCATCTTGTCGCCGCATCAATTCCTGGACGGGGCCCCGCCCAAAACGGCCGTCTTCAGCGGTGCGGACGGACGCCTGAGCGACCATCACATGGACGAACTCTACAAGGAAAGGTGAGCGGGCCGCTGCCGCCGCCGCCGCCGACGCTGACCTTTGATTGATTTGTTTCCTTTTCAAGCGCAGCCTTGCTGATGCGTGCTGCTTTCACTGACAAGATGGCTGCAAACAGACAGGAAGCACTTCTAAAAATCTCAGCTGGTCGTGCCGACATTGTTCGACTTTTGTGAATCCTCCGATGACAAACGGAAAGAAAAAATGCACGCGCTTTGGCTGATCATTGATTGGCCGGCACGGACGAGCTACGTTCCGACCGGACGTGCTGCAGCTGTTAGCAAGCTCATAATTCAATCCTAGCAGCAAATATTGCTAACTGCTAGCAGTGCTCTCGTCTAGATTTGCGCAGAGCTGATGGGCTGGATGGGATCGGCAGATATTTGGAATATTTATGCAAAATGGCTGATCGGTTGGAATGTCATCGTTTGCCGATCGATCGATCAATGGCGTCATCCGCAAAGGAAGAGCTTACATCGTTCTTAGCATATGTGATACGGGGGGATTTTGTAGCCAATGCAACCCAAACACACACACACTTACTTTCTGTGTAATTGAATTCTAATCAGCATTATTTATAATTAGGGTTGAATTGTTCCGATTTTTTTGTAATGCAGTTCAATAGGTGTCAATTCTACACAAATTTGGGCAATTGGTGGGCCAGTGTCGCCAATTGGTCCCAATTGGTCGACATTACAGAGGATAAAAAATAGATGGGTTTATTTTGCCATCTGATGGATAACCAGATGTGTTCTTTTTAGTTGTTAGTTGATGGTGTTGAAAATGCGGCTCTCGTCCCACCGCAGGAATCAACTTTTGGGAGAAATTGACCGCGAGGAGCGAGAGCGCTGTTGGTACTTCAGCCAGTTGGAGGCGCTGTCGCAGAAACTCACACACCTGCCTCGCATTGACACGGTAAACACACGTCGCCAACTCATCCCTAGTCATGGCACGCACGCGCAGCCCACAACTAACTAACCCAACTAACCCAACGTTAAAAACATGAACGCTTGGTTTGCTTTGGAGTCATTGACCTCAAAAGTGTGTCGTCGGTTTAGTTGAACCCGCAGCAGAGAGTTAAGGTGACTTTCCCCCGCTGAGTGTGAAATGCTGTCATTGCTCCGATGGTCCTGAAGGTCCCAAGAGTGCTTGCCACGAATGCTGCTGACGATTTGTCAATGCAAAGCGTCTCGTCCAATCGTCTGTCTGGGTTTTGCTTGAGACTTTCGATGCACTTCGACGTGCAAACATGCCGGACGACGTCGTCTGTGTGCGCACGTGTGTGACGTGCGCGGCGTGTGTCCCGTTTGCTGCAGTTTTCGCTGCAGATGGACTTCATCCGCCAGCAGCTGGAGTTTGAAGTCCAGCAGGTGCGCGCCGTCATGGAGGAACGCTTCGGCAGCAGCGAGGAGATGATACGTCGCACGCAGGTAGCCCGGCGCAAACGCCGCACGTCTGCCGTCTGCTCGGTCGTCAACACGCCGCAGCTGGACACGTGTGTGTGTGTGTGTTGCAGATGCGTGTCGCTCGTCTAGAGCAGCTGGAGAAAGAACTGCAGGAGACCCAAGGGAGTCAAGAGAGCCAACTTCAGGTATCAAGTCGTCGTACGGGAAGGTTGGACTTTTCGGGGGTGCGTACTCGCAATAGTGCACGTGCACTGCTGACGTGAACTTGCGAGCGAGCGTGCGAGCGTCAACGTCCGCACAACGGGAAGACCCAGTCAGTCAAATGCAAGTCCTGGCAAAGGTTTTTGTGCTTGTGGCCCGCCGGCGTGCAGACGTCACGGCCGGCGGCTGGCGTGGGAAGACTCAAGAACACCTTTTGATGGCGGTCTCTGTGGGCTCGCCACCAGACGAGACCAGCCCCCATAAGCCACCCAGGATTGGGATTGGGACAATTGGATTGTCTTTTGGGACAAAAACCACGACAGAGTCTCACAAGTTGCTACTCAAAGTGAAGTCTTCGTTCCTGACTCCTCTTCTTAAATCAAGAGGCTTTTTAGTGGCGGTCTCATTATTACAAGAGCCCACTAAATTCTGCTGGAGTCTTAAATGCAACCAAGATCGTCTTTAAATCTTCATTTTTTTAATTTATTTATTTTTGCAACACTTTAGTTAAAAAAATGTTCAGATTTGAGGTGTTTGTATGTTTTGCTTAGAAAGACTTGCATAAATCTTGTTTTCAGCTGTCAAATTAAGTTGTTTAACATTTTTTTTAGGGTTTTGTTCTTGACTTGTCTCGGCTTGTATCAGTCTTGGTCTTGACTCCCAAAGGTTTTGGACTTGGTGAGTTGTGGTCTCGGGCTCAGATGGTGTGGTCTTGAACACAACACTAGCGTTAGCGATCTACAGCTAATCAGATCTTGCCTGATGCCCGATGGGGACGGGCCGGTAGGAGATGAAGTCCGTAAAGGTTGAATTTGTAGGATGAGGGTACGAGCTGCATTTGTCTTTAGGGTGAGCAGCTCATCCTGAGTCTGCTTTGCCACCCCCGCGTCGGGCTGCAGAGTGTGACGGAGGCGTTGTACGCCCAGAGCCAGAAGGCCGGGTAGAGGGGCTCCGTGAAGGCGGCGTTGAAGGTGTGGATGAGCGTCATGGAGTTGCGGGAGACGCAATAGAAGGACAAGGAGCCGGCGGCCCAGTCCAGGTGCACGCCCACCCTGTGGGTGAAGGGTCGCGGCGTGCGCCGTGCGGCCGTCCGCTTGTCGTGGCTCGCTGTGTACACGCACTCGGAACATTCCAGACTCCAAGAGCGCCGGTTGAGTCCCAAGAGGCAGTCGGCCACGTTGCCGTCACGCGCTAAGTCGCCGTAGGCTACGCCCACGTCGGCGCCTCCGCCCCACAGGACCTCCCAGTACGCTGCACCAAGCAGACCCTGGCAGCATAGGACCTGAGGACAGGACAGGACAGAAAGATAGCAGAGGAAACTGGGGACAAGACAGAGCACTGAGGACAGGACAGAAACCTGAGGACAGGACAGGAAGCGCTGCGGATGCTGGTCGCCTCGCAGTGACGACCATGCGCGACTGGACTTCCTGTTGCCTTCGCTCAGCCGCAGCTCGCTATTGGCCGTGTTGCGGTCCAACGTCAGATAGCAGGCCACCGGACAGGACCAGGAAGTGTCCTTTGCGCTGCCCATCTGCTTCCTGTCAAACATCCACCTTGTGTCAGTCAAACTACAACAGCAACTTCCTGCTGCGGCGCTCACCCGACGTCGTCCTTCTTGACATCGGTCCGACATGACAAAATGTCCCCTGCTTCTTCTTCATGTCCTTCCTGGTGCTCTTGACCGCCCCCTACAGACCGTCAAAGACACACAAACCGCACACGCAGGTGTCAAATGTAGTCCAGGAAAAACCCCTGCCACAGTTTGGCTTTAGCCACATTAGCCACAGGTGCGCCTACTCAAGCGGCAGAAAGCCTTGCGTATCATTTGAGCTATTGAGAAAATGAAAAATCATTTCAATGTTAACTAGGGTGACCAACTGTCCCCTTTTGGCAGGACAGTCCACGTTCTTACGTCCTGCTCGGGCGTTTTGTAAATGAATGAAAATGTCCGGTTGGCATTGCGTGACTATCAGGAGGTGAAGCACACGGCGCAACTGCGACTGGTACCACAACTTCAAGGCCGGGCCAAGTGTCCTCTTTTGGGGAAATATGGTCACCCTAGAATCGTCAAGTGAACATTTCTCCTGATCTCTGCCTTGGTCACATGACACCTTGTTGGAAAAGGCTTCATGGTCAGCATCACGGCAAACGTCCCGCACAGTTGAAGAATGACGTCCGCCACTTGCCTGTGCACAAGCCCCGCCTCCTCGCAGCCGTCTGACTTCCTTTGCCGGTCTCCTCGGAGACGTTGTGACTTCCTGTGTGCGGCGTTTGTTGAGGATCAGCAAGCGACGGCGTCCTCTCCGGTAACATTGCCGCCTCCTTATCCCTCCTGTCTGTTGCCGTAAAGACGGCCGACACGTCCTCCTTGAACTGCATCAAGTCGTCTCTCAGTAGAGTGAGAGCGTTTGTGGGCGGGCCTTGGGAGGGTCTGGAGTCCTTAAAGGCCTTCAGGAAGTCCTTCTTGAGGTGCTTGAGGTCCTCACTGAAGATGCGCAAAGCGGGACTGGAGCTTCTGTTCTGCTTGGGAGGCGTCTTGGACCCCACGTCCTGCTCGACCGATTCTTGACTTTGCCCTTCCTCATGGTCATCTGCCGCCGCCACGGCGAGACTCATCGCGACGCTGCCGGCAGGAAGAAACCTCACAGCGGCAAAATGACGACGAGACGTGTTTATGTGGAAGTTGCTCGTACAGTCTGGCGTCCGTATTCAAACGCTTTCACTTCTTCTCAAGCGACATTCTGGTTCCACTTGTTTGTCTTCATTTCTCACCGCAGACAGAACGCACGCACACACACACACACACACACACACACACAAACACACACACACACACACAGACAAGCGGATGTGAATATTGTAAGATGATTTTGTGTATTTGATGGTGCAGATGTGTTCCTAATATTGTGACCACTTTCTCTCCAATTGTGACTGGTTGCTATGGAGACCAGCTGGCCTGTGATTGGTTGTCAGCCGGCTATTCTTGGCCGCTAGCCTCGGCCGCTCTTCTCGTAGAATGCTAACGAGCTGGCGTCTTTGTTATCGTCGCTCACTTCCCAGTTTGCCGTCGTCTGCTGTCGACTTGGCCGCTCTCCAAGCAGGAAGAAAGAAAGAAAACGACGACCGCGCCTCGCCCGGTGAAACGCTCGTTTGGCAATTCTCATCCAAAATGTCTGCCTGTCCACATTGTACACTTGCTTGATGCTGAAAGACACGCACACGCAGACACACAAGCAAATACACGAGTGCCCGCCAATGAAAACATGGAAGTCATTGTCTTCTATTATGCGTGTGTGTGTGTGTGTGTGTGTGTGCGTGCGTGCGTGTGTGCGTGTGTGTGCGTGCGTGTGCGTGCGTGCGTGCGCGCGTGCGTGCGCGCAGCTACTGGGCGCTGAGAGGCCTCCTGCCGGAGAAGCAGAGAGCAACACGTCATCAGCAGGCGCGGACGGGTCTTCAGACGGAGGCAGCAAGGTAGCCAATCAGCTTCCAGTGATCACTCACGTCAGGTGACAGGAAGTGTTGCGCAGCTTCTTGTGAATGCCGACCCCCCCCCCTCCCTCCACGCAGGTGGAGATGGTCTTCTGGCTGCTGTCCATGCTGGCCAACAGAGACAAGGAAGAGATGTCCCGGACCCTGCTGGCCCTCTCCAGCTCGCAGGACAGCTGCCTGGCCATGAGGAAGTCCGGCTGCGTTCCCCTGCTGGTCCAGATCCTCCACGAAGAAGCCGGCGGCGGGCCGGCGGAGGCCTGCTGCAGCCGGCAGGCCAAATCCCGAGCCAGCGCCGCCCTGCACAACATCATTTACTGCCAGCAGGACGAGGGCCAGGCCCGCCGGGAGATGAGAGTTCTGCACATGCTGGAACAGCTCCGGACTTACTGTGACAGCGGCTGGGACTGGATGGAGACCCACACTGAGACCTGTCCCGGTCCAACCAGAATCACTGGTGAGTGATGTTCATGTCACGTCAACCTAGAACATTTGATAAACAACAGACAAGGAAGGAAGACAAGAGAGTTGGATTCTTTTTGCCCGCGAGGAGAACGGACAGAGATGTGCACGGATTACAATCTCCTACCCGCTCTTAAAGCATACTTTGTCGAGTCCTCTGTTTTTAATAGGATGTTCCCTAGTTACACAGATGTTGCTGCTCTAAAGGGGAGGGGGACACAGCAGCAGCAACCATCTTGGATATGGCGCTGAAGGTTTCAACAGTCAAAGTTCAACAGTTCATCCGCAAAGTGTTTCAGCAGCTATCTTGTGATAAGGCACAGTTTCTGTCCTGCAGCTGCAGGAGCATCCTTCTCACGAGTCTCTGCTCTCTTCACAGATAACTCCAACTCACACGATTCAAATAAAGTTATTCCGCTGAATAAATGCTTTACAATACTGTAAGAGTAAACATGGGATAACTTACTGTATATACATTTATTCTAACAGTTCAGCATGATCGGACTTTTTCATGAAGCAAGCGCGGACATTAAGTCCGAATGAAATTCAAACCACAAATGGTCCGGTTCTCTTGAAGTTTTCAAAAGGGTCCTTCTTACGTTGAATCCGTGAGATCGCTGATTCCCAACCAGTGAGCCGTGAGAGATCGATCATTGAGCGCGCCTCGGAAATATAAAATTGAAACGAATTGGTCCCCAAAAATTGTATCTGCTCCAAACGTGTTCAACGGCCCACGCCAGCGACATGTAAGTGACGAGCACAACAATCCAAAACTGTAATTGTTCACTTTTGGTTATATTTCGGTGTGCCGTCAAATGTATTCATTTTTGATCATGTAAAAGAAACTTTATGTGGGTTAATATGCTAGACAGGCCAAAGCACCTGAGTTGTTCTTGTGCTCGTCAGATATCCCTGAACCAGTAGACCCTCAGATCTGTCAGGCCACGTGCGCCATCATGAAGCTTTCCTTCGAAGAAGAGTTCCGCCGCGCAATGAACGAATTAGGTGGGTGAAATTCTCAAATGAAGACAAATGTTCTGAATCAGCTGGTGAGACCAACCTGCGTCGCCCTGCAGGTGGTTTACAGGTAGTGGCAGATCTGATCCACTTGGACCAGCAAATGTACGGCATGCAGAACGACCCCATCAACATGGCGCTACGGCGCTACGCTGGCATGGCCTTGACCAACCTCACCTTTGGAGATGTGGTCAACAAGGTAAGGGGCGGGACTACAGAGCACTTAGCCCACATGTGTCCTAAACAAACTAAAGCTAAGGCCAGCATATTAGCTACATGCTTGCTAACATGAGATGAATGATGTGGATTGATTGTTTCCTATTCCGGACACGTGGTCACCAGTTCTTCATCCCCCCCCCACCCCCCCACCCCGCAGGCCACTCTGTGCTCCAGGAAGAGTTGCCTGCAAGCTCTGGTGGCCCAGTTGGGCTCAGACAGCGAGGAGCTCCACCAAGTGGTCTCCAGCATTTTGAGGAACTTGTCCTGGCGGGCGGACATCAGCAGCAAGCGAGTCTTGAGGGACATCGGCTGCGTGTCTGCCTTGATGACGTGCGCCCTGCAGGCCACCAAGGTGAGGACCCGCAACGGACGTCACACGAGAACGCTTTTGACAACATCTCGTTCCCGCTTACCAGGAATCCACTTTGAAGAGCCTGCTGAGTGCCCTGTGGAATCTGTCGGCTCACAGCTTGGACAACAAGGAGGCGGTGTGCGCGGTGGACGGTGCGCTGGGCTTCCTGGTTAGCACGCTGACGTACCGCTGTCAGACTAACTCGCTCGCCATTATCGAGAGTGGCGGCGGGATCCTGAGAAACGTGTCCAGTCTGGTGGCCTCACGAGAAGACTACCGGTGTGTACCTCGGCTCATGTTGTCCTGTCGATCTTGCCGGTGTGGGAGAAGGTCCGGGCTCACAATGTCTTTTCTTCCTTCAGGCAAGTCTTGAGAGAGCACAACTGCCTCCAGACTCTGCTGCAACACCTGCGCTCGCACAGCTTGACCATCGTCAGCAACGCTTGCGGAACACTTTGGAACCTCTCGGCCAGAAGCCCAAAGGACCAGGAGCTGCTTTGGGACTTGGGTGCAGTGAGCACATTACGCAATCTGATCCATTCCAAACACAAGATGATCGCCATGGGCAGCGCCGCAGCTCTGAGGAACCTGCTGACCAACCGACCCCCAAAGTACAAGGACGCTTCGGTGCTTTCGCCGGGGTCCTGCGTGCCTTCGCTTTACATGAGGAAGCAGAGGGCGTTGGAGGCCGAGCTGGATGCCAAACACCTGGCTGAGACCTTTGACACGCTGGACAAACGGAGTCCCAAGCACTTGAGCTTCAACAAGCAACTGCGCCACATTGAAACTCTGGCCAAGGATTATGCGTCCGATTCCGGCTGTTTTGATGACGAAGAGGCCCCGAACGTCTCCTGCAGTCTGGACACCGGAACCTTCTCCATGCTGTCCACGTACCTCAACAACTCCAACTTGCTACAGAACCGCAAGCAGGACAGTGAGCCCGAGCGGGACGTGGACCCGCCTCCGATGGACCGGAGACAACCGGCATCTGATGACGTCGTGTCCGCTGCTGCTGAGAAGCTGGCGAAGAAGATCACCAACACGGTTGCGAAGATCGACAGACTCGTGGAGGACATCACCATGCACACTTCCTCCGAAGACAGCTTTAGCCTCAGCTCTGAAGACCACCTGGCAGACTGGCCATATGGATTGAACGAGCTCAACGAGAGTCGCGCTAAGTCGTGCTCCCCCTGCCGTCTCTCAGACACCAGCAGCTTGGCCCATCGAGAACGCCTGAGCAGGGCGCATGCGTTGCTGCGCCTGAAGAGCACTCACGCAAGCGTATCCACCGACAGCTTGAACAGCGGCAGCACCAGCGACAGCTACTGTGGCAGCAAAGACCCGGTCCGACCCGCTCCAAAAGCTCGGATCCTCCAAAAACGACCCGACCAGCTGGACCTGAAGGTGGCGCACCAACAGCATCACGATGTGCCACCGGCTCCCTTGGGTCAGACTACCCGGCAAGATGTTCCCGAGAGAGATTCCGTGGACAGCAAGGACAAAATTGCTTTGGAACTCCTCAACTCGGATACAGAAAAGAACCAGGACCCACCGGTGCAAACACCCGTGAGTGTGTCCACAAAAGTGTCTTCTGACGTCAGCATGGCCTCCATAAAACTTTCTCCTTCATATCAGCAGGTTGCGCTCATTCAGAGCGTTGCTAAATTTGGCGTCGCAAAGACGTCGATCAACGTTCAGGCCGCGGAAGCCATGAGGAGGCAAGCCTGGGTGCCCACTGCCATGACCGGAGGCAGCATTACCAAGTTCTCTCCAATGGCATCCAGCAGGAGTCCAACCATCGGCACCATGGAGACGGTCCAGAAATACTCGGTGGAGAACACGCCCATCTGCTTTTCTCGGTGCAGCTCCTTGTCCTCCTTGTCTTCTGGGGACGGAGCGCTGGATGCGCAAAGTGACAACGAGCTGGAGAGTGACTCCTCGCTTGAAATTATCGAAGTGGAAGATGGAGAGGATGTCCAGATGGCCGAGGAGGACGAAACCTTAGAGGATCTGAGTGACAGCCAGCTGCTCATGACCGACTCCAAAACCTTCCCAAGCAAAGAGACCGATCCCATAACAATTCCGGGTCCGGTCAAAAGGGAAAAGGTCTTCCTTCGGGGTTCCTCACCAACAGCACTCGAAGACACATCACCGTCCAGTTCCTCCGAGAACTACATCCATGAGACTCCTCTGGTCATGAGTCGCTGTAGTTCAGTCAGCTCCCTGGGCAGTTTCGAGTCAGCGTCCATTGCGAGCTCCATCCAAAGTGATCCCTGCAGCGAGATGATCGACGGAACCATCAGCCCCAGCGATCTCCCGGACAGCCCCGGCCAAACCATGCCGCCCAGTCGAAGCAAGACTCCTTGTTGCGTGGAGTCCAATGGTGGAGAAGCACAGACGGCAGGTTCGGCGGGCCTGTGGGAAAACAGTCTGCGAAAGTTGATGGAGGTCAGCGACTCCAAAGACAGGTTTGACCTTCCTCCCGAATTGGACTCAATGATCTACTTCACCGTGGAGAAGCCCACAGAGAATTTCTCCTGTGCCTCCAGCCTGAGCGCTTTGCCTCTTCATGAGCACTACATCGAAAAAGACGTGGAGCTGAAACTGACGCCGCTCCTCCAGCAAAGCGACAAGAACCCTGCTGTCCAAGACCAAGACGATCAGGGTCTCCACCAGGGTGAGAGATGTAGCGACGGCAACTCTGACGACGACATCGAGATCCTGAAGGAATGCATCAATTCGGCAATGCCGTCCAAATTCAGGAAGGTCCGACCTTCCTTGATGACCAACATTCCTCCTCATTTTCTCAGCTCCCCCAGCGCTTTGCATCTTCCCGTTTACATGATGCTCCCGAATGGCAAAACGCAGCTGTACCCTGGGAGGAGAATCGTCATCCCGCAAAAGGACGTCAAGTATGATGATTCATCCGTCGCCGACTCAGCCGACGGGACTCCGGTCAACTTCTCCAGCACAACTTCACTGAGTGACGAAACTCTTCAGTACCCGGTGAAGGACTGCCCGGCTCGGCCCCTCTCCAAGCAAGGACTACTTGATGAGGAGGCGAAGAGGATCGAAGACTTGAGGATCTTCTCCCACTTCCACAAACCAAACAAGAACACTTACCCGCCTGTGATTCCCGCCGGCCGTACAAGCAAGCATGTCATTCCCACTCAGAAGGTTCTGATGCAGAGCAAGGAAGTGGCAGACCGGGTCGCCAGCCAGAGGAATCGCGAGCATTCTCCCAGCCAACCCAAGAAGATGAAATGCCAGGGTGCTGCTGGCAAGCCGCAACTGCCCGTTATAAAACACAAGCCGGAAGGTAGCAGCAACCAAAAGAGAAACGCAGCGCAAATGTCGCGTCCTTTAGTGGAGTCCAAACATTTGTACCAGGACCAAGACAAACCTGGCAGCAGAAAGCATGTGAGGGAAGTCAGCAAGAATTGTCTGTCAAAAAGCATGACCAACATTGGCAGGACGAAGCCCAGAGGCTTCCACAGGATAAAGCAGAACTTGATGAAGGATGGCGCCCCGGCCTGCTACTCGCTCAGCTCCTCGCTGAGTTCGCTGAGTGACGCAGACTTTGAGGATCAGGCATCCAAAGCTCAGCAGATTTGCTACAAGAACAGACACAACAAAAGCCTGAATATGACGCAGCAAGCCAAGTCCTTGACCGTCCGCAGCCAGTTTGACGAGCAAAGCTCTCCGAGTTCCGTCAGCATGGACTCAGAGGACGACCTCCTTCAGAAGTGCATAACTTCTGCAATGCCCAAACAGAGACGGAAGATGGCCGCCAGGAAGAAGAAAGCCGAGAGCAACCCGAGACAAGTGCAGAAGGCCTCGGAGGTCTGGAACATGGAGGAGGACAGCGATGACCCGGCATGGGATGAAGAGTCAGACCTGAACAGTGTGGAGTGGAGGGCCATTCAAGAAGGTGCAAATGCGGTCGTGACTGGACTTCAGGCATCCAAGTCTCAAGAACTCTCCTCTGAAGAAAGCGAATCTGTTTTGTCCTTTATGTCGACTTCCAGCTTTACCCCCAAAGAGAAGAAATTTGCAAAGGACAAAAAGGCCAACAAACCTCTGGACTTTGCACAGCGCAAGCCAGTACCCAACTTGCCAGTGGTTTTCAGAGGCAGAACAGTCATCTACACGCCCATAAAAGAGACGGCTCCGTCGCAAATACCTCCACCCAGGAAAGTCTACACCAAAGGAGATGCTCCAAGGAACCCCGAGCTGGCTCAGCACAGATCCAAGAGCCTTCACCGATTAGGAAGACCGCAGGACATGGAGCTGCATTTGCCAAAAAGGAGCTCTACTCCGCCTCCAAGGATACCAAAGAGTTCTTCTTCTTCCGGATCATCACAAAGTTCGACACCATCCAAACACTCTCAGAAGAAGCTTGCATCGCCAACTCAGACAATGAGCAGGCCCATCCAGAAGAAGAATGGCACACCGTCAAGTAGCTCACCAGCTCGTAGTCCCCCTGAAAGAAAGGGACGCTCTCCTGTTGTTAACAAAGTTGAAAGAACACCACCTCCCAAAACCCAGAAGTCGCCAGTCAGAATCCCTTTTATGCAGAATTCTGTGAGGCCGGCCAGACCCATGTCACCTCTGGTCACCAACCAGACTACAGGTAGGCAAAATCAGGTCAGTGGGAAACGAGTCCTTCCTGCTAACCGGTCTGACCTGGTTAGGATGACATCAGCCCATTCTAGTAATGGCGAGTCAGACTCAAACGGGTTTTTCAGACAGCTGACATTCATCAAAGACTCAAAGAGTGGACTAAAACGGGACTGCTCACCACGTGTCCACATGTGCCGATCCCAGAATGGTTCTCCCCACCGGGCGGTTCCGGGGCCTTCGGCAGTCTTCCTTTGCTCATCCCGCTGCCAGGAACTGAAGGCGGCCACCCAACTCCCGAGGAAGATGCCAGGAAAAAGTGCAGGACAAGCGCCGCTGGTCCAGAGGGCTCGGGTGGGAGTTGAGAAACAGGCCGCAAGCACCTCCAGGGTGACCTCTAGACAACGGGACCTGTCAGAAAGACGTCCACCCAGGAGAACCAGCTCCGAAAGCCCCAACAGGGCAGCGCAGCGAAATACTCCGGCCAGAGTTTGGGGAGCGAGACAACAACAACAACAGGACAAAGAAACATTTAAACGGCACGCGTCATCTCCGAGTATAAACATCCTGAGCCGAGTGGCCAGTCGCTCGTCCCTCCGCTCGTCATCCTCCGATTCCAGCGGACGAGCCAAAAGTGAGGATGATACAAAGAAGAAAAGTCCGAGATCCCGTGTGAACGACAGGGTCACCTGGAGGAGGATCAGGGATGAAGACGTACCGCAGATCTTGAAAAGCACTCTGCCGGCCAACGCGTTGCCGCTGGCCAATTCGCCCGACGGCGCAAAGCCACCGCTGGCCAAGCTGCCGACCATTCTGCTGGCCTCTCGCAGTGTGAGCGACGCTACGGTTCAGACAGAAGACTTCTCCAGCGGCAAGCTCAACTCCAGCGCCTCTCCCGACCCGGAGCCAACCGTCCTGGAAGATGCGGCAGGACGGGGGCTACTCAGGAAGTTTGGCGCCAACGGCGGAGGGAACGTTCAAGATGGAGACTTAGACGGCACTGCGTCTTGCGGAAAACCGGACGGGCACGTGGGCGGGGCCGTCCATTTCCGCCAAGCATCTCCAAGCAAGGCGGCCAGAGTTTCTCCATTCAACTACGTCCCCAGTCCCATGGCGGCCGTGCAGGAGGCCGACCACAAGACCGAAAGCAAAAGTCAGTCCTAAATGTTTGATGAAAGACATTTTAGGCGAGTCCTGGACCTGACTTCACCTGCTGGCCTTCGCATCTTTTGCTTGTACAGTCCACCGCATCCCAGCTTGGGCAGCCAACCATCTCCATGCTACTGGAGGTCTTGAACGGGGGGGGGGGCTTAGCAGCCTGAGCCTGGGGCTTTTAGTCAATGAACATTTTGTACTTGTTTTTCTATTTGTAGAATAATTGTGGCTTATTAGAAATGTCGCAAGTACATTGCAGAAGAACGCAGCACAGTATGCAAAACCTTTGAAGGGGGTGGGGCCAAATGTGTCCAACTCTTCTCACAACAAACACAGGCAGATGCCATCAAACAGTCTTCATTCCGACCATTCCATTAGCAACATGCTACAGGCTAACGGCTAATACGCGCAGTGATTTAGTATTTGTGCAAAAGCGTCCGTGTCAGATTAGCGTTTGCAAGTCAGGAGTTGCTGTGTTCCTCTCATCAGGTTTGTAAATAATAATAATAATAATGATACACAAAACAATGTGCTGATGATGACGTGAAGGGATCTGAACAGACTCCAGTGTTTCCGTGTGCATTTTGTGTCCACCGATGAGCTCGTGCCATTGAAGGACGTCAAGGAAACGTCTTCCTCGTGCAAGCTGCTCACGTTTGTATGATTTCAAGCGTTGAACATGCGACGCACGTCACATTCTCGGCTCTCTTGCCAAGTCTCTCCCTCTCGTCTGTTAGCATTAGCAGCAAGCTAACCCCTACGTGCGAACTGGCCTCTTGTTTCTTTTCAGTCCTTTTGCTCGACAAGATGGAAGAAAGCGTGTCAGGCCGCCATGTTGCGGCAAGACGACCTCATCGACACGCAGCCGAAACTGGACGTAAAAAGTTGACGGTGTGAGAAATCGGCAGGACGCTGACGTCAGTATGTGTCATGAATTCACCAAATAAAAAGTCATAAGCGTGCATGTATTTAGCATTACTGGGATGCAGCATGGACTGTTAACTAAAGGAGCCATTTATGCATTTTGCTCACAATTTCAAAGTTCCCAAATTGTTTGCAACAAAACATTGTATGTGCCACCACCAACTCGGTGTTGTGATTAATAACCTGAATACAAGTTCCGTCCATCCGAGAGGGCTGCCATGTTGGGCAATATCGCCCTCTGCTGTTGACCAAAATTAACGTCGCTCGTGCTTGCGTTGCAAACGTCACGTGACCCCGAAACCCGTTTCGCGCTCTCCCTGTCTCTACTGCAAGAACTGCGAGTTCTAAGACAAGCTTGCAAAAATGTTCCCCGACTTGCTCACATTTTCTAGCATGCGCGGGAAGCCCACGAACCTGTTGACGTGGTTTGGCCACATGACGTTGCGTGCGAGAGCAGTTGCGACCGAAATACTTCTTGCGTAACGCTCAAGACGACATGAACGGCTTCGCCATACAAGTTGCACATTTCACATGCTTTGGCCCAGTTTAGAAATGAGCACGACTCAAGAAACCTTTGACAATAGTGACAACACTTTGCACAAATTCATACACAGCTCAGAAATAACAGCACTTATTTTGCCACCTGCCGCACATTGTGTGAATACAAAATGGCTGACTCAACCTGCCACTTGAGCTCGCAGATCCTTCTGGTGTAATGCAGCGACATCCACTTGAGGCTCTCGATAGTGTGACATTTGTCAAAGAAACAAGATAAGGAACCCGTACGACACTTGCAATGCATTTGCCTCAGTTTTCAAGAAAAGCAAAAGAATGTGCATCTTTTTGCAAATGATGTAACTTCATTTGGCTCACATAACGACAAAGACGTTTTCCCGTTGAAAACACAAAGATCAAATCAGTCTGCTTTTATGGACAAACACAGAAGTGCGAGATATTTACTGTTGGCAGGATTTGGACAATTTGGTGTCAAAGCAAGGCCTCGAAATCATTCATCAATTTCACAAAATAATTGTTGATGAATTCGGTCATCAATCAGTTGATGAATTTTGCAGGATGGTTTGCATGTGCAAGCATCCTTCAGCCACCAGGGGGCGTCCGGTCGTCAAACACTTGCCATCAAAAGTCTTGCAGTCAACTTGTGAGGTCAAAAGTTGAAGACGTAGCTCCACTTGGAACAGTCAGCAAAGTTCACCTTTGACCTCAGCCACTTTGCGGTCCAGTTGCTGACCGGCCGCCCTCAGCTGGTCCCGCTGGCGCGTCAGGAGCGACTCCACTTCCTGCAGTTGCCGCGTGACGTCAGCGTGACGCCGACATTGCCGGAAGGTCCGCTCCGCCTCGCCCGCTGACGACACAACAAAGCAACAAAGCAACGTCAATCACAGTCCCAGTGACTGGACCAAGACGCCGTAAAGTAACGCGTTTGTGTAATGTTTACAATTTGTTCATGTCATCTCTTTACAATGGTTCAATAAAGTTATGAGGGGGAAAAAGACCCTGTAAAGTCCACTTTGTTGAAGGGAGTGCTGAAAACTATGTAGCACTCAATTGTGAAGACGTGTTTTGCACTTCAGTTTCGTGCACTTTTATTTTTTAGATTTTCTAGGAAGGCTGTAAAAGTGATCAGTTGAAAAAGTAAACAATGGCAGACATTTCTATTCATAAAATGTTGTATATTGATAGGTGTCTGTTTCACAATTATTGTGACAAATCATTCACGTGCTCTTGTCGTCGCATATATTATGACATTTTACACATGATTTAAGGGTATTTGGAGGAAATGTGTTATTTGTGAAGCGGTGTTCGCATTCATATCAGTAGCGTTGACTTTGAAAAAGGTTGGTGAGGCCTGATGCGGGTGAGTCACGTGCGAGCCTCACGTTGTGTTTGTTGTTGTTGTTGTTGTTGCGGCTGCAGGATGGCGAAGACCGGGTCGTCGGGCTCGGCGCCGCTGACGTCCTCCAGGATGCGATCCACGCTGGGCGGCGAGGGTCTGCTGGGCAGGACCACCCGCTTCTTGCTTTTCAAGCTGACGTTCATGACCGCGTAGAAGACGACGAGGAGGATGACGAGACGATCGGCCCGCCCACACGCGGCGTTTACTACTTGCTTTGACGGTCGATGAGGAGGAGGAAGTCCGGCAAGGCTCAACAGCATGTCACATTTGACCGCCTCGTGCATCCAGGACGCCTCGAGTACCGACTAGCGATTTTCAAATGAGCGTGTTACCTTTTCTGAATTTGGCACTCCAAGTGACGTCACTGTTCATTTACGTGCGTTCTCCCGTCCGATTCACTTGCATTCCACTTGAAAGTTCACTTGTAAATGAGTCCACTTTCAGGCCAAATGATGAGCAGTTTTGAGGTCGTTTCAAACATGCAACGTCGCAGAACTTCTTCTTCGGTCATTATTTGACTGTCACGCTCATTTTGGGTTTGTTTGGCGCCACCTGTCGTCTTGGACGTTTGGTCCGCGATTGAATAGATCAGGAAACATTTCTTTTGTATTTTATACTTTTTTCTTTCTTTCTTTCTTTTTTAATGAATGTCTTTGTTAGCAAACATTTTTCGACTGCCTTGGCATCACTAAAGATGCCAAAGCATCTAAAGCAGAGTGCGGGTCGCTCTGTGACGTCTTAACCATGCGCCGGTAAACTCAACTGTTGCTTGCTAGTAGCTACGCTTTGCCGAGCGGAAGAAGGAAGGAGTGTCTGTCAATACAGCAGGAACAGCAACGGCAAACTGAGCAAAGTCAACATTACTCTCACCAGACCGCGTCTCAAGCGTTCCCACATTTGGTAAGACAGACAATTGTCTACTTTTTCATTTTCCCCTGGACGGTGTGACAACCACATGCGCTCAATTAGCCTCTTAGCTGCTAGCTTCGCGTGTGGCCTTGCTAGCTTGTTTGTTTGTTTGCTTGCTTGTGTAGACAACATGATAACAATGAATCCTATTTCTTTTTCGAGCACAACATTTGCCACCAACCTTCCAATATTCGGCGAACGTCACAACGCTAGCATTTGTCAAACGCCGGCTTCAGGAAGGCGGTTGTTGCTTTCTGTCAGGTTCGAATTCTAGTAAGTTGCTGTGTTGCATTTTGTCGCGGTCTGTGTTTAAAACTGTAAAGTCGACGTTAGCAGATTGATTTTTTTTAAATGGACGATTTCAGTGACCTCAGTCCAGTGAAAATACTGATAAAGTCATGAATCTGTAAAAACGGTGCATGCACTTTAAAAAAAACAAACAAAAACAAGGACCAGTGGGGGACTGGTCAAGATTTTATGGGCAAACTTCTTGTTAATCTTGAGTTTTAAACACCCATAACATGTTGGGTTGCGCTGGGAGGGCGCGATTACCCGAGTAATCGATAGGACAATCAATTCTAAAAGTGCCAGCCTGGCCATATATTCAAGTGCAAGGATTCTGTTCAGCCGGATTACGATTCGATTCGTTGTGTCCGAACTGTAGTATTTGTTTTGTTAACTAACAAGGAACGACAACATGTCTAAGCGAACGCTCAAAAGGTCAACGATTCAAGGTCATTTAATCCAAAGAAACAACAAAGCCGGAAGACGATTGGATGCCAACGTGGATTCATTCGAACTGCATTTTAAAATGCCAATATTTGAGTCACTGAATTCAAGACGGATTTTTCCTTTCTGTTATCACGACAGACTTAGCAGTCGTACATATGTGACCTGTGTGTATGTGTGTTTGTTTGTTGGCGCGCTAGCTGCCAAAGTTGATGCCGAGTGCTTGCGCGGCGTCCGCCTGTGCCGCCATGACCGACAACAAGCGTCTGGCCGTCTCCATCCTCCGCTTCCTCCACGAGCAGCTGCAGTCCGGCAACCTGTCGTCCGGAGCGCAGGAGAGCCTGGAAGGTGAGCCGCCGCCGCCGCCGCCATGCTTGGCGAGCCGCGCCTTGATCCTTCTTGATGGCGTGCCTCCGCAGTGGCCGTCCAATGTCTGGAGACGGCCTTTGAAGTGTCCACGGACGACCAGAGCCTCGCCGTCCCGCTGACGTTACCCGAGATCTTCGCCTCCGCCACCCAACAGATTTCGGTGAGTGCCGCCTGCCGCCATGTCGGCACAATTGGCCTCGCTTTGATTTGACGAGTATCGGGCTCATTTTCAGCAATGCATTTTGTCAACATTTGTCCCGGGCCCTTTGCGTTGGTGTGTTGTTCGAGTGGCTCCGTTGAAAATATCCATCAATCATCCGGATTGGGGTCTGTGGTGTTCAGGTCAAGGGTTGAGCATCCGCCCCAGGTGTGTTGAGAGCAGGCAACCCCGATTGCATCCTTCCCTGCATTTCGTTCCCGCCCTCTCCTACTTCCTGATGTAAATTGGTGGCAAATGTCATGCTTTCAATTCGGACTTGCATAAGACAAAATTCCGACGGTTTCTCCAAGTTAGGCGTCAAAAGTCACATGACCTTTCAGACTCCATCACTTGCCAGAAAGACCCGATTTGCTGTAAAGTCACTCACATTTTTTTGCCCAAATGAGACAAGAAAAGGGGGCTTGTTCCCATTCATATGATAATTGTGTTGCTAGGTGGCGCTGCACGTAACGATTCCTTTTCTCCAAAGCAGCATCAAAATGGCCGCTTTCAATGGAAGAGTTGCTGTCGCGCCAAATGTGGACTTTGAACTTTTCCTCCTCTGTCGAGTGTCGGAGGACACGCTCGCACTTCTCATGCAGCTTTTCGCCGGCGTCACCCGTCACCCGCACCATCAAGCTGGCTGTGGTGCTGCTGGCATGACCTTTGACCTCTCTCTTTATCCATCTATGGAAAGGAAAATGGATTCAAAATTCATGAATGACATTTATTCAAACCCAGCCCTCCAAGATAGAAGAAAAAATATGACATTGTAGAAAGTTACCACTGGTCCAAAGTTTGACATTTCTTGGTCTCCGTTGTTAGCTTGACCCGTCCTGTAAGAGGCGGGACATCCCGGAAAAGGATTTCAAACAAAGAGTGTGTGCCGGTCATCGTGTGTGCCTCGGACGGACTCGCTGTGCGTTCTCTAGACTGCGACGCGCCCGTCACCAAGCACAACGTATTGTTTTGTCCCAAAATCAAATAAAGAAAAAAGAGCAGCCGCGGAAATCCAACTCTTTGATCCCTTTGGCTATTGGACGGCACGTGACGGGTTCGCCAGCACCCGCCTCAGCTCAAAGCAGCGCGCCAAACTTACACGTGGGAATCCTGACACATCAAAGCAAGACGATGTTCATTTTGCACATGAAGATGAGAGCGACGTGTGCAAACGGACCCCGCAAAAGTGATGGCGAACGAGCGTGACTCGCGTTCCGATGGCGTCCGTATGAAATTGTGAGGCAAACGTTGAAGAAGAACGTTTTTTTTGTGCTGTGTAGCAGTCGCAGGTGAACAACAACGCCGCCGCCGCCGCCACCACGGTCAGCGAGGAGCAGCAAGCCGAGGCCGAGAGACTCAAGACGGACGGTACGGTAACGCCCACGTCGCCCACGTCACTCACGTCGCCCGCGTGTTGCTCAACACGCGTCTCGTGCAGGCAACGACCAGATGAAGGTGGACAACTACGCCGCCGCCGTGGAGTTCTATTCCAAAGCCATCGCCCTCAACTCTCAGAACGCCGTCTACTACTGCAACAGGTCAGCGCGCCGCCATCGCCACGTTGAGCCTTCGTGTGAGCATCCGGCCGCGAGCTGTGGTCGTCATTTGTGAGCGATAATCGGCCGGGCCGGACCGATTAAGCCGGCCAACTCCAACTATTTGTTTGGGCTGCTGAATTCAAAAAGGACTTTGCTTTCTTTCAATTGGCTGCCGTTCTTCGCGTCAATATTCGTCACAATCAATATTCGTCACAGTCAATATTCGTCACAATCAATATTCGTCACAGTCAATATTCGTCACAGTCAATATTCGTCACAGTCAATATTCGTCACAGTCAATATTCGTCACAGTCAATATTCGTCACAATCAATATTCGGCACAATCAATATTCGTCACAATCAATATTCGTCACAGTCAATAGTCGTCACAGTCAATATTCGTCACAATCAATATTCGTCACAATCAATATTCGGCACAATCAATATTCGTCACAGTCAATATTCGTCACAGTCAATATTCGTCACAGTCAATATTCGTCACAGTCAATATTCGTCACAGTCAATATTCGTCACAGTCAATATTCGTCACAGTCAATATTCGTTGACAGTTTTCTGAAAGTCTTTGTGTGTTGACGTCACCCTTTTTGCATTTGTTTCCTGCTAATATTGGCCAATTTGGGGTCTTTGTGCTTTTCAACTTTCTTTGCACCAAAATGTGTGTTGACCAGTCGGTGTAATTTGAGTCGTTCTTGGAAAAGAACAAAAGTTTCCATCTGGTATTTGTGGCAACCGACAAAACACAAATTGCTAGCAATGCTTTCAAGGTATGAAAAACGGCCTCCCAATATTTTGCAGCGATCAAAGCGCCTCATCAATATCATTGTCATCTTGTCTTCCTATCAAATAAGGAACCTTGTGCTTCAAATGGGGTTTTGGCTCGCCCCTTGTGCCTTGCAAAAGTATTAGCCCCCCCTCAACTTTTGCCACATCGAAGGCTTCAAACAAAGAATTAATGTTCATCGGTGTTGCGCAGACCTTAACAAACATTTTCACATCCCTGAAACTTGAGTCTGTCCTAGTTTGGGTCAAACAAAAAGTGAGTCCAATCTTGTAAAGGCTTGAAGAAAAATATCCAAATTGGGTGAACCTGAGCGCCAAACTCGGTTTCATTCCAGTCCAAATCTGCTTGGTTCCAATTTTCTGATGTTTTTTTTTTTGTTTAGTTTTTGTGCTGGAAGCGTGTGACAGATGTGACAGATGTGACACATGTGACAGATGTGACAGATGTGACAGATGTGACACATGTGACACATGTGACAGATGTGGATTTGTGCCCCCCTCGTGGGACGTGTGCAGGGCGGCGGCGCTGAGCAAGCTGGGCAATTACGCGGGGGCGGTGCAAGACTGCGAGCAGGCCATCGCCATCGACTGCAACTACAGCAAAGCTTACGGCAGGATGGGGTGAGAACGCGCGCTGGCGGACAAAACTTGTCCCGCCCGCAATCGCGACGCAGACGGCAAGCCACGCGTCCCCAAGGCAGAAAATGTTGTGGCGGCCGGTCCCGGGTGGGCAAATGGCGACCGATCCGGCGTGTGTGCGCTTTCAGGTTGGCCTTGGCGAGCCTCAGCAAGCACGCGGAGGCCGTGACCTTCTACAAGAAAGCGTTGGAACTCGACCCGGACAACGACACCTACAAGTCCAACCTGAAGATCGCTGAGGACAAGATGGACGCCGGCAGTCCTGTAAACGTCACGCTCGCCGACACTCCTGCGCGCGTGCGTGTGCGCATCTAACGTGCGTGTGTGCCTGTTTGGCAGATGGCGGGAATGGGCGGAGTGGACCTGGCCGGACTGCTGAGCAATCCGGGTTTCATGAACATGGTGAGCTCGCCTTCTTGCTAGCATTCACGCTTTCGTTATGACGACGAAACGATTCTTTCACGAGGACTTGATCATTATTGTTGTCATGATTCATAACGATGAGCACAACGTTTAGCTTTGGCCGAGCACGACATCTTTTTATGCTTTGACTCCTCTTAAAAGTTTGAAATGAAATCCTCCTGCCAGTCCGTCAAAGGCGGTCCAAACGATCAGGATCGACGGAAAAGCAAGCAACGTATTGCTGAAAAGTTGCCGGCCGTCATCGGATGCTCGTTTGCAGAATCTGGACCGCATCGCCGATTTAAGAATGAAAATATCCTTTGAGCCCGCTTGATGATCGGTCGACATGTTGTGCGTGTCCACAACAACTTCCTCGGTGGGTGGAGCTTGTTGTGCTCGCAACTCATGGCCGCTTACCTGCAGGCCAAATGTGTGTGTGGCGGAACCGCTAAATGCTGCCTCCCCATCGCGGGCTTTTTTCAGCTCCAATTGTTTCTACAACTCACAGTTTCAAGTCCTTGGACCTGGACTCAAATGTTGTGTTCAGAACCCGAGCTGCAGTTGTCTTACGCTCACACGAGCTGTTGTGACGACCACGCAAAAAACCCCCAAAAAAACAGCGCGCCCATATTAGGCCTCTTCCTGGCGTGCCAGTCATCATCTCGCCAGGTTGTCTCGGCCGACTTTTTCTTCCATGGAAGTGTTTGTCATTCCTTTTTATTTGGATTAAATAACTGAGGTGGGCACGTCGGGCAACTTCAAGTTTGCCGGGAAAACCCATAAAAGATGACGGCTCAAAAACAATCTGCATTTTGATGGCGAACATTCCTAATAATAATGATAATGATAACTATATGCAAGCTGATGTTTGTTGCAGGCCTCATCGCTGATGACGAACCCGCAAGTCCAGCAGATGTAAGTGCGTGCGTGCGTGCGTGCGTGCGCGTGCGTGCGTGTGCGTGCGTGTGCGTGTGTTTTCCATTGGCTGACGGGTGTGTCCCGGCGGTGCGTCAGGATGTCGGGAATGATGTCAGGAGCGTACGGCGGCAGCGGTGGAGCGGCGCCGGGACCAGCGGCGGGACCAGCAGCGGGACCAGCGGAAGCAGCGGGAGGGGGAGGAGTCATCCCAGGAGCTCCACCCACGGGAGATTTAACAGGACTCATCCAGGCGTACGTACACGCAAAGACGTTTGATTGACACCTGTCACTCCTGTCGTCATCTCACTCGCAACCTGACACCAATTCCAAGATTTCCGTACACCATGAACGGGACAGCTGGCTCCTCCCTTGATATATGGCCACGCCCACACCCAGCCGCAATTTACGCACAAGCCTCGGACGCAACTTCTTGACACGCGTCGCATATTTCAAAACCAAAAGTGTTGATGACGTTGGAGCGCTCGTAAATGATGTCATCGTCGGTCCGGGCAAGCTGAGCTCGCGTCATGCTAGCGCGATGCTAGCACGTGATGATGCTAACCGGCGGCTGTTTTGTGTGTTTTAGCGGTCAGCAGTTTGCTCAGCAGATGCAGCAACAAAATCCAGAACTCATCGAGCAGCTCCGAAGTCAAATACGCAACCGCATGCCGAGCGCCGGGAACGAGGAGCAGCCGTGACGCCCGCGCCCGGTAACGCTGCACACGGGATGTCATCAAACGTAGCGCTCGCAGAAAGGTGGGGGGAAGTCATCGCGTATGTGCCCGCCCCCCCCAAAAGAAGCGAGTCAAGTAACGGCTAATACGAGCCGACTTGTAAGCGGGACAGAAAATGACTGGCAAGTGAAATGGCAATTTTTTTTGGTCTTACTCTTTGCGGTGGGTAACGGAGCAGTGAGGGAAGGTGGATCCATGCATGTAGGTTGTGGGAGTGAGCAAGATGAAAGGAACACGGGTGCCGGGAGGTCCGAATCAGCCCCAAGGACAACATGAGTAGCCCACCCGCAGGTGTGTTGTGAAAGAAGTGATGAACGGGACCGTGTGACGTCACACGGGACGTCTTCCTTCCGTACCAAAGATTTGAGAATTGCTTTAAAAAAAGGAAGGAATCAAATGGATTGTGTTGAATGGGGAATAAAAATGCCGTTTTTATTATTTAGGAAATCTTTTTGAAAATGTGAACGTTTCAGAGCGCACTCTTTTTGCCCACGGTTGCCATTTTGGTACGAAGCCATCTGGAATCCGTCTGCTCTGTTTCAAAGCACCCGGAAGGTCCGCACATCCAAAAACGCAACACAAGGTCCAAATGTGACCAAAAGTGCTGCGTTTTGATGTCCTGAGTCTTTTATTTTTTAATTTAATTTTTTAATCTAAATCAAGTGTGATTTCTGTTCTCGGGGACGCGTCCCATCGGATGCCGTTTGCCTTCGACTTGAGTCGCAAGCCTTAAAAACGGCCCCCTTGACGCTGATGCCTGTCGAGTCATGTGACACCACCTCTGCGTGATGATGATGATGATGATGATGATGATGTTTGTGTGCTGTTTTCCGGGCAGGATGTTTGAGCGGGGAGCCGGCGACGACCTTTTTTTGGACTTTGGGACGATGTTTGCGACAGGAAGGAAGTTGAATCGCTCGGCTGACTATTTGTGCATGAGAGGAGCCTCCACGCCGCGTCTGGCCACGCCTCCTCGAGGAAGCCCCTCCCACTATCTGCCCACCGTGTGCTTTTGAGTGTGGACGCGTGCGATGTGCGTGCGTGCCGAGGTCGGTCTTTGAGGCTGAACTATTAAAAGATTTGACGTCTGCTGTTTGCTCCGCTTTGATTGCTGACCGCAAACTTTCCACTTTTGGATAAAAATGTCAAAACCTGATAGCTACGGTTGCAACTAACCATTCTTTAATATTTTTTCAAATGATTTAGAAAACTTAAAACATGTTTTTTATACATGTCAATTTGTCAGTGCAATGAATGCACACAAATCAAGTGTTGACGCTTCAGCTGGTCAATAACATGTCAGAAAAGTGGCAAAAAATGTGGATTGTTTTAAAAAACATGTTAGCAATTGAGTGTGTTAAAGTAGCACTAAGGAACTTTTCGACCTTAATACAATATTTGCATAACTCTTCTGATGAAACATGGACTTAAAAGTAGTTGAATGGTCCCTTTGTCACGGCCGAGGGGTTCTGTGGTCCAAAGTGAGCCCGGATGAAAGGAAAAGGACAGTCAAGGATCAACATTGGCCCGGGTGCCGCTCGCTGGCCTGCAACGCGGTTGTCCTCAGGTCATGTGCTCTTCTTTATGACATAACAATACCACTTTTGTCCACATGGCGCCGCCATCATCAACGTCAACTGAAAGTTCCTTAGTGTTGCTTTAAACGCACACAACCAGTCTGCTTTCATGGGCTGCGGGAGAAATCGGAATAATTACTGTTGAGAAGCTAAAATTGTGAGGATTTGGAAAGTTGAACTTCAAAAGGGTTTTGTTGCATTGTCGCAATAGTTCTTGTTCCAGCAATGCTACAAAACACAAAAAGATTCTGTTTCACATTTCATAATTCTTCTCAACTATTAAACTTCAACACAAGTCGGGAAACACAATCATTTGCTTCCCTCGACCTTGCGCTGCCTTCACAAATGACGTTCTTCCGTTAAAAGTTTTCTTCTGTGCGCAAAAGCAGCAGCGGGCAGAAGAAGAAGAAGAGTGTCTTCCTGGTGAAGGTAAAACAAGCTGAGGGAGACAAATTAAGATCGTATTTTGTTTTCCCGACGAGTGTAAAATAAGCAGTAGCATAGCGGAAGGTTACATGAAGGCTCGTTTCACGTTTTTCATTTCGAATTTGAAACGAGAAACGGGAGACGACTCTGCCGTTCAATGGAGACCGCAATACTGCCCCCATGTGGACGGAGGAGGAAGGACGTAATCGTTTGCCTCACTTCGGCCCGCCTGATAGAAAAGTTCAACCCTAAACCTGTCGGACCAGCATCAGCAGACTGCCAGGTGGTGATCGGCTGATGGCTCCGCCCTCCTTTTAGGTGAAGTCCCATGGTACGACTGCAAACGTAATCTTGGAATTCATTGCAATGCGCATTTACGCCAAATCAAATAATGATGAAAAGGGGATGTCCAGTGTTCAAAGTGCCATCGAGAGCCAAAACGCACCAATGCAGACGACATTTCACATCAAAAAAGTGCAGCTCGAAAGCAAACTGTCAACAAAATGCAGCGAACGGGTTCGATGGATCTTCTTGCCCATTTTCACCTCTCCTGCTTCGTTGACAATCACGCCATGTTTTTGTGGTATATCGCGATCACGGAGCCGATGCGGGTCAAGCGATTGACGTGCACTGATGTCCTTAAAGACGCTCGCAAGTCTCCTGAGCCCGAGTTGACCTCTGAACTCGACCGGGTGTCCGTAGAGGAAGAAGGGTGCGAGCGCGTTACCTGATGCTAAGCCTCTTAAGCGGCGCTAAGAAGTCTGCAGCTGACTTAATCCCGCTCGTCCTTCCGCAAGAGAAGCTGCGACCTCCCGCCCGTCGCTTGCCGTTTTCCCGTTTGGGTCATGGACGAGCTTCTGCTGGCCGGCGGCGGCGGCGGCGGCGAGGAGGACGACGCGCGCTCCGAACGCTCCGAACGCTCCGAAGGTTCGGAAGGCTCGTTCCGCGCGGACGGAGGCGGATGGGCGGAGCGTGTGAAGGCTTTCCCGCGCGCCTGCTCCGGCGGCGACTTCCGCCTGGCGCTGCGCAAGTTCGCCAGGAGGAACGGCCTCCTCATCTTGTCGGTGGCGGCGGTTCTGAGCGGGTGCACGCTGGGCTTCATGCTGAGGGGCACGCAGCTCTCCACGCAGGTACGCGCGTGCGCGCAACGCACGATAACGCTCACATTTCATAAAAAGAGCTCACTTAAGCTCTCGCTCGGTTACCGTAGTAAAAATGTCCATGAGCCGAACCTGGTCGCGTGCAGGTTTTTCACAATCAACCTCCAGGTTTTCTCTGTCCCCGCCTCCTTTCAGCCACACACCACATTTCATTTCCTCAGTCATACATTTTTTTGGGCTTAAATCCGTTTTATAGTCTAGAGCGCACTTTTGTCCCCAACATGGCGTCCTTTTGACAATGACACTATTGATGAAGGGCCGAGCAGCAGCGTTCTCGCACGCCGCCTTCCTCCATGGGCAGCTGCGACGTTGCACTTTTTTTTCTAAACATGTTCAAAGTCACCATACGATCGCATTAAGATTTTCCGTGTTTTTTTTTAAATATAATTTGCCATCACGGACGGACGTTTGTGGTTAGGATGCGGCTTACGTCTTCACATGGGACACGAAAGTTTGCGCAACGCTACAAAACATGTCGACAACTCCAAAACGCTGGCTTCGCACCGGATGGGCCGGGTTCAAGTCCCGCTTTTGGATTTTCGCGCTATCTAACATGGCCGATTGAGGTCGCGAGGTCCGCCACGCTTGGTGATAATTGTGAGCTGGTATTTATTGGCGGTCTCCCAAGTTGCCAGCAACGTAACTACGTTCGCTGCTTTCCATTAGAAATATGCAACGGCAAACGTTTGGAAGCATTTAACGTTTCCTCGGACGTGTCGTCAGACATTTGAAATATGTTACAACATGTTTGGAATTTTTCATCTTCTTCATCAGGAAGTGCGTCAATGCCACATGAAATCCCGTCTGTGTGGCGACGCCATCGGCTATTTCCTAACAGTAGCGAGCCAACGGCCTGAGGGGAAAGCGAGGGCGGAGCCTAATCCGTCACATCGGGTCCTGATAAATGCCGTCCACTTTCCTCCCACCCTTGCTACAAAATAAAAGCATGCGTTTTGAAGAAGCGGTCTGAGGTGCGCAACTCAGCCGTGCGTGGCAAGCACGCAGCTGTCTGTGAGCCGGCGTCCGTCCGTCAGTCCATCCGTGTCCGTCCGTCAGCCGTGATGCGATTGTTGTTGACGGCCAAACAAGTTCAAGTTTCCATCCGGCTTTTATTGTGAAAGTCATGCTTTGTTTTGAAACGCAGGCCAAGATCTACTTCTCCTTCCCCGGCGAACTTCTCATGAGGATGCTGAAGATGCTCATCCTGCCGCTCATCACCTCCAGGTAGGCCCCGCCCACCCACCACCCTAGCCCCGCCCACCTCAACGTGTTGTGCTTGTTTTTCCGTTATTGCACTTGACAAAAATAACACGTGCTAAAATTGAAAAAAAAATTGGGGAATCCGAAAGTGCGTCTTCCATTTCCTTTGCATTTAGATTATTTCCTACATGAGTGCTTTGAAATGTTTGACGTTTTTTATTTGCACGTGCGGACACAAGATGGACGCTCAAACAAGTCGTTGGGAAATTCAACCTTACTTCACTTTATTGATACATTTTTGGGGACTTTGCTTTAATTTAATACTCCTTTTATTTAGAAAAAAACAAATGGGATTTTAAAAAGTCATCAAAATGAACAACGTTGCTGTAAAATGAATGCTAATGAATGAAAATGTCCAAACTAGGACAACGAAGCTGACGTGAAAAATATGAAAAAGGAAAACATTGCACGATGACCAGCTCTAAAAAAAAGGCAAAAACAATTCAAAACAAACAAATGAATACATAAATGTGAGCATCCTTCTTCTTAGTAAGTCACAGTGTCTCACCACTGATGCGCTATTTTTAGAAAAGGCTCCACGTGCTTTGTCCTTGAACAAAATGGCGTCCGTGTTCCTCATCCTGGAGGCAAAGGAGAAGAAAAAAAAAGACTTGAAATCACCGTTTGTCCCGCTGAGACGAGCTGAATCGAAAAGTGGTTCAACCGTGAGCCGGCCTCAGTGTAATGTGTGTGCGTGTGTGTAATGTGTGTGCGTGTGTGTGCGTGTGTGCGTGTGTGTGCGCAGCTTGATGTCGGGCCTGTCGTCGATGGAGTCGCGCGCGTGCTGCCGCATGGGCGTGCTGACGGTGACGTACTACCTGTGGACCACCTTCATGGCGGTGGTGGTGGGCATCGTGCTGGTGCTGCTCATCAAGCCGGGCGTGGGCACCGACATGGACAGCAACCGGCTGGGGGGCGGGCCCGTCATGACCTCGGCCGACGCCCTGCTCGACCTCATCAGGTCCGCTCGTGCCCGCTAGCATGCTAACCGCGCAGCACGCGCTTCAAATCTGCACATCCGCACGCTCGCGTCAATCCGATTAGCGGCGAGGCTAACGGCCGTATTTTTAGTGCCAGCTTAGCTTTTAGCGCCGCTGATCTCCGCCGCGCACGCGGGCACGTGCGGGCCGCCGCCGCCGCCGCGCGCCCGCCCCTTCCGTAGGTGACCGCTCGCTGCTCCGCCCACAGGAACATGGTGCCGTCCAATCTGATCGAGGCCACGTTCCAGCAGGTGAGCGTCGTCCCGGCCGGTCGGACCGGCGCCGTTCGGGCCCGCTCGCTCTCACGCTTGCCGTTTGCGTGTTCAGTACAAGACGGACCTGGTGCCCATCCTGAAGGTGCCCACGCGGATGTTGACGCCCAACTTTGTGTACGTGGTGCCGGGCGACGCTGAGGTCAAAGGTCGAACGGTTGTGCTGGAGTTGACGCCGGCGCCGGAGGTGACGTACAAGACGAGTCCGGGAAGCAGCCAGCAGATGAACGTGCTGGGCATCGTCATCTTCTCCGCTACCATGGGTGAGTGCGGCCGTGTTGGCGTGCGGGCGCCGCCACCGCCGCCGACATTTACGCCGTCCCTTGGCGGCATCTGGAGAACTCGACAGTCAACTTGTAGCGTCTAATTGTGACAAATCAATAATGATCAATTCTTCTTCATCATCATCATCATCATCGTGCAAATGTGTGCATGAAGAAGCACTGATCTGAATCAAGCCGATAGGCCGAGACTTTTGAAGCCGAGAGGCGGCCATCTTGCTCCTCCCTAGAAACGTTTCTGCTGATTTATGATGTTCTCAATTTGTTCAACAAAAACAAAAGGACTTCAGACATTTGACAGCTTGCCTTAAATATGTAAATGATCTGCTTGATGATGATTACAGGGGGAAACTTTTTTAAATTCAAGAATTATAACTGCCAAATCTAATACTGGGAAAAGGAAAAAAAAGAAAAAGGATTTGGACTGATTTTGCAAGGCCCACAGAATATTGTGTCCTATTGCTATAAAAACATGGAACTTACCAAAATTAGAGTCTTTTATCATTATTCACAAATCTATTTAGAAATGTGAGTAAACAAGCTTTTTTGTCAACATGGCCCTGGTTGATCTCGTATACTCTGCTGCCACCTGCTGGACCGTTTTTGTAATATTTACCATTGCTTCAAGCTTTCTCTGCAGTTGAGAGGCTGCATCAAAGCCTTCTTTCTGTATGCTTGAAAAAACAAAAAAACGTATAAGTACGTCTTTGGGAAATATGTGTTTTGGGGAGCAAATGAGTTCAAGACTTGGATGGTGTCTTCAGGACCTTCAGGCCTGAGGAGTGTTTCTTTTGTACACGTGTGTGTGCGATTGCAGGTCTGTTGCTGGGCAGGATGGGCGAGCGCGGCGCGCCATTGGTCAACGTGTGTCAGTGCATCAACGAGTGCGTCATGAAGATCATCAACGCCGCCGTGTGGTGAGCGTTTGCTAAGAGATTGCTAACAGATGCTAGCGCGCTAAGGGACTAAAAGACGGGCGATGCCGCTTTCAGGTACTTCCCGTTTGGGATCATCTTCCTGGTGGCGGGCAAGATCCTGGACATGCAGGACCCGAGCACTTTGGGCCGCAAGTTGGGCTGGTACGGCGTGACGGTGGTGGCGGGCCTCTTCGTGCACGGCCTGCTTCTGCTGCCGCTCTTCTACTTCCTGCTGACCAAGAAGAACCCCTTCACCTTCATCCGCGGACTGCTGCAGGCCTTGGTCATCGCGCTGGCCACCTCCTCCAGGTCGCTCGCCGTTCTGTCGGCTCCGGGTCCAAGCACGGATGTTTTCCACATTGCTTTTGCGTTTGCCGCTGTCGACAAAGTGGCCAAACTGTTCGGAGGGTGTGTGACGCCGTTTTGTGTGTGCGTGCGGTCCAGCTCGGCCACGCTGCCCATCACCATGAAGTGTCTCCTGGAGAAGTGCCACGTGGACCGGCAGATCGCCCGCTTCGTGCTGCCGGTGGGCGCCACCATCAACATGGACGGCACGGCGCTCTACGAGGCCGTGGCCGCCATCTTCATCGCGCAGGTCAACGACTACGAGCTGGACTTCGGCCAGCTGGTCACCATCAGGTAACCCGCGGCCCCGCCGGGCCGACGCTCCACCCGGCGCCGGCTTGACCACGTTTGTGCGCGTTTGCCCGCCAGCATCACCGCCACGGCCGCCAGCATCGGCGCGGCCGGCATCCCTCAGGCGGGCCTGGTTACCATGGTGATCGTGCTCACCTCCGTGGGCCTGCCCCCCGATGACATCACGCTCATCGTGGCCATCGATTGGATCCTGTAGGTTGTCGGCGCTGCGCGTGCGTGCGTGCGCGTCAGCTGCTGCTCACGTGCCGTTGACGTGTGCGTACGTGTGTGCGTGTGCGTACGTGTGTGCGTGTGCACGCAGGGACCGATTTCGCACCATGATCAACGTGCTGGGCGACGCTTTGGCGGCGGGCATCGTCGCGCACCTGTGTCGCAAAGACTTCCCCCTCAGCGGCCAAGGAAAGGTACGCACACACGCCAACGCAGTCAGCACACGCGTGACGCGTCATCTTCAGGAAAGACTGCAAAAGGACCAAATTCACAAAAACGTTCGCAGTTTGTTTACACAATGTTGATGAGAAATTTCCGGTAAGTTTCCACAACATTGACCCCTCCAAAAAAAGACCAAATCGAATCAGCGGCAATTGCTTCCGGTTCAGGCGGAGTGAAGAAAGTGTAGCATTTTTTACGCTCAATCTTAATTCAAGCCGCTTTTTGTTGGACTTCAATTGATTTTCATCACCAAAAATACTGACGCTGTTTTTTGTTGTTGATTTTTTAACGTCGTTTTCTATTCTTCTTCGCTCTACCAAATTGACACGCAACAAGCGCGCCCTCTACTTCATGTCCGTCTCCGAATGTCCACTAGCAAAACGCTACTGCCACCCAGTGGTGGATAATTTCGGTGCACATCCATTTAACATAAGAAATCAATGTTTTTATTCTCTTTTTAACTCATTCTTAATATATACTTCTGACTTCAATAACTGCTATTATGTTTACTATGAATTCACTATGGATGAACTGTATCCTGAACTAAAGATACAACAACTTGAGCCCAATTATTTAAAAAAAAAAAATTTTTTTTTGGAGGGGGGTTGAGTTTGTAGCATTTTCATTTTCGCTAACTTGTCGAAAGCTGTCAAGACGCGCGATGGTTTTGGAGATGAGCATTTATCAGCGCACGCTCACAACGTGACGCCGTCTGTTTTCCCCACAGAACGTCCCGTCGTACGGCACGCACCAGCGCGGCGGCGATGGCGAGTGTGTGAACGTGCCCATGACGCACGTGCACACGCACAAAGATGGCGACGCGGCGTTTGAGGCGCCCACGCACACCGTCTACTACAACATTTGCCAGGTGTGAACGCCAACGCCACGACGAGGACGACGGAACTCCGTCGTGCACGACCTCCACGTGACCCAAGTCATCTTCTTCATGCTTGTGCGTGCGTGTGGCAGACGGACATATAGATGACTGGACTATTGGCGGCAGAAGGAGGACGGCAGCCATCTTGCGTTGCCGCCGTCACGGTCAACTTTTGGCTTCAAACGTGCGGTCAGCGTGTGTTTGACGGCCGAGAGTCGCGACAGCTTCTCAAAGAAGCAACTTGGCGTCCGCCGTTCTTTCCCACTGCGGGATCTCCGTGAGGTCAATCGCGACTGACAGAGGTCAAGTCAAAAGTAACCCAATTATTGACTGATCCACTTGAGGGGTCAATTTGAGCCAACTTTGTGGGTTGTTCTTTTCAGAATGAGCCCAATTTGGGAGCCAATTAAAGGATCGGACTAATATTTAGCAGTTGTTTTACGCTGAAAGCGACATTTGTCGAGTCAAAGTTGGGTCAAATCGACCCAAGTGGAGGATGGCTCCATTTTGGACCCATAGTTGGCTTATTTTTCACCCGACTGTTTTCAGAGTGTGACGGGTTTTATTTCATCGATCATGCAGCCGCTGGATCAGCAGGAACGTTGATCCATTTTCAAAATGGATTGTCGGGCTTGTCGCGCTTCTCACAAACGTCTTCTTGTTGCAAGCGTCACCACGCACACGCTGGCGTTTTTGCAGAAAATTTGCGGGAAAATCGATGGATTCATGTTTGGCGGGCTTGGCCACTGGCAACCAAAGATGGCCGCCAGTGGCTTCACAGCACTATTGGGCTGCATTCCAGGAAGGCGGGACGTTGGATCGCTTTTGTGACCCGGAAGCCTTCCTGGTCAATAGAAACAACAAAGATGGCTGATTGCCAGGAAGCGTTTGTCGTTCGGGTTCACGCAGTCGGTCCAAATCGCATCAAGTGACTTATTTGCAACATTGATGTTTTGTGTGTTCGTAATGATGTCACGGATTTTGCCCGTTGACGTGTGTGTGTGTGTGTCTGTGTCTCCATGGAGGTCGCATGTCACATTCCAGTTCCTCGAACGCAGCATTTGTGCACGCGCAGATGCGCAGCAGGTCGGCCATGTTTGATCGCTGGCCTACAAATGCTACAAGAAGACAAAACAGTTGAGAGCGAGCGATCCAAGATGGCCGACTTGCTGCATGTCCCGTCGGTGCTTTTGTGCTTCACTTCCTGTTTCCTCTTTCAACATCACAACGCAGCTAACACGTCAACACTCACTCGGATTGGGTTTGGATTAGTCGTGCGTGCGCGCGCGCACTAAGTGTGCCTTCATGTTCTTCCGTCTGCCAAGTTTCAAGCAATGCTGACTTTTTATACTTCACTTTTGTATGTTTTCTTCTTGTTCTATTGATGATTTTTGTCAAATGAAAAGTGTTTGTAAAAACTTCTTGCATCACGTACAAAAGTTGTTTTACTTCCTCAGCTGCTTTGCAGCCGCCAGCCAAGCCTATTATGGGATGTAGTCATGCATTCAGCCTTTAGAGGGCGCCCAAAAAGTCCGACTTTTGAAGTCACGAGGCCGCCATATTGCTCCTCCCAAGAAATGTTTCTCGGCACACGATCCTATACATTTGCAGTATGGAGAACATTTAAGACCGTACTTGGTCAAAACAGCACGATTGGGCATGTTTTCAATTTGTTAAACATCAACAAGAGGACTTCAGACATTTTACAACTTGCCTTAAATACATGTATGAATTATGTTTAATGGTATTTACAAGAAAGACGACATTCCATGTCCCCAGAGTAGCCGGGGGTCGGACCGCCAAGGCCCCGCCTTTGGCTGCCCAGCTCACTGCGCTTTGGCCCCTCCCACAGGCGGTGAGCCCATCGGATGGTGACCGAAAGAACAAGAGATACAAGCGGTTGAAATGAGTTTCCTCCGCAGGGTGTCCGAACTCTCCTTTCGAGATTGGCGAGAGGCTCGGGTTGCTTTCAAATTGGAAACTTTGCAAGTCAAATGGCACAACGCGGACAAAAGTGCGCTCGCCAAGATCGACACACGCAATATTGTTTTATTCGTGGCCATAAAACAACAACAAAAGAAAAACAAAAAGGCAGCTCGAAAAGCGTGTTTGTCAGGAAACCGTTGCGCCGGTTTTGCACGTCTCGCAGGTGATTCCAACGACAAGCCGATAACCAACGATCCTCACCTCACCTGCGTTGGAATTGGGAGACGCTCGATAGTGGAAACAAAAAACAAACTGCATCGTGAACAAACAAACAAAAGTTCCCGAGGGTTGCGAAACGCGGCCCTAAAACATGTCGAAGCGTTCAGAACAAAGAAAAAGACCAAAAGTGTGTTTGGTGTCAGTTTGTTAGCAGCTGCCAAGTGCAAGTTAGCAATACTTGTTAACATTATTTGTCTTCTTATTATTATTATTGACAGTTTGCAACCCAGGTTGAACGTCGTCGGGTGTCCGCAGAAACCTTGTGAACGCCATCTTTTCATCATCCAAAAAACATGACAGCAAACATGATCGTTTGGGGCTCGATGGCGGCAAACCACAGCTGCACTCAAAAAGGTCGAGCACGCCGTCCGTCGGCCCGCGGTGTAGTGTTGTTCGGTCCAAGTTGACCTTTTCCCGACGTTGGGCCTCTGCCGGTCCCGACGGCCGTCAGAGGACGAAGAGGAGGACCAGGACGACGAGGAGGACGGCCAGCAGCACGCCGATGGCGCACCACTGGCGGCGGTCTGCGGCAGACGGACACAAGTTCAGAGACGCTCTTCATCAACAGTCCGAGTCCGAGTCCGAGTCCGAGTCCGAGTCCGAGTCCGAGTCCGAGCGAGGACCTACCGCTGGTCATGTGGGACACTTTAGCCAGTTTCTTCATCACGTTGTCCAGCCTGGAGTGCGTGTTGTCCATCTCATGGCCAAAGTCGTCCAGCATGCTGCAAAAGATACAAAGCTGAACCTTCATCATCGTCATCATCACGCAGGACGGACGGACGGACGGACGGACGGACGGACGGGGCAACCTTACACGGCCTGCTCGTCCAACTCCAGGCCGATTCTCTCCGACATGTTCTTCAGCACGCCGATGGTCCCCGACACCAGCTCCAGTTGCTCGTCCTGCTGCTCCGCCATCAGCTGCCGGGAAGACGCACGCACACACGCACCGAGATGAGCTTGGAGGGGGGGGGCAAGCTCAACACCCCCCGTCCGCCTGCCGTGTATTTGGGCCAACCTGCTGCTGAAGCTGCTGCTCCTCCATGAAGTCAGAGTTGGCGGCGCGCAGCCGTCGCTCCGGCGGATGGTATTTATCGCGGGCGGCGCCGTCGCTCATCGGCGCCTGCACGTACGTCACAATGTTGAAAAGCGGCCATTTTGGACGCAGGCCGGCGGACGGACGGAGGTTACGAGGGAGGACCTGTTTGTTGCTGGAGTCCACGAAGGCCACGGCCGCGCCGCCGCCGCTCGACATGTGCTCCTTCATTTGCTGCAAGGAGAGGAAAGACGCTAAGGACGGCGTGCGCGTGTGGCGCGCGTGTGGCGAGGCTCGTACCTTGACGGTGTGCCTGGTGCTGCTGATGAAGGTTTTCCGCTTGGCCAGCTCGGCGCCGTCCAGGTTGAACTTCTTGGGGTTGGACTCCACGATGCGTTGGTCCACCGTTTAAGGATCATTGCGGAGTTGATGACTTTTTGACTCATGACTGCCGCCTTTGGTCAAAAGGCGAACTGCAGCCTCACTCTGTGTTAACCTCGTATATCCCGCCCTGCCCCCTCCCAAGAAATTGTGGCGTGTTTGTCCCCAACACTCCACACTGACGGGAAGAAAAAAGCCAATCGGCACAAAAAAAGAGTCATCGCACATTGGTGAAGCTTTTTTGAACGACACAATGCGTCGTTAAGAAAGCAGACGCACGCACGCAAACGGCCGGCAAACATTTTGCTGGGTTTCTGCCACTGAAGGCTTCGAGACATTCGCGCTTTCACGTGGCTTGAAAAAGTGTTCTTTTGGAGAGGACGTCAACAAAATGGAGGCAAGCAGACCAAAACTGCCAAAATTCAAAGTCAATAAATAAATAAGCAAATGACTAAAAGTGAAAATAGAAACACATATTAAAATATCATTTAAAAATGAAATCCCGCAAGGACAACATGAGTAGCCCTAAAAATGAAGATGAGAATTACTGAGAAGAACGTTAACATTGATTTAATGAAACATCCGCTTCTTCTGCATCAAATAATCTCTATTTTGTTGAAAAACAACCTAGATTGAATTGAATGGGGAACAAAACGCTGCCTTCGTTTCACCCAAAATGGACTCGATGTCGAGCTGCAATTTTCATAGGGCGATAGCGCGCGTGTCATTTTTGCTGACGGTTCTAATCCCGTCCCAATCGAATATCAGCAAACGCCTCCTGATATGGAAAGCGTTTTCTGATCAAGGATGTCGTTCCCTCTCGTGTCCAGCAGAGGGCAGCAACGCACCATTCGTGCCACCCAGCAGGATGGACACAAAAAGGCAAAGCAACTCGAGTGGCCCCAAAGCGCCAACATTTTGCCTTTTGGCTTCTCTCAATCATTCAAACGTGGAAGAAAAGCGGCTGACGAGCCATGTTTTTGCACCGTCAACCTGAAATCGTGCCTCCTTTGGAAGCGCATCCAAATAACGCGGGTTTGCAGGCGGAAGGATATTGATGGTCTCGTCGAGGTCTTCCAGGTCCCACTCGATGGAGCGCAGACTGTTCCTGAGCTCGTTGGTGGTCCAGTCCAGCTCCTCCTTGGAGGCTGCCGGCCCCTCGTGCAGCAGGAGGCTCCATCGCTGATGGAGGTTCTGAGCGCCGCTCACGGCCTTCTGCACCTCGCTGAGGACGCACAAGCACACCTGCTAACTGCCGCGCTTCAGTCGTTCAAAGTTTGCAACTCGCATTCATCAGCACGCAACTCTTTCGTCGCTTGGTGTTCTTGCTAGCTCGAGTCGAGTCGAGTCGAGTCGAGTCGAGTCGAGTCGAGTGTGCTGCTGCAGTTTAGCTTTTGGAAATGAACGAATAGTCGACGAACATATCAACAATTGTTGCTGGAACGAACCCAATATCTCAACAAGTCGATTATTAGGAAAATAAGCTAAATGAATGATGGATGAAGAAAAGGTAGAAATGCGTGCGCTATTATTAGTGTGAGATGATGAGAACTTCGTGCAGAGTAGAAAGATGTCAAAGTGCTAGCAAGCTAGCTTGAGCTTTTCTGACCCTTTGACGACGAAGAAGGGGTCTTCCATGGACATGTTGCCGCCTCCACTTCACTCCATCACTCGCGTCCCAGACGAGGGCTTTTCTTTTCTTCCTTTGGTGATTGTTGTTCACGCGTTTGTTTACATGAAGCTGCAACGGCGTCGCCTTCCGCAGCGGAAACCGCACAATGACGTCATGAGGGAGGGAGGAAGGAAAACACGTCTGCTGCCGTCTAGTGGACACAAGTGCAGCTACACTAGCGAGTTCACCGCCATCATTCTTTTGGACATGCCAGCTTTCGTAACCGTTTGAAAGCCCGCCGTGCTTTCGACATAACCTCAAGAGAATGGACGGACTTTTGAGATCTTTTGTCACCGTTTACGTCCGCGTTCGACTTGCCATGGAGATTTCTACACGAACGACCGGGTTTGGTTTGGATGAACACTTGAAACTTCCCTGACGGCTTCAACTTGTCAAATGAACTCTCGCGCGATTCTACTTCATATCGTTTCGCACCTCACTTTGTGTATTTTGTAGTCCACTGGCATCCATCGCAGCCTGAGGATTCGCACATTTGCAGCCCTGTTTCCTTTTTTCCCTTCTTTGCCCTTTTGTGGTTCCATCACGTGACGTCGTTAACATTTGTCAACTGCGTGAAATCCTTTGAGACTCGTGAATGATGAAAGGCCGTCAACAATCGACTTCCATTTTGAAGGCACATTAACTCTTTTCCACTACAAGCACGAGCAAATTTTCCCAGGTTTAAGCTTGACCTACATGACGTCATGTCGTTTTTTTTATCTTCCTGCTGAGAATTTGTTGTATATTTGATTTGATGCTAAGCTAACCTTTTTTTAATTGTGTAAATGTGCTCACCCTACCGACGAGTCCTACGCTTCGTTCAATGTTGCAAAACGTTGCAGACGCTCGCCACACACTCTCAAACCCCGTTCATGCACTCAAACCAGTTCGGCAACCCTGCTGGTCGTGGAGAGCCGCAGTCCAGCCTGCACGGTTCTCATGTCTCCCTCCTCCAACACAGGTGAGGATCCTTATCAGGCTTCTGAGCAGAGCTGGCTGATGAGCTGATTGTTTCAAACACCTGTGTTGGAAGAGGGAGACATGGAAAACCTGCAGGACTGCAGCAGGCGTTCCAGGACCAGGTTTGGCTACCCCTGATTTCAAATGTTCTTGGCGCAATATTGGGCATTTGGACAAACATCGGTAGCGGCTTTTTTAAAAATCTGACGGCAGATGCTGTCCAACTCTTTGCACTTTTTGGTTGTTTTGAATGACAACAAAGATACATGAGAGTTCTTAACATTGGAGTTACTTTGGAACAAAGCGATACCGACCAGACGGGAGCTTGTTTTCATTCAACTTTTGAAGACATTCGGGTGCATCGCAAACATTTTGTTTTAATGTTTTAGGAAAACAAGGATTCAAAAACAAATGCATTGCAAAAATGTGAGAATGCGCTTGAAAGTTAACATTTGTATTTCTCTAAACTTTGAGGCCATTCGTTCTTTTCTCGGACTGAAAATGGGGCCTCCTGGACTACTGGCAACGGATACCAAGAAGAAAAAGAACACGTTTTGGGACCATGGAGCGAGCGAGCGGCACGTTTGACTTTTTGGATGTCTTTTTTATTGAGTTAAACAAGCAAGACCTGCAACAGGTGGGCGGGGCCAAACAAAAGCAAGGAGAGCCAAAAAGCGTCAGCCTGGCCTGGCCAAGGAGTCTACTTGTGACCTTTGCTGGTCTTGAAGGACACCTGCAGGACTTTGTCGCCCAGCCGGTACCCGTTGAGGTTGTGGATGGCCACCGCCGCCTCCTCGTAGTTGCTCATGGTGACGAAGCCGAAGCCTTTGCACTTGTTGCTGTTGAAGTCTCGGATGACCTTGACGTTGCTGACGGCGCCGAAGGGTCCGAAGAGCTGCCACAGCATGGCCTCGTCCGCCTCTTGGCCCAGGTTGTAGATGAAGATGCACCAACCCGAGGGGCCGCCCGCCGCCCCGCCCCCTCCGCCCATGTGCTCCACGCTCATCGGCGAGAACCTGCGGCACACGTCGACACGCACCATCAACCACGTGAGCTAGCGGCCATTTGTGAAAGAGAGGACGGACGAGGACGTCCATCCCGAGTTGAGCAACTTTTCTTGTTGTGGGTGTAATGCGCGGTGTCGTACCTGAAGCGCTGCGCCTGGTGGTGCACGGGCCCGGCGAAGCGCCGCGATTGGCCGTGGTACATTTGGGACATGAGCTGCGAGTTGCGGGCCTGATTGGGATTGGCGGCAAACTTGACGGTGATGGGTTCCGAGCCGCCGGGGGGGACGTGCCCGTTCAGCTGCTTGATGGCATCCTCGGCCTCGGACCGCTTGTCGAAGCGGATGAAGGCCACGCCCCTTGACAGACCTGCGCGGGCGTGAGTGGGACGGGGATGGACAGGACAGGACGTGTGTGTGCGTGCGTGCGCGTACCTGACGCCTGGTCCACCAGCACGCGGGAATTGATGATGTGTCCGTAAGAAGCAAACATGTCCTCCAGCTCCTGCTGGCCGAGGGTGCGCGGCAGCCCGCTAATGTACAAGTTGGCGTCCTTGATGGTGTCCGAGCTGGGACGCGCGTACGACACCTGCGGCGGGCAAAACGCCAAAGGCGTCAACGGGGCGCACGGCCAAAATCCAACGGCAGCATTTGGTTGGCCGACATGTCACATGACACGGAAAGAAAGAAAAAACAGCCAAGTCGCTTGAAAGAAATCACGAAAAGACAAAAACTGCAGATCAAATCAAAGAATCGGCTAATCCAAATCAAAAGTCAGGCACAGTAGAAATGACAATTGTTTGTTTTGCAAAAACAAGGAAAGAAAAAAACTAAAGTAAAGACAAGGAAAATCAACAACAATGTGGAGTACCTTGTGGATGCGCTGAGAAAGAGCGCCCCCTACAGAGTGAAAGTGGAACTTTACCTTGATGGTTTTAGACTGAAGCCTCAGGCCGTTGAGGGAACTGATTGCCCTCTCGGCATCACTAGCGTTAACAAAGTTAACAAAGCCGTAACCTAAACTGTTGCCTAGAAACACAAAGCAAAACAACAAAAGAAAAAACAACAACAAAATGACAGAGGTCAACAAAAGCGCACAAATGACCTTTCACCTGCTGTCAGATGAAAAACAACTCATTGACAATTCAAGCAACAAACGTCGGTTGGCAAAAAAGGGCTCAACGATTGCGCAGACGCTTGACATTTGCGAGGACGCTTTTCAGCGTCATTTTCAAATTTGGGTTCAACGACAACAAAAGTCGTCAATCTGCAGTTGTTTCACACAACTTTTTTTTTTTTTACACAATCATATTCGCTGGCAATATTTAACAATCAGGAAATTCTTAACGATGTTTGACTTATTCCCTCCCGGCCGTTTGACTGGATTTGGACTGGTTTTGCAAGGCCCGCCGAATATTCTGGTCTATTGCTATAAAAAAAACGTGTTTTGCAGCAATTGGCATTAGAACGTAGTCTCATCATTATTCACAAATCTATTCCGAAATGTGAGTAAAAGAGCTTTTTTCCCAAAAGTTGAGCTCATACTCTGCTGCCACCTGCTGGCCATTTGTGTAATAACTGCCATTTCTTCAACCGCTCTTTGCAGTTGAGAGGCCGCATCAAAGCAAAAAAAAAAAAAAAAAAAACGTCTCTGGGACACGTCAAACATTTAAAATAGAAGGAATTATACGAAACTTGAGAGGATCTTTTCACTCATTTGTGAGAATATTCGACCCAACATTAAGATTTTACCAATACGGTTTAAGCATCCACTTTGCTTATCAGTACAAAAACATTGGAATGAACATTGCTGTTTTGTTCACATGAATGTCAAATATATGAGAGCAACAAAAAATTGCAAAAAGGTTTCGTGAGAAAGAAAGCTCATAAATAAAAAATGCAGTTAAGACACCATCGGACTGCTTTTGAAAATATTGCCTTTCAGCAAATGTCAATTGTTATTGCAAGTGCGATGAATGGTTGAGCCCGAGTCACATGTCAACAATTGCACTTGCGAACAAACACTTTGCAACACCAGTTCCCCCAAAAACTCAACAACAGCAGCAGTCGGCGGGAAAACCAAACAAAATGGCCGCCCAAAACAGCATTTGAAAAGGGAACCGGTCATGAAAATGAACAAAAAAAGAAGAAAGACAAAATCCCAGAGCGGGAAAATCCCAAATCAAAAACATGAGATCTTATGCCAAACATGTCTTCAATGGAAAGGAGGCCACGCACACTCGTGGCGCGTGCCTCGGCGCTCCCGCTCGTTTGCCTGGGTGGGTGGGTGGCGGTTGGGAGGGGGTCCTCGCTTCACCATGCTATGACCGGCGGCAAGAATATGCGGCAGGCGCCGACGACGTCGACCGAGCGTGCTTTGAAAACGTCCGCCCGAAGGGCCCGTCCGCCGCCGCCCCGCAACAGGCCGGCACTCGTTTGGAAATTTGCCGGCTGGATGGAGCAACAATGTGCAAAAGGTGCGTCCGCCAGCGACTCTCCTCATACCGTGACGACGTCAGCCGCCACCGAAGAGATCATGGCGGCCTCCACACAATTTCCTCCTCTTTTTTTTTTTTTTTTACTACACGCTCAGAGGCCCTTCACTGAAATTTTAAAGATTACTTGTAAAGAAATTGTTCACTCGATTATGCATAAATGTGGAGCAGAAGTTTGCCGACAACTGAGCAACAACAACACAAATATTCAAGCAGAGTTCTGTCAACTTCCATCAATAATCTGCATAAAAAATACAATTAAAAGAAGGTTCCAAATTGCTGGGATATTACAGGGATCTTAATAAGGGGTAAAAATAATAATAAGAATAATTTGCCAGTACCAAGACAGGTTGGTGTCAAAAACAAAAAGGGCCTGACTGATTTGTAGCTCGTTTCATCCACAAGATCATTGAATCGGCTTCAGCAGCTGCCAATAAAAGTTCAGCATTTCCAAAACAGAAGACGGAATTTGGAAGCAAAGTCAAGAAATGCAGTTTGCGTTCTTTCGTGAGCGAGCGCAACAAGATTTCCAAAAGACTTTCAACGATCTCCATCGTGAGGATGGGAACGTTTTCAGCCTGGATGGACAAACTGTTGGGATCCATGTTTTCAATCTTGAGCCTTTTTCTGTTTTTCACGCAAGCAGATGATGAGACGCAAGTCGCGAGAAAAAGTGCCGCTGAAGGCGGAAAGCGGTTGGTGCGTTATTGCCGGCATTTGACAGTCGAGGCGCAAGCCAAAGAAGAACCAAAACCGCGTGGCCTCCGAGGCCAGCGGCTCGTTAGCGAGGCGGAGCGACCACCCCTGCCAATTTCCTCAACCCATCCGATTTGACTTCCATTCGATTTTCTTTCACTTCAATCCGATACTAAATTATTAAGAAATATCAATAACGTGATAAAAACTCCAAACATTAAATTCCAAATGTCATTTTGCGGAGGAAGTTACTGACTAAATGACTTCATGTTATAATCAATCAGATGTTACACAAACATTTGCATCAGCATGGACGAGATGAAAATAGTTTCAGAATTGTAAAATGGAAATTCAAAAGACTCCAAATTGTTGTAAAAGTACAATAAGTCAAGAAAATACTTTGAAATTCATGTGAATGCTAAATGTCAAGGAAAGCGTAATAGAAAAAGCAAAACGTCGGCCTATAAATGAAAGGAAAAGGATTGATTGACATGATTTTATGAATGATATCGGGTTCGAAATGGAAAATCAACTCGATATCAATTGTTGGAATTTTGAAACTCGTCAGCGACTTTTCAGCATTTTGCTGCACTTACTGCAAATGTGGCGAGCGGGACCACTTTGATTGGCGATGGTTGTGCCGTCAGATTGTTCCGACTGCACGCACGGCAAAGGCCACTTTGCCGGAAGTTGTTGCCGGGCTCGTGCCGGCGTTCGACAATGCATTTGAAGTTCCGCTCATCAAGCATGCGTCCTTACGAGTTCTTACGAGTTCTTTCCAAAGACGACCGCGACTGCAATAGCGGCGAGGGCAGCGGCGCAACCCGACCAGCATGCACAGCGCCGCTCTTCAATTCCTTAGCGACGGACAGCGTCATCAAACGAGGACCCCCGCGCACATCACGGCCAAGGCGCAGACATGAAGACGAAGTGGCGGCAGATGGCGACGTACCCGCAACTTTGTCCCGGATCAGCTTGGCCGACTCCACCTCGCCGACGTTGCTGAACAGGTTGCGGAGTTCATCCTGGTTCATGCTTTGCGGCAAGTAGTTGACGATCAGGTTGGTTCTGGCGTTGTCGTCCTCGGCGACGTGTTCGCCGTAGCCGTTATCGTACATCTCCTGCGGGGGGCGGCAGAGCTGTCACGTCATCGAGCGTGTCGACGTGACCATCAACATCCTATTGCGCAATAAACAAGTCACCTTTCCTGCGCCGATTCCTTGAGCGTCTCGGACCTCCTTCTGGGACGCTTGCACCTCGCACACCTGAAACACAGCCTTTGTGTTAGACGCTGACCTGCCGACACCGCAGACGTGACTTTATTGATCCCTGTGGGGAATTGACATTTCCAGGGGCAATACGAGCAGATCGGCATGCAGACAGGAAGAGCATCATACAGATGAAGAAACGTTTTTTAAATGTACAAAAACCTCTTCGTCGTGGGCCCACGCCATCTGTCTCACCTTCAAGTACCTGACGGGTCCTCGTCTCTGCGCCATGCGATCGATTGACTGACGGATGCAAGTCTGTCAGTCCGTTCGTCCCTGTAAGTCACATGACCGAGTGACATCACACTTCCTCGACCACAACATCATCCCACCAGAAATCCAGCCCAGTGTTGTTAACGTGCCCAACTTTCACGTGGTTTCCAATTTGCACTTGAGAAAAGACAGCAAGACGACATGAGGTACTCGGACCTATTCATTAGTAACACGGGGGGTGCCACAGAAGTGGTGCACAGGCACAATGAAAATATCGAAAGCTTTTTCAAATGCACGTTTCTTTGGCATGAATCACTCACTCGTCGTCTCAGTGCAGCGAAGATGGGAAATATTCAATCAAGATATTTGGCCTGGAAGACAATGGAAAGTCTTTCGGCTGATGTCGTAGTCCACATGGAACAAGATCATTTGGACGAGGTTTCAAGTCAGTGTCGTGGGGTCTCATATTCATTACGATGACTTTCGAACCCTTGCCGCAGTTTACTATAGCCATTATGTTCAAGTGTTATTTTTTTGTTGAAACAGCAAATCTTCAAGTAACTTCCAGTGCCATCCACGGTGCTGTATGAATGGTGCGAATGTTTGGTTGTGGTCGGAAGGGCCGTCGGCGAACACTGGCAGCCAGCCGCGCTTCCGTCGGTGTGCCTCAGGGCAACTGTGGCTACTTACGTAGTTTAGCGCTATCGGAGCGGGAATGTGTGAGGACGTGAACATCCCCTGGGAGCGTTTTGAGTGCGCTAAAAGAAATGCGCCATATAAATCGGATGCAAGTAATGCCGTTTAGTTTGCAACGTCGTGCTCAAAATGCCCGAAAAGAGAAACGCTCATAGCGAACCGTTCATAGCGTTTCGTCGTTTTCAACACTCGTATGAGAGCTACACCGACCACGACAATCTAGTAGCAAGTCGAACGAAAAGTCAAGCCGACGCATTTGGCATTCGGGAGACTTGAACATTTGTTGGGCTTCATGTGATGACCGGCCACGAGCTAGCAGCTAACGTTAGCCTCGGCGCAAACAAAGAAAATGGTGGCGGGAAGAGGCAGCGACCAATTCTTACCTCAAACGACGAAAGGATGACAAAGCAAAATCTTGCTGCCGCGTCAACACAGTCACAAAAAGGTCTCCGATGAAATTTCACTTCAGCGCGAGCGCACGCTAAAGCTAACAGGCGCCTTGCAAACAAAAAAAGTCAGGACGGAAAAATTAGTGCGCAACGCCGCAGTTTTTTTTCTTTTTTTCTTCTTCTTCCTCTTCGCCCTCTGCTTCTTCTATAGTCTTTTGACGGTCGTCAAACAACCTTTGGCGCATTACCGCCACCTTCGGAGCTGGAACGTAGATCTGGGTAATCATAATTCACAACCTTCTACAGTATTTAATCATATTCTTTAAAATAAAAATGAAAATAGGCATTCAAAACTTAACTCACAAGAACTTGTCTGTAAAAGGTCCCTTTTATTCAAAGCTAATTCTGACGCGCAAGCAACCTTTGTGTGCAATGGCGCCCCCATGTGGCGATTGCATTAGGCATTATGGGGAAGCGATCGACAAATTGTTTTTCACAACCAACTTGTTTTGAATGGTCTCGTGCCGTCTAGTTGTTTTGTGTCTTCAGAAATGACGAGCCAATCCAAATTGTTCTATTTTTTGAAAATACTCTTTTGATTTTCTTCCCATTGTGAGAGTGCTCGTACTGCAACTGATCCACATTAGACTGCACTCGTCTCGGGCTTCGGGCTGGATCTCATTCGTCTGTTTCGGTTTTAAGCACGCTACGGGAATCCATGGTGACGGGCGGGATACCGGCCCCATCACAAAAGTGCACAAACAATAGTTGCACAAATCGCTTCGATCGGGATTTTACTTTGAAACAGACTTACGATTGGTTAGAGGCTGCCAAAACAAGAAGGTAGAAGAGATTGGGAGAGCATGTGTGAAATGTACATCATCTTTTCTTTAGCCGTGCCGTGCCATGCCATCTACTCGTCACCAGGGCAACTTCGTCGGCGTTGCTTGTGAACGAAGGCGGAAGTGACGCCACAGCCCCGCGAACGAAGAGAGAGCCAAGATGGCGGCCCCGTTGGAAGTGGTAGTGAGCAGCGACGCAAGTTCTCAGCTCTGGAACGTGTCCGTGTTCGACGTGCACAGCGGCTCCAGCCTGCTGTCCTACCGCGGCGGCAACAGCTCGGCCCGGACGCTTTGCCTCCTCAACGGCCAGTACCTGCTGTCCGCGCAGCTGGCTAAGAACTTCATCAATGTCTGGGAGATCCACAGGAAGGTAGCGAGTGCGCACGCACCGCCCATCACGTCAGCTGCCATTTGCTGCTTTTGATTGTCCTCGGAGCCTTTCCGCGACATCCACATGCGGGCACGCACATCACGCAATTTTCAAAAACTCGCGGGCCAGCGCCAAACGCTTCTTGTACGTGTAAAAAAGAAAAAGTCAGAAAACTGCAATAGATCGTCACCCAAAGTAACTTGCACATCTCTACTCTCGTCAATCTCCCAACAGATTCAAGTGAATGGCCGCAGTATTTTGGATTGGATATTAAGCCATTTCCGTAATAAACTGTAGTAAGTGCCTAGTCCATCAAATCCTAACCCTTGATATTTCCCCAAGATTGATGTGGGCATACGTTCAGACATGCACATGAATTTTAGCTGCCGTTTTCCGAACAAAAAGCGACGTTAAGCTTTTCTCTGATCGGCTATGGGCAGAAAAAGACCAAATGGATTTAAAATCCAAACGACTGCGCTGAATGTTCTGATATTTTCAGACATTGAAGTGGGCACGAGTAGAAATGTGCACGTGTATTTTAGTGCTGCTACTTTTCTGACGTGAAGCTTTATTACATGAAACATTTTACATTTTGTCAAAATGGGCCCCTTGACATTTTCACCAATCCAACATCCTGAAAAAGGTCCAAACTTGGGAAACCTACAACATGCGCCGTGTTGTGTTTTGGACTTCCAGGAGCAGCTTCAGCAGAAGATCGTGTGTCCGGGCGTGGTTACGTGCATCAGCGCCTCGGCAGACGGCGTTTTCTTGGCGGCCGGCGTGGCCGAAGCAATTTATTTGTGGGAGGTGAGCCGCCCGTCATAGTCGCCGCCGCCGTCACGCGATATTGACCAGCTTGGCGCTGCGCTCCCATTGGCCAGGTGTCCACAGGCAAGCTGTTGTCCGTGGTTACTCGTCACTACCAGGACGTCACCTGCGTCAAGTTCACGGACGATGGCAGCCATTTTGTTTCTGGCGGGAAGGATAGCGTGGTTCTGGTGTGGAGTGTCAGCAGGTAGTCGTACTCGGCCGTCGCTCCTGACGAGTCCAAGCCAAAGTCTCTGCCCGCCTTTAACTCCAATCTGGTGTGTGCGTGGCACAGTGTGATCCAGGTAGACTTAAGCCACGCCCCTGAACCCCGCCACATTCTGGCTCATCACACCCTGCCAATCACTGACCTCCACTGTGGCATGATGGGAGCTCAGGCCCGAGTCGCCAGCGCATCCTTGGACCAAACAGTCAAGGTCAGACCGAGTTTGTCATTTCAAGTCCATCTTCTCCAGTACCTTCAAGCCTGGTGTGTGTGTGTGTGTGTGTGTGTGTGTGTGTGTGTGTGTGTAGCTGTGGGAGGTGTCTTCAGGCGAGCTCCTCCTCTCAGTTCTCTTTGATGTAGAAATCATGTCTGTGACCCTTGACCCCTGCGAACACTTCCTGTTCTGTGGCGGCAGCGACGGGAACATCTTGCAGGTGTCTCTGTGCAATCAGGTCAGTCAGTCCAATATTTGATTGCGCGACCTTGCAAATCACAGCAGAGGTCATTGGGGGGTCGGCGGGTGTTTGAACCAACGTTTGCAAACATGGGCGGCATATGACGCTGCACTTGATTGGACCGATGCAGACTGCTCACATCACGTCATCAATTCTTTGAATATTTCGCAAAATGGAGCAACTGCGGCTACGTCGCCTCCCCAAAGTCTTTTTCAAGAGTCACGGCAACCACGCCGGAAAGTGGAAAGTGTCGGCGAGCGTTTGACGTTTGTATTTTCAACACTTTGGCTTGCTTACCAATTTGTCAAAAGAATTTGTGATTCAATGGGAACTTGCCCAAATTTGGACACGAGCTGCCACTTTGCCACTTGGTTGAAGTCTTTACGAGCACGACCTCAAGCAAAAAAGTGATCATCTCCCTTAAAATGCGGCTCCATCGATCTGCTATACTAACTGCCTACGAGCTGAAATGTCTCATCTGTACGTGTACCGTATAGTTTATACAGTAGATGGGAGGAGCAAGATGGCCGCCCTGTGACTTCAACGGCGTTCACAGGCGTGTATCGGCTATCCAGTCATATATTCAGATCAGTGGCTTTTATCCTGGAAACTATTTGAGCCGGGCCTTTATTTGTGTCAGCTATTATTCGAGGAAGTGTGGCTCAAGTGACGCACATACATTTTTCTTCTCGGCGGCGGCAGGTCGCGGCGGCCGATAAATCCTTGCAGTGCGACGCTGACAGCAAGTGGACATTCAAAGGCCACAGGTGAGCAAATATTTTTGCGGGCCTGGGAAGTTGTGGTGGTGACGCGTGTGCTTCTTGACCCCGCCCCCTGCAGGAAGATGGTCACCTGCCTGTCCGCGTCCATGGACGGGACGCTCCTGGTGTCGGGATCGCACGACGAGACGGTGCGAGTGTGGGACGTCCAAAGCAAACAATGCGTCCGTTGCTTCGCCCACAAAGGTGACCCAACCCTTCCGTCCGTCCACGCCCAACAATCGCTCACGGCTCTTTTCACTTTGGAGTACGGTAGCGGACGAGCGCAAGATCTCGGCAGGCTGAGAAAGGACGAGGCCAGACCTCATAGCTGATTGGCCGCTAGCAGTGAGATTTCATGTCGGGAGGTTGACATTTGCCAAATGTGGACAATTTGACGTTCAATTCCTGTATGGCGAAAATATAAAATAGCGTGTGAGCGAGTTGTAGGAAGACTTTGGTTGTTCCACGTTTTGCCGCTTGTTTTGCGTTTCAGGTCCGGTGACAAACGCCACCATCGCGGTGGCTCCCGCCAACATGTTCCTACCCGACTCGAGACCCTCGGTCCCCCTGCCGCGCTTTAGCCGCCACCAGCTGGAGAGCGACGGCGGCCAGTCGGGCGACGTGTGCGTCCGCCTCGGACTCCACGTTCAGGTACGTTGGCAAATGTTTTGCATCTTTGCACGCGGACTTGCCTCCAAACGAGCCCGCTTGCCTTTCGCTGCCGGCAGGAGGAGGAGCCGGCCTACCTGCAGAAAGCCCACAGGCTGACTTCCTTGTTGAACCGCGTGAGCGACAAGGTGAGCGAGCGCAGGGTCGGAGGCAACGGCAGCGAGTGGAAGGCGCTTTTCACGCGTCTTTTTTTTTTGTCTTTTTTCCGTCCCAAGTTGCTTTTGGGCGACGGCGGCGACAACGGCAAAGCGCGCGTGGCCGAGCTGGAGGAGGAAGTTCAAACGCTGAAGAAAGTCAACAAAGATCTGTACGACTTCTCCAGTCAGCTGTTGACCAAAGCCACGTGAAATCTTCTGCCGGCGACGCTTCCACTTCCAACCAATAAAATGCCTTCTCTGTCGCTATCATTTGAGTTCTTCTGGGCCGGGGCTCGTCGGCCATTTTGAAAGTGATGACATTTCTTTTATTTCAATGCTCTGAACGATCATTTTCGTCGATGTGATTTGTCAACAAGCAATCGTCAAGATGCAACACTTTTTTGGGCGTGTGTACGGTTTGAAATGACCACTTGCGAATGTCAACGTGGTTTGTCGGAGGCCCATTTGTCCAGGCCACGCCTCTTCATGCTCAGGTATTATGGTATGCGTGATTCAAAGATTTCTTCTCGACAATTCAAAGTTAAAAAAAAGCATCAGTTTAATGAAAAAGTTGTGTCCGGCGTCCCGCTGGGGACATTCACGCCAGCGCGGAAGGGATGCGGCGCCACAAACCTCCGCACAAGCAATTTTTGATCCATCGCTGCTCCCACTGCTTCATGGCGTTGCTTTTGTTGGGCGAGCGAAGCATGGTCACGCAGCCGCACCTGCAACGACACGCCGGCAGGCAAATGAGCGCCGGCGGCCATTTTGACGGACGGCGTCCTGCCGAGACTCGCCTGGTGCAGGCCTTGCTCTCCTCCGTTGGACACACGCCCATGTGGACGCAGCGCAGGTTGTCGGTCCTCTGGCCGCCGCTCCTGTTGCACACAAAAAGTCCCGATCGAGTCGATCCGAAAAGAGGAACAACAAATGCAGACAATAGATTTCCTTTTGTCTTGCTGATGGATCTGAAATATGCTTTGCACGTTGACAGACGCGTCTCAAAGATGAACTGCATGACAAGGTTGCGAAAGTTAAACAAAGCGGATCCAAATTTGTTGGTACGATGCGGCGTGCCGACCGTCTTTGGCCAATCACCAGCGAGGGACGACACAGCGGTGAAAGATTTTCCGGCCATTTTCCATCCGCTCACCTGCTTCCGCCATCCGTTTTCCCAAACTGCAACCTGATTGGCTGCTTGCCCTGCAGCTTGACGATGACGCCGTCGTTAACGGGCAGCCAATCCATGCCGGCCACCAGCAGCTGACTGGGCAGCAGGCAGCACTCGTCAATCAGGCTCTCGTCGGGGTCCTGCGGGGGGGCGTCGTCCCGGCCTGTCGCGTGCAAATGCAACACACGTGTTAAGCAACGTGGCAAGAAGCCGCACGCCGGGCTTTCGTTTCAAATGAGTTTGTCAAAATGATTGCCACAAACATATACGCGATTTTCCCGGCAGGCCTGCCGCTTGCCGGCAAACGCTTCTTACAGCAAAGCCAGAGTTTGGTGAGCAGGCGGAAGAGCAGCTGCAAGCTGTCCTGGCTGTCGGAGGTGGCGGTGAAGGTGGGAAGGCAGCCGGGCTTGAGCAAACCCCAGATCCGGATCATCACCAGCATCTCGCGTAACATTCCCAGAGAGGCGCCGTCCCGCATGAAACCGAAGCCGGGCCGCACCACCGAACCCTGGACAAGAGCGCAAGGAAGCCGATTGGCCGGGATGGAGGTAGGCGGGCCGGGAGCGGACGTCTCACCTGGTTGGGGAGGTTGGCCAGCAGGTAGAGGACAAAGTCGCCCAGCCACTGGATGAGCTGCTGCAGGGATTGCAGGGGGTCGCCGTCCAACACAAACTCCTCCGTCTTCAGGTTGATCATCACCTTGTCGATGTCTGCACGCAAGACGCGCAGTCGTTGGCGGGCGGATGTGGCGAGCCGCGCCGGCGGGCAGATGTGGCGAGCCGCGCCGGCGAGCAGATGTGGCGAGCCGCGCCGGCGAGCAGATGTGGCGAGCCGCGCCGGCGGGCAGGCGCCATTGCCGTCTCACCCGAGTCCATGTTCTTGGCGCAGATCTCGCTCAGGCGGTCTCCGGGACTTTTGTCGGGCGTGTTGAGGACGTGCGGTCTGAGGAGAGACTTGAGGGTGGAGCTGATGGCGATGAGCAGCAGTTTGGCGTGGAAGTCGCAGGCTCGCGCCGCCGTGGCCGTCGACAGCTTGCACAGCGACGCCTTGACCGCCACGATGCGCGTGGCCAGGACCTGGCAGGTGGCGCCAGACGTTACACGGTCACGTCGGCGGTCACGGCCGAGCGAGCGGCGTTGCCCACCTGCTGAAGGGCCTGGTTTTGCCTCATGTACTCCTCGTGCAGTTTGTCCACCAGGTTGTGGACCATGCTTGGCTGGACGTGCAGGAGGACGTCCCACCAGTCGTAACCCGTCACCATGCAGTACTCCAGCAGGAACAGCAGGTGGCGCAGCGTGGTGTTCATCTCCAGCACTTGACCCATGGAGGGAGACACTCGCAGCATGTGCAGCTGAGGACGGCAAACGCAGGCAAGCGCCAAAGGTCAAGTCGTCGCCTGCAGAGCCGTCAACGCACTTTGCGTGAGCCAAATCTCATGCACGGACCGACCCCAGACGGCCAATATCAAGCATGATGTGCGTTTCCACCGCCTGCTTGGGATCTAAAGCTTCCACTGGCCTATCCCACAACGGCGCAAACGATTCAAGCAAAATAGCAAAAGAGATGAAACTCCGCCCACGCGCACACTTCGGCCGCACTTTGTGCTCGAGAAGAGCGCATACAGATATCAAAACCACAAGAATGATGATGATGATGATGATGATGATGAAAATGAAAGCACCCTTCATGTTGACATTCTGGACTTAGCGTGCCGCAGGCGCCGTGGCTCCATCTTGGCGCTAACAGCTCTGCAGCTTTTGCGTTGGACCGGATTCGGCAAAGTCGGCCAAAAAACGAGAAAGAGGACGCTACCTTGCCGTGATTGTCGACTCCGGCCAGGGCCAGCGAGGTCCAGGAGAACTGCAAGGCCTTGAAATGGAGGCCCGGCGCCCCGGTTCTTTGCCGCTTGACGGCCGACTCGTCTCCCGGCCGCTGGCCCGGCCCGGCGGCCGAGCCGTAGAAGACGCCCATGGTGTGGAGGGACAGGCGGTGCAGGATCTGGATGGTCCCGTCATGGAAGGCCAGAGCCAGACCTGAAGACGCCACAGCTGCGGCAATTCGGTGGCGGTCCGGGCGCGACGGCGGCGGAGGCCGGCCTTACCCAGTCCGGGACAGAATTTGGTGTCCGACGCCACCTTCAGGTCCGTGTTGGAGATGGAAATGGGCAGTTTGGGAAGGGCGACGGCCGACACCCGCTCCAGGTCGCCGGTGGTGGTCAGGATCCTCCACTTGAGGATGGTGGGTTGCTTCTCGCCCACTGGAAGGTCGCGAGTGCTGGCGTCAGGCCGGGGTCAAAGGTCACAGGTGTTTGGCACTCACCGACGGGCGATCGATGCTGGAAGATGTTGTTGACGGGAAGCCCCTCCTTCCTCAGCGACCAACACTCCACGATGCTGCCGCTCTGATTGGACGCGCACAGCAGAACCTGAAGCGCAAAACACAAAAACGTCATCTGAGAGCAACAAACATTTAAAGGTTGATTGGGCCTTTTTTTCATTTAGTTTTTTTACCTGCGAATGCGGAAAAAAAGTCCGCTCAATGCTAACGACCTTTCAAATGGCAAATCTTCATCATGACTCAGCAGATTCAGATTTGTGCTGCTTGGAGGAACTGGCGCCGTAACCGGGTCGGGCCCACGGAGGAGCTTTTTCAATTGGAGGTGTTGGCGGGCCCCAGTACGACTTGGCAAGGGTCCCATCTGAGAAAGGGCGGCTCTTGACTACTGAAGGCCGACGCCGCATAGCAAGTCGTTAGGACGGCAATCGCTCCATTGACGAATGCAAGCATTTTGCAACCAAGTTGATTGCAAAATCTTTTTCTGCTTACGAAATGAGGACGTTTGTTGATTTGGTTTTGTTTGACGAAGAAAGTCAAGCAAGTAAACGTCAAAGAAGCACGAGAACTCGTTGGCACTTGTTGACTTCTGCTTGACTTTCAATGACAATCATGTCAAATAATTGCACAAGGTTTTCCACTACGGCTTTCATGACTTGATTCTGGTTCCGTTGCGGTTTTGGTGAGCAAAACATCTGTCAGAAAATCTCATTATTTTCCAAGATCAAGGCAGATGTTTGCAAAAGTTGTGTTTGGAGGCTGCTTGGGCTTCCCGGAGGCTGACGGGAAGCACGGCGAGCTCATTTGCTGCTGAAATCACAACCTTTGGGCCAGTTGCCATCCTAAGCTTCCCGCAAGTCGACTTCTGGCGGGATTTGCCGGTTGACAAACTCCGGAGAACATCTTGTGGCGCTCCCGCTGGTACGTTTGCACAAGACCTATTTTAGGTCGGACCAATCAGCCGTTGTTTAGGACAAAATCAAAAAGCGGCGATGGCGATGGCGTTGGCGATGGCGATGGCGATGGCGATGGCGATGGCGATGGCGATGGCGATGGCGATGGCGATGGCGGGGGGAGAACAAACAAACCGAACAGCCCAATGGACGCTGCCATGAATTCTGTTCTGGCAGAATTGCTCGCCGTTTCCTTGTTGAATTTGAACAGCGAGATCGCCGCAAGATGTTCCTGCTCCTTTTTCTATCTTGTTAAACGACATCTCGTTGAGCCTTCGCGGCAGGCTGCTAAACGAGTGGCCGGCGAGTGTGACTCGCTGGCGCGCGCGTGTAGAAGCGAGCGTGAAAATGCCACTTGAAGGTCGGCGTGGAGTCGACTGACCTGCTCAGAGTTCTCTCGGGTCAGGAACTTGAGGTGCGTGACGGCGGGGTACTTGTCTCGCCTCAGCGGGTCCGTCGTGCAGCGCAGGAACAAGGAGGGCAGAAGTTCCGTGTCGATGCGGCACTTCTCGCTCACCACGCTCACCACCACCTGAACACGCACGCACGCACGCACGCACTCAGTCAGCCGTTGTCAGCGCGTGGGAGGCCCGTGTGGGCGTGGCACCTTGTAAAACTGGACAGGTGACGAGCTGCTGCCGTCGGTGGCGGCCACCACGATGTTGCCGCCTCCCGTGAAGGCGATGTCGGCCAGCGCCACGCGTCCTCGCAGGCGACACAGGCTCTCGCTGGCCGTCAGCAAGGCCCCGCCGGGTTTGAGCAGCGACACGGTCACCAGACCGCTCACAGTCACCGCCAACCAGCCCTCCATGGGCTTCCCGCCAAACAGGGTCAAAGATGGCGAGAACTTGACCCGGGAGAACTTCTCGCCAAAGTTTGTTGAGCCCGACTGCAAACAAACAGGCGGCGTTTAATTTAGGCTGACGGCGGCGCTGACGGCGGCGCTGACGGCGATGGCTGTGGTACCATCTCTACGTGCAGAGCCAGCTTGACGCCGTTGTGCAGCCAACTCAGCGCCACGATGGGATCTCCCTCCACGCAACTGCTCAGAAGGCTTTCCCAGCTGTTGACCAGGTGCTCCGACATGGACCAGCACTTGATGTGGCCGTCGCCGTCCGCCGACAGCAATCTGGAGCCTGCCAAGCAAAACGAGAGCCATTCAAACGTCTTTCGGATCTTTGGGGCCAGCTGCGCCGCTGCGAGTGCGTCGCCATGTGCCAAGACGCGGAGGGTGCACCAAGAACACTTTTTCAGGTTGCGCTGGCTCGGACCTTTTGGCCAATCGGCTGGTCTGATTATCGGCGCCAATATTTGACGCTTATCTGCCTTTTTCCAAAATCTGCCGGCCGATAAGTAATCATCTTGAAATTGGGTGAAGCCCAGCGAACGATTTACACCCATTGAAATGTCAACTTTGACTTTTTGTTTGAAGCTCAAACATTTCAGTTGGAGCGAAAAACTCGAGGGAGTTATTTACTTGTTGAACTTCTTTGGACGTGCTGTTTTTGTTCCAATTTGAAAATGACGAAGAAATGAATGAATGAAGAAAAAGCATCGGACGTGTTTCAAAGGTGAGAAGCTGTTGAATAAAGAAGCTTGAATGTGTTTCCTTCAAGTTAAGCGTTGGGAGTTTGCGTTCTTCTAAATATTCTCCTTCCTTTTGGCTTGTCGGCCTCCTTGACGACTCATCATCGCTGCTGACCTTATCAAAAATGACAAATTGGCTTCTCTCGCCAAGATTGTTGATCATCGATCAGCAACAATCTTGACGAGTGTCCGCCATCTTTGCGGACTTGCTCGACAACACCAAATGAGCATTTGAGGAACAGCTGACGACCGCTTCAACGCTCTTCTCGCCATAACGTTGCATTCGTGCTCAGCGTTTAACAGCATTTTGACAAAATTTCAAGGTGCTTTTGGACCAGATTTGCTTTTGTTTTCAAACCACGCGAGCCGCTCCCTCTCTCAGGAATTCTTGGACTCAGGATGACACGGACCTTCCAAGCAGACGCAAGCGCTTTGTCAGACTGCCTTTGTTGGGAACTCTCGTTAATTGGGAAGTCAGGAATGATGAAGGGCCGCCAACGCATGTTTGCAATCCTTCACCGCCGCCGCCGCCCTCCCAAGCGCTCACAAGTGGACATTTTGGCTCCACAGGTGGAAAAAATGGCTTCTGATCTATCCAAACACGCTCAGCGTTTTTCCACACAGACAATCTTGTCACGTTGTCTCTTATTTTTTGTCACCTGACCTGACTGGTCCCACTCCAGACAGGAAATGACCTCAGCGTGGCCCGAGCTGATGGAGTACACGTCCCAGGGATGCTCCGTGTCCATGATGTGGATCATGTGACTGACATCTGTCAAGCAATCAGAAAGTTTCTGTTAAAGGCCCAAGGGCACTGGACAAACCATGGATGGATGATTGGATGGATGGATGATGATGGATGGATTGATAATCGGATGGATGATGATGGATGGATGATTGGATGGATGATGATGATGGATGGATTGATAATCGGATGGATGGATGATTGGATGGATGATGATGGATGGATTGATAATCGGATGGATGATGATGGATGGATGATTGGATGCTCCGATGGGCAGAGAGGAAGCACGCTGGTACCTGTCTCGCCGCCGCCATCGTCCTGGTTCTTCAGGTCGGTGGTGAAGGCCACCAGGTTTCTGCAGGACCAGGAGCAGACCAGGGGCACGGAAGGGCAGTGGGTGCTCTTGGGGCGCCTTTCCCAGTCGCAAACGTACGCCAAGTCCATGCTGCCAGCCAGCCAGCGACAAAGAGCAGCAACAAGCAAAACCACAAGGTTTCATCGAGCAAGTACGTGAAAAAAACAAGATCAATTACTCTCTTTGACAGTGCAACATTTAACGGTTGAAAAACTTTACAATGTTTGTTTTTAATTTGTCTCCTGGAAAGGGATGATTTTGAAGGTGCGAGAATTCTGGCCGATGCCAGTCAGACAATTGCGCTCATAAATTGACATACACTTTTGGGAATCCAACATCAGAAAGTTAAAACCCTGCCACAGATTAGATGAAGGTAGATCGGTAAACGAGCTCGTCTTCACCCGTTTAGTAGAAGCACCTGCGGCCAAATTGTTTCAGGGTTTTTACTTTATGGACTTCCCCATCCCTGCCACTGTATTTGTACTAGCTCATGGCATAGTGGTTAAGACAGTCATGTTCGGGGTCATGGGTTCCAATCCTTCTGTGTGTGTCAGACAATTTCTTGACAACAGAAATAGGCTGGTATCTTCGGTGGCAAAACGAAATCCGAAATTGGTGAAAAGACACAAAAGGAGATGACGCCCCCAGCCACGCCCAGGCCGGCGATTGACCAATCGCAGCCGTTCACGACAAAATAGCGCTAGCAAAATATCCAGTGCCAACAGTGAACTAAGTAGAAAGTGAAAGTAATGTGACATTTCTGACATCTTGCACTTCTGGAAGACTTTCAACAAGATGTTGGAATGCGCGCAGCACAATTTTGTTCATTCACTAATCACTAATGTTGTTTTGCTTGCCATCTCTGTCCCAAATCAAATGTCTTCTTCCACATCGTCCAACCTGCCCACAAAGTTAAAGACCACAAAATGTCTTGATAAAATGTACAATGAAGATACGCATCAACGACGCGCAACATATAAAATAAGGCGTCTAGTCTAATCACTGACGGACAAATTGATGAAGGAGAAGAAATCTTATCAAAATACGCCGAAGAGTTCCATGCTAACGCATCGCTCGTTCATTCATTGTGTCAACTTACTTGGATTTCTAAACGCGGCCCTCCCTTTAGACAAGTACCTGATGAATAGAACAAACGAATGTTATTCATTCAGCTTGATATCCACAATTAGTCACGACGGCAAAGGAAATGAAATAAGTCCCGCGGACATATTGGACACTTTAGCTGAATGCAAGAACAAAGTGCTCAGGACCCCAAAACCCACATTGGTGTCCTTTGATGCGCCTGAACGGATTTGCAATTAATTCGTTGATTGATCGATTCAGCACTTTGTAGACGCACAGGCGTATTCTAATTTTGATAGGAATCTGGAATAATAGCCACGCAATGCATAACAGTATACAGATTAGAATAAGGGCAGAATTTAAGGAATGACCAAAAACATACAATATTTTTGTTTAAACGCGTCTTAAAATCACAATGACAGGTGATTAAAGGTACTGTAATTTGAGTAAATGGTGTGTCTCAAACTGGACCCTTGGCCTAATTTTGTTGCGAACTCGGCGCGTATGACGTCAAGTTTGCGACTCCACATTTTGGGGAGCCGTATTTCCGGTGATTTCACGTACTTCCGGTTTGTAGCTGTAGCCGTCACTTGACTTCGCCTCTCAAACTTTTGTTGCAACTTTCGCGTTTCGAATGCGTTTCGAGTGTATCCGAACATTCACGTCGGCTTCTCGGGAGTTTAGCCGCGAAGCGGACTTGCTCGACTTGTTACCGTCGCTACGTGCGGCTAATAACGGCTAATAACGGCTAAGCTAAGAGAAGCTAAGCCTGCTAGCCGACTAGCTCGCGTTTGACAGAATCCGCTTCCGTCTTTCGGTGAAAACATCCAGAAGAAATCTCTAGCATGGGCTCCAATGGGCGCTGTCAATAACAGGTACGTTGGTGCTGTTGTTGTCGGCTGTTGTTATTAGTAGGAGCTCGCTTGAAGAGGAGAAAAGATCCCGCTGTTGGATGATGAGCCAGGCCCGAACTGGTTGCACCATCATCTGTCCTCAGATTCAAATCCAAATCCAAACTTGGCAGGACAGGAAAACAGACACTTGCAGGTGTCATGTGATTCGTTGCCATTGGCCAACAAAAGACCAACTGACTGCTCTGCGGGAATTGTCGTGCCCAGTTGTAGTACTTGCGTGAACGTGTCTTGTACACTCTGTGTTGTAGACCGAAGACGAGAAGAGCGCAACTCGAAGCCATGCTAACCTAGAATCGGACGGCCGCAGTTGCATTTCACCTCTGCCATCGAGAGACCATGTCTGAGAACCAGGTCAACAACAACAACGTGCTGCCCAACAACAACAACAACAACGTCCCGCCCAACAGGATCCGGAACCCCAACATCAACCAGAACCCCCTCATCAATGTTCGAGACCGACTCTTCCACGCGCTCTTCTTCAAGATGGCCGTCACTTACGCCCGCCTCTTCCCGCCGTCATTCAGGAGGGTCTTTGAGTTCTTCGTGCTGCTCAAGGTGACTCTACTCGACCTTTTCATCATCTTCTCCTCCTTACGTGAAAGCCAACAGAATATGGGCAGTCCGTAACAGTTGGCAGCTCTGTTAACTTTGCTCATTCAGGTGCTTCCTTCTCATGCGAGTCGCCTCCGAGTGTCAGGGAGCAGTATCGATACTCACAGCTAGAATATCGATACTGTATCGTTTTTATTAACATGGATACTTGTTTAGATATTTTGAGCGCAGCCCTGTCAATGAAATGTTGCAAATGTGTGTGCCGGCGGTGGTCAGGCGCTCTTCGTCCTCTTCATCCTGGCCTACATCCACATCGCCTTCTCTCGCTCGCCCATCAACTGCCTGGAGGGAGTGAGAGAGCGCTGGCCTCGCGACGGCATCCTGCGCGTGGAGATCCAGAGGAACTCCAGCCGGCCGCCCGTCTTCCTGCAGTTCTACGACTTGCAGGAGGAGGAGGGCGGGGGAGGGGGAGGAGGAGGAGGAGGAGCAGCCATTGCCGGTCTCAGTCTGGCGGCACTGCAAGAGGAAGAGGACGACGAAGATGAGGAGATGATGCTGGACACGTTTGACAACAGCTCAGTGCAGGTGAGGAGAAGTTCAAGTGCAAATCCATGCACGATCGTGGGCAAAATATGCTCCAATTCATTATTAGGGCCCCGATTAATCGGACCATATTAAGCCAAACATTTGGACTGGGACACTTTCTCACCACTGCATATTTGGCTTTCATTTCATTTCTTTGCAAATCATTTGATTGCGTATTCAATTTTCACCTCACTAATGTTAATGACTTAATCACTTCTTACAATACATGAAAATTGATTGTGTATTCCATCTAAAGTGCGTCTTTTACGTACAAATTGCCAGCGACTTGACGTCATGTGAACGGGATGTGGGGGAGCAAAACGCAATCAGTTAATTTAGGCATCATTTGTATTTTGTTGAAATCAGTGGGCTGAAGAACCGGCAATCTGCTTCTTTTTTTTCCCCAATCGTTCCAAATGTCCCGCCGGCAGTTTGAGCTGGACATGGAACCTCGTCTGAAGCCGCCGGCGATGGGACGAGCGCGAGTAGGTGAGGGAGGAGCGGGAGGCGGGGTCAATGACAGCCAGGACCTTTCCTTCAGTCACTTGACCAAAGGTAGGCGGCGGTGTAACGGGAAGCTCCGCCTCGCCGCGACTGGTCACCACCCTCCGTGCTTTGCGTGTGCAGCTTGGCCTCAGGAGGAGTACATGGTGGAGTATTCGCTGGAGTACGGCTTCCTGCGACTGTCCCAGAGCACCCGGCAGAGACTCAACATCCCCGTCATGGTGGTCACGCTGGGTGAGACGCCGGCCACGGGTGCCGGCCGGGCAGCCGGCAGGCAGCCGGCGGTCCGCCGCTAAACGGCGCTTTGCATTTCAGATCCCACCAAGGACGAGTGTTTTGGCGACGGCTTCAGTCGCTTCCTGCTGGACGAGTTCTTGGGCTACGACGACATTCTGATGTCCAGCGTCAAGGCGCTGGCTGAGAACGAGGAGAACAAAGGTGACGGCCGCTCCTCTGACCTCAAGGTCACGTGACGGCCCCTGATGACCATGTGGCGCTCGTGTCCAGGCTTCCTCAGGAACGTGGTCTCGGGGGAGCATTACCGCTTTGTCAGCATGTGGATGGCCAGAACGTCCTACCTGGCCGCGTTCGTCATCATGGTCATCTTCGTAAGTGACGGCCGACCCTCGTCCAATCACGTCGCCGCTTTGGATTCCTTGCCGTCGCAAAACACAACAACCGAGGGCCGGCAAGATGCAATTTAGTGCAGCGTGCTGCAGTCTTGCTTTGTGTGTGTGTGTTTGTCGCTCTTCACGTTTGGCCCAAATTGTCATCTAGACGAGCCCCGAGATTGTTTTGCCCGTCGGTCCCGACTTGATGTTTGTGCCATTTTTCAGACTCTGTCGGTGTCGATGCTGCTCCGATATTCTCACCACCAGATCTTCGTCTTCATCGGTGAGTTGCTCTGTCTGCAATGCAGCACACACGCACGCACGCACGCACGCACGCACACACATGCTCAAGGGCGGCGCTATATTCAACGATATTGAACAAATGCAATTCAGTTATTAAATATTGCAAAATCCATATTATTGCGACATGTACCTAAAGAAATGAAATTGTTATGGTCCAATGAAACCAATTTTTTTTTTTTTTGTCATCTGTGTCGTCAGTTAAGTCATCGTAATGACCCTCAATAATGTTCAACTATTGGATGATGATAAGAGTTGAATTTTGTGCTCACGCTTTCTTTCTTCCCTATTGGACGGAAATGGAAATGTCATCAATGCCATCGAGCCGCCACCTCAAACAAAAGCTGAAAGGGACTTTGTTTCTTTGAATGTTCATTTTTGCAATTCATTGTCCTAAGAAGACAATGAATTGAATTGAAGAGTTTGTTTATGCTGCAATTCATTTCATTGTGCTCACGTTGGCCACTGGAAGCAGCAGAAGACATTTGTTGGAACGCAAGCCAACAACATTCGTCAATATGACTTTGCCCAAACCACATCCAATAATGGCCTAAGTCAGGGGTGGGCAAGTTGGGTCCGAGAGAGCCGCCGTCCTGCATGTTTTTGATGTCTCCCTCGTCCAACACAGCTGGGAGGCTCCCAATGATGAGCTGATGATTTGAAACACCTGGGTTGGAGGCAGGAGACACAGAAAAGCTGCAGGGCTGCGACTCTCTAGGACCCGACTTGCCTCTCTGTGGCCTAAATCTTGGTTCTGTTTTTTTCCCCTAAAATGTTAATGATATTATTTGAATTCAGTTGTAGAATTGAATTGATGTGCTTAGCTAAAGATGAGCCCATTTTAGCAGCAGATGTTGAATTTTATTTTGGGTCCAAATGATCTTCAGGCCATTATTTGAAGAGGCTGATGATGTGGCTGTGAAAATCTGTCTACGTGTGTTGTTCCGTGCTAATGCTAACCATTAGCAAGCGTTGGCATGAAGCTGATGGACCGTTGGCAACCTTTGTTTGTTTTCAAATCCAAAAGTTCCGTCCCACCGATTGTCAAAAAGCGGCGAACCCGTTTTCCGTCCGGCTTTATATTGGGAGCACCTCACGCTCGCTCGCCCTGAAGAACTTTCTCTCTGCTCTCAGTGGACCTCCTTCAGATGCTGGAGATGAACATGACCATCGCCTTCCCGGCGGCCCCCCTGCTCACCGTCATCCTCGCCCTCGTCGGTGAGTCAAACTCGCTCTTGCCCTCTGACCTCCGCGCCAACAGATTGCGTAAGCGCAATTGCTGCCCCTCCTTCCGCTTGCAACACGTTTGAAGACGCTTACTGTGAAGCTGACACAAAAAAGTCAAATCCCCGCCATTTATTTTGGAGAAAGAAGAAAGAGAGCCCAAATTGCTTGATAAGAAACAAACAAAACTGAACGCGATTTGCTTCACACTCTGTCGTCGTCGTTACAAACCAGGAAAGAAAGTTTCTAAATACGTCTTCAAAGCAATTTGACTCTTCGTTGCCAACTTTGGAATGTTGATTGCTTCTCAATCTTCCTTCTGGCAAGAAAGCGAGTTGGGCGTACACAGAGACGGCAAAAAAACAAATGACACACGCACGGGTCACAAAAGTCCAGTATGGCTGCTGATGTCACTTCCTGTGTCAGGCATGGAGGCCATCATGTCGGAATTTTTCAACGATACCACCACGGCCTTTTACATCATCCTCATCGTGTGGTTGGCCGACCAGTACGACGCCATCTGCTGTCACACCAACACCAGCAAGCGGCACTGGCTCAGGTGCGCGTCCCCAGCGACCCCCCCCCCCCCCCCCTTGACCCCTTCTCAGCCTTTTTTTCTCTTTCAGGTTCTTCTATTTGTATCACTTTGCTTTCTACGCATATCATTACCGCTTCAACGGCCAGTACAGCAGCCTGGCGCTGGTCACTTCCTGGCTCTTCATCCAGGTCAGTCGCCACGTTTCCACTCCACTCGGCGGGGCGGGGCCTGCGTCCTTTTCAAGCGCACCTTCCGCGTTGAGCCCTTTTTCACTTTGTCAGCGTCCCTGGTCCAAGGTGCCAGCAAAACATGGCTGACGGCGACGCACCAAAACATGACGTTGAAAATCTGCTATTGATTGCAGAAATCGGTTCTGATCAAATGAAAATCAAGAGTAAGAAACGTTTGTGATGTTGATGAATCGCTTTGGAGAACATTTCGTTTCCGGCGCTTACACAAAATGTGCTTCTTATTGACGACCACGTCCTTGTTTGACTCATTTTGGGCCGGCGTCAGACAGAAGACTCGTCTTTGACGACACACCAGATGGTCGCGTTCGGTCGGGAAGGAAACGTCCCCAAACCGCCGTCGGCTAGCATACTTGCGTTAGCTTCTGGTCTTTTCCGTACGTCAAGAGCGAAAGACCGAAGAGCGGGTGAGGCCAAAGGTCACGTCAGGTGCTTCCAGGCTTCCTGGCATGCAAACACTCGACGGCAGAATTTGCCATCTTCACTCATCGGATCTTCCAAAGTGGGTCGAGCCGAGCCACCTGCAACCACTCGGCGCTTCTAACTCAAATTTGGAAAAGTCAAAGCAGAAATTGAGGCCAACGACCGCTCATTTCTTGAAGCGCCTCAGTCGGTCGGGCCACTCGTATCTCGAGGCATCTGATAACGCTGGAAAACGCTTTTGCCGGGAATTTTGCAAACGCACCGGACGGGCCGGCCCCGCCTATTTGTGCTAAGCCGAGCGCGCGTGTATCGCTAAGCCGGCGTAAGCCACCGTTTGCTCTTTTGCCAGCACTCCATGATCTACTTCTTCCACCACTACGAGCTGCCGGCCATCTTGCAGCAGATCCGCATCCAGGAGATGCTCCTGCACAACCAGCAGGCGGGTCAAGCCAACCAGACGGCGCTGCAGGACACGCTCAACAACAACAACAACGGCGCCGCCGGGGCGGCCGAGCCGAGTGCCGCCGCCGTCCGGCTTGCTCCCGCCTCTGCCGTGGTTCTCCAGCCGCCGCCCGAAAGTCCGCCGTCATCCTCCGCCGGCGAGGTGCGATCGGAGCTCAACTGGGTGGCGCAGACGGCCGCCATCATCACGGAAGCGCTGGCGTCCTCCGGCCAGGAGGGGGCGGCCACCGTCGGCGATGTGGATGACTTGTGGATGGGAGAAGGGGGGGCCGGCGGCGAGCAGGAGGGAGGGGCCGGCGCCGAAAGCCAGCCTTTGGTCGGCGCGGGGACGGCGGCGGACGGGGGAAGCGCCGCCACGCGTCCCTCCCAAACAGACTGCAGCGTGCAGCGGAGCTCCGCCCACTCGTCCTGAGGCGCTCGTCAAATGCCGTCAGCTCCACGATCATCAATAAACTGCCGGTCACGTGATGTCGCACGTTCAATGATGATGGCACGTGCTTTTATTTTCAACGTGTATGCCTTAGCGACTTGAGTAGGCGTGGCCATCGCCCACCTGTCCGATGTATTGCAAGAGGACTTTTGTTGGTTGACGTCACAAGATGCTGTCAGTCTCGTGTATTGAAACAAACAGGACTCAACTCAAACGACTTGTTGTCTTCTTCTTTTTTCACACCTCAGAAGCCGTTTGTCTCCTTTTTTAATCACGCACTGACGTGACGTCACCAGATCATTTGTTCATGTCGAAAGATGCAAGCGTTTTTGATTTCAGATGTAATCGTTGCGACATTTCATCTAATGGATCACATCGGAGTTTTTTTTTTTTTCCTTCTCTTTCTCTCTCGGCAATGGTATCGCGAGGTTGACCGTGAAAGCCCACACGGGCACGCGCACATTTGACGCTGCAGCTCGCGGGAGCGTGCATCTTCCTTTCGACGAGCACTGCGGACGGCGGCGACGGCGGCGGTTTCTTCTTTTGTCTTGCTGTGTTGCAGGTGACGGTTGAAGCTGCGATCAGGTGAGGCGTGTCTGCGTCACGGCATTTTCATTTCGCGCGCGTGCGTCGTGCTCAGTCCCCTTAAAAGCGCACATTAGTTTCTCTTTGCAAAACTACATCTGCCGCTGAGCCACGCCCCCTCTGACGTCCCCTTCCACCTGAAAAATGTACCTTGTATGACATGACACGTGTGTTTATACCCTCCACATGCATGCGGAGGTGACGGGTCCGGTTTTCGCCGGTGTGCGTCACGCGCGCGCACATAAGTGACAACGGATTCATTTTCATAGAAGCAAAACGGTGGAGACACTTGTTCCATTATTATTACTTTCTTTAGCATGTTTTTATGCCAGCTTGGTTTTATGTCTCATGCTGTCAAGTCCTATTTCCAAAATGATGGATTTCAAATGTTAGAGCCGAATGATAAAAGCGAGATCAGATCATTTTACTGCAGTCGGACGCAAATGTCATCTGAGCAACTAACTTGCATGGGGGGGACGGGGGGTCCTCAACAATATTATAGTGGTCGTTATTGTTGAGGATTTTTGCCACCATTTTGTTGCTTGCAAATGGTGTGTGTGTCCCACTGAAATCCACACTCAAGTCCGTGGTGTAGCCCAGGGTACACGAGTATACCCACTTCTTTTTCAGTCAGCATTAATACGTATATATACCCACTTCTAAATCCCCCCTGATGCACGCTCTTCAACCCTGGCAGCCTCCTCAGCCTCTAATTGGCTGGTAGCGCCCGCCTACATTGGTTAGATTGAGGGTTGATGAGCCAATCAGGGGCCGAATAGGGCGGGTCACGTCACCAATCTTCAAATCCTCCTCCAAGCCACAACGGCGACCAAGAAATGTAGCTCAAGTGAACCGATTTGCCCTCGTACATACTTGATTGTGACGTGGGTTCGGGTGCCGGGGTGGGTGCTGCCGGTTACACATTAACGACTTGCTCTAGCTAAGTTTGATAGCAGCTGTAGGTTTTTAAGTTGCAGCAAATGAAATCACGAGAATGGGGACAATTAGTTTAAGAAAGCACAAAGCAATACTGAAGTCGAACCAAACTGCTTTTCACTATTTTCCACAAAGGGTTCCGTGCCGATGAGAAAGGCCAGTGGAATAAAAACCCAATAAGGCTCTGAGATATACAAACTTAGGTCGGACCACAGTTCCAAGCAAACACGGTGAAGCAGCATTTTACTCTCATGCTACCGCACACATGCCACCAAAGGATTTCATATAGTTAAATAGATGTGACGTGAACGAAATGGCCGTCGTGACGTGAATTGAAGCATTCAGGTCCTCCAGGGGATGAGGTCTCCCTTCTCCAAAACACATGAACCATCCATCCATCTGTCTGTGTCTGTCCATCATCCATCCATCCAGTTTTGGAATCCTCACGTGCTGGAGTCAGCCCCAGCCGTCTGCGGGCGGTCGGCGGGTTGCACCCTGACCCTGAACTGGTGGCAGGGACACGTGCGCTTTTGTTTGGCCTTTTTCCCACGTGCGCATGGTGGCGCCCTCTATTGGCCGTCTGTCACCGGTGTACTGCGTGTATCGCACTTACGTTTGCCGTGCACGTGACGTCATCAAGAAAAGAATCGTCAGGAGACGTCACCTTGCAAGCGCCGTTGACATGTAGCGTGTGTTTCAGGATGATGATGAGTTCGCCGTCGGAGAAGATGAAAAAAAAATGGTCCAAGGACAGCTTGACGCTGTTGCCGTGTTTCTACTTTGTGGAGGTACGCGCGCGCGCGCGCGCAAGCACGCTCGCACTTCCGCACTTCCGCACGCGCAGGGAGTTGACCCGGCCGGCTTGTCGTTGTCGCGCAGCTGCCCATCGTGGCGTCGTCCATGGTGTCGCTCTACTTCCTGGAGTTGACGGACGTGCTGCGGCCTCCGCGACTCGGCTTTCGCTGTCACGACCGCGATCTCAGCAAACCTTACGTGGACGGAGGCGACGAAATGATTCCGCTGCTGATGCTGCTCAGCCTGGCCTTCGCGGGCCCCGCGGCCTCGGTATGCGCCGGCCTCCTCCAATCCTGCTCCAATCCTGCTCCAATCCTGCTCCAATCCTCCTTCCATGCTGACGTTGCGTTTTTGGGCGGTGCCGGCAGATCATGCTGGTGGAGGCCCTGGTCTACCTTCTGCAGTCCCGAGCCAAAGTCCGGCGCGCGGAAGGCAGCATCAACGCGGGAGGCTGCAACTTCAACTCCTTCCTGAGGAGGACCGTCCGCTTTGTGGGTACGAGCCTTCGCACCTTGCACACCTGCTGGACCACCTGGCAAACTAACTAACTAACTAACAGCTCAGCTTGGCTTGCTTTGTTTTTACACTTGCGTTTAAATGGAGCTCTAAATTTAGGTAGAGTTTTTTCTTTTGCACATTTTGAATCCCTTTCAGGACTCAATTTCATATTTGTTTTCTTAAGACAGCGAGTAACCGCCATTACGTCACAACAATCCGACAAGGCTGATCACGAAACCTCTACGATCGCACCTCTGGTCTTTTGCACCCGCAGTTGTCCGATTCACAAAAGATAGACTGTCATCGTGGTTTGTAGGCCGCCGTCGCAGAAAACAGCTGAGTCGACTCTTGTGATTGGTCGCTTCCCAAGCCTTGATTGGTCGCTTCCCAAGCCTTGAGCAGCTGTTTAGACTACGGAGGAACAAAATTGCCAAAATAATAAATAAATACAAGTCAAATTCAAACAGATATACATAATCCAAAATTAAGTACAAAAATTATATAAATGGAAATAAAAACAAATATATAAGCAAAAAGGAATATGCAAATAAAATGAGATTCCAAAAAATTAATTTAAAAGTAAATGTGGAAATTAATAAAAAAAAAAATAAACATCTAAATAGAATGAAATATCCATCAATAAAAAAAATGGTTCTGCTCTCATTCATTTATTTATTCATTTATTTCATGCTGCAGACATGAAATGTTATTCAAATGAGGAGGCGGTCCCAAATGTGTCTTTTCAGTTTTTTAAATCTTATTTTTAGGTATTTAATTTTGGAATGATATTTTTATGTTGTTTTTTTATTCATTTACGTGTCTTTTATTTTGTCCTTTTTGGTCCTCTGTATCAAAGATATTATTGTCCAAAAACATTTTGGCTTGAATTCGCCTTTTATCGAAAGGCTGTTTGAGCAGGAAAGTCAATCAGGCTCTTCATGATTGATCCGTCGCCGACTGTTTCTTTATGGACGCATAATCATCCCTCCGAGGGAAGTCCAACAATATGATTGGCATGAACGAAGGCACAGCCGGATGCGCCTAATCGACTCGTTCTCCCTCCCTCCCGGTGGGCGTGGCCACGGCAGGCGTGCACGTGTTCGGCCTGTGTGCGACGGCGCTGGTCACCGACGTCATCCAGCTGTCGACGGGTTACCACGCCCCCTTTTTCCTCACCGTCTGCAAGCCCAACTACAGCCACGTCTCCTGCGACGCCAACGCCTACGTCACCAAAGACATCTGCTCCGGGCACGACCAGCACGCCATCGCCGCCGCCAGGTGCGCCGCCAGGTGCGCCGCCGCCCCCGCGTTCCCTTCAGCCACTGATTGCTCCTCCTCTTTTGCGCCTGCACAGGAAAACGTTCCCGTCCCAGCATGCGACTCTGTCCGCTTTTGCCGCAGTGTACGTTTCCGTAAGTACGTCCTGACGCGTCTTTCCCGTACGTCGCCATCGCCGTCCTTTTTTGTTCACCTTTTGCTTAATCTGCTGTTTTTCTTTGTCTCCTGTTTGCTCGTCATGTCATGGTTTGGTCGAGCCTGCTCCTCGTCCCGGCCAATCGGCTCTCTCCAGCCGCTGGTGCCTCGTTATCCCGTCAGTCTGTTTGGATTTTGTTCCCGGCTCACGGGACGCCACAAAAGTTGAGGGTGGGGGGGGGGGGCAGCCGTTTCACTTTGAAGCCAAAAGTCTTCTTGGCTTGAAAATGTCTCCTCTGCTGAAATAGATAACGAGTGGCCGGTTTTCCCAGCCAGTCAGGAAGGACAAGGCCGCAACAAAAAAGCCAAACGGAGGCAGGGTCAAAGTGCAAACTATTGTCCCGGTCCCAAAAACAAAGTCTGGCGACATATCGATCCCAGATGGAACAAAATGAGACGACTGGCAAAGGAGCAGGCCGACGACAACGAAGACACGACGAGCTAACAGGGACGAGAAAAGACGGCTTCAAGCAAAAAGCCAAAGACGAGACGCAGATCTCGAGCCCAAGCGAGTGGCGAGTCGACGCGCTGGTGACCGCTATTAGCATTAGCGTGCTAGCCAAGCCGGGTGAGAAGACGCTAACGGCTCGCTTGTGTGCGTCCCCCCCCCGGCAGATGTATTTCAACTCCACCATTTCCGACAGCACCAAATTGCTGAAGCCCGTCTTGGTGTTCGTGTTCGCCATCGCCGCCGCGCTGAGCGGCCTGACTCAGGTCACGCAGCACCGCAGCCACCCCGTCGACATCTACGTGGGCTTCTTGATCGGGGCCTTCATCGCCGCCTACCTGGTGAGCCGGAACAAATTTGCCGCCGTGAAGATCGCCTCGGATTTGAGAGTGTCCGTTTTCCCGCAGGCTTTTCACGCGGTGGCCAACTTCAAGTCCTCTGACGTGGCTCTAGCCCCGCCCCCTCCGCCCAGCCTGGAGGACCCGTTGCGAGCGCTGACCGAGCGAGGCCACGAGTCGGTCTACAACAAGGGCCCCGCCTCGGCCTCCGAGAGCAATGACGAGATCGCGGCGGCCCCGGGGCCCTTGGACGGCGTTCCCAGGGAGGCCGCCGCCTCCATGGGGAGCCTGAAGAGGGCCAGCGTGGACGTTGAGCTCATGGCGCCGCGGAGCCCCATGGCCAAGGAGACCATGCTGACCTTCAGCAACACGTTGCCTCGAAGCAGCATCAGCGTCAGCGATGGAACGCCCGCTGCGGTCCCGCCCGTCCAGCCCGTCCAGCCGGTCCAGCCGGTCCAGCGACGTCTGAAGACGGTCCACGTCCCCATGGACCCGGTTTCGTCACAGCGTCTCTTGTCAGAATGGAAACAGAGGTCCGCGCAGATGCGGGCCCACGGCGCGCGAGACCAGAACGAGCACGGCTCCGAAGACGGCGCCGAGGCGGCGAGAGACGATGGAGGTTCTCCCGGTCTCATCTACCAGTCCGCCGCGTCCTCCGGCAAGACCGCCTCCAATCGCGGGCCGACCCCTCCCCCGGGAGCCGCCAAAGCTGTGGCGACGCCCAGACCCCCGCAGATCCCTGAAGCGGGACCGCCTCCGGTTTCGCCCAAGAGCTCCGTAGCCCGCGCCAAGTGGTTGGCCATCCGAGAGAAGACCGGCGGCGAGGTGGCGGCTCGCGTGGCGGCCAACCAGCCGCGCCTGGTTCAGGTGGTCGCCATGTCCAAGCAGCAAGGCCTCCTGGCCTCGGTGGAAAAACCCTTGGAAAGCGCCTCGGCTGGCTCCGGCTCCTCGGCCGCCGCATCGCTGCGCTACCGGCCGGCCGGCGAGAAGCAGCGCGAAGCCATCGTCACCGTGGACGCCCACGGCTCGCACCGCCCTCGGGCCCAAACCCCGCCCGGTCCCTGGGAGTGGGCCGGGTCCGAGCTGCGCGACGCCTACGAGCTGAACGGCCCGCCGCCAGGAGACTCGGCCGCCTGCGGCAGCAGCTTCCGGCCGCGGCGAGCCGGCGCCTCGGAACCGCCGACGCCATTGGAGGTGTTGACGGATGCGCAGCGCAAGGAAATGGCCACGAGGCGCAAGACGGCGCTGGTTCTTCTGGAGCGAGACGCTCAACTGAGCAACCAGGAGAACCAGCTCAGGAGTTTCCAAGGTCACAGAATGAAGGATTAGTTTTGGACAACTCCTCCATTTTGGAGGCCTCAATTCATCCATTGACTCTTAATGGCCGCTTTGTTGAGCAGTGGGCGGGGCACTGTGATTCGTGGTCTTGACCGTAGACATCCATCCGTATGTGAGCGCGGAGTCGCTCGTGGACGTCGCTGCCATGTTGGATTTGGCCATCAAAACCGTCAGAGATGGCAATCATGACAAATTGACTCGTTTCCGCGTTTTAGGCTCCATTCTGACGCAATCCAAAACGTAAACACTCAAAGGCGCTCGACATGCTAACTTTTTCATCATTTTGATAACTCGCCAAAGAAATGTCTCTGGCGATTGATATGAACTCATTTCAATACGTTCTATTTTAAATGTGTCCCAAAGACGTATTTATATGTTAAAAAAAGAAAAGAAACGTTTTTTATGCTAGAGCATACAGAAGAACCGTTGAAGAAATGGTAGTTATTACACATACGGCCAGCAGGTGGCAGCAGAGTTTAAGAGATCAACCAGGGCCATCTTGCAAAAAGCTCCTTTCCCCACTGTTTGTGGATAATGATGAAACTTAGCTATGTTCTAATGCTAATTGCTGCAAAACGGAAACAGATAACCTTTTCCGTCCTGCTGAAAGAAGAGACTCTAATCGTCCTTTTGGTAGGTGCCATGTTTTTGTAGCAATAGAACACAATATTCTGTGGGACTTCAGTCCAAATCCAGTCAAACAGCAGGGAGCGAAGGGGATTGCTTCAGTCCAAATGGCCATGAGTGAATGAGTTAATTCCCAGTTCCATTGATTTCAGTCAGCAAGTATCAAAAGCAGGCGCCAAAACCAGTGAAATGTAAACACGAGCTCTCTTTTATTCTCCATTTGAGGACGTACAGCCGCAGTAAATTGGAAAATGTTGCTCCATTGCCGTGACGGCTGTCAACGCTCAACAATTGAGTTTCTGCTCGCATATGTCGTCAACGTTTGGAATCATCACATTCATAGAGCGAGCGGGATTTTGCTTTCCTTTCACAAGTTCACTTGATTGGCTGGCCTGAGGCAGCCGTGCCACATCCAATATGGCGGCGGCGTCTACGTGTACGTGTGTGTCTTATGATCTCAACTGTGTTGCCGTGGTGATGCTAAAGCATGTGTGCGTTTGTGTGACAAAATGCTAATGTTGACGAAACGACATAAAGCAATGTCAGGAAGGGGCGGAGCTTGGAAGATACAGGAAGTAGCTCATTCAAAACAACTCGGGCGGACACGATAACAAGCACAAAATACTCCAAATTTGGATCTTGAGCCCGTTAGCTTCACTCAACGACTTAACGCTGAACGATCACCCTGCCGTCACGCGCGATGGCAAAAATGGACCTTAACACTCGGACCGAGTTCTGTTCATGTGCTTTTGTTGTTTGTGCACCAAAACACGCACGGCCGCTCACGAAGTCTTCGCTCACAAAACCGAACAATTGCAGGAAATAATGAGTTGTCGTTGTTGAATTGCGGACGCTTGGTTATTGTGTACATTGTAAAACAAACGGCTAGCGGACGTTAGCGCCCTCAAAATTCTTGCTATTTCTTGCCGTTCGCAAATCCTTCGGCATCCTCCGCCATTTTGAAACTTGAAAGATTCTCTCGCGTCGGAAACTCAGGTATCAAAATGCATTCCTGCTTGTCCGGTGGGAAATCCGACATGAGGGGGCGTTCACGTGCGCTTTTCTACTCGACGTGTGCTATTTGGCGTGATTTGGAGACCGCATGAAGGCAGCAAAACGCCAGACGCTGCCATGACGACGCAAGAAGGAACGCGGCAACGTGCCGCTGCATTTTTTTGACGTTGGCTGCGTTCAGACTGCAAGCAAACGGGATTCCAATCCGATTTTTAGGCCTGACTGTCCACACGGTTTTTAGCAAGTGTCCAAATCCGATCTGGACCCGTTGAGAGTGACCAGGTGGAAAGGAGGCGTGGCCAAGACGTTTCCCGCAAGCGCGTTAAGTGTCCTTTTTTTTTTTTTCCTTTAACGACCACATGGCGACGACCGGGCAATAATTTGCTGTTTCCGGTTGCGCGTGTGAGCCGTCGGGCAGCGACCCGATGGGCTGCATCGGCTTTTTGCACATGTTTCTTTACGGACGGACGATCCAACCCGATGAGTTGAGTTGAGTTTTCCCAACGCTCGGATTATTTGCCAAATCAAAGCAGGAGTGAACGCTTTGCGATCAGCGCTAACCCTCCACAATGTGGTCACGCGACACCCACAACGGAACACGAGCGTGATGGAATTTCGCACGTCTCGACCCCGGAACGAGACCGCTTTGGCCGTCCTCGTTCCGGGTCGGTTGACTTTGCTGTCTTCGTGGGCCGCTCTCTTGTAGACGTTCAAACCTAAGACGCGGGATGCCGGACGGCCGGTCCCGTTTGGTTTCGCGAGCCGTCCCGATGGAGAACTAAAAGCGGTCCGGCCGTCTGTCCAAGTCCTGCCGGCGTCCACCAATGGCAGGACACCCGTAACGTAACCTTTCCCAACTTTGGTCTCGCATCAAGCCCACTTTTGGCAAACGCCACCTGAGCGTGAGGAAAACCCACACGACCCCGACCTGACATGCGCTGCTCGGCTACGCGACAAAACGTTGATTGTGCAAAACTCGATGATGGAATGTCAAGAAAAGCTGCATGACAAATAAAACGTCTTTCAAATCCAAAGCATGTTTTTTGGTCATCTGCAAATACGAACAAGATTCGTTTTCACGTCCCGAACAACGGCGAGAGCAGACGCCGCTTCGCGTCCTGGACCTCGCGGCTCGTCATCCATCGGTATCCATGGAAACCGTGTTGATGGAGATAAGGAGCACGCACACACGCACACATTTCCTGCAGGCCAAGCAGCATGTTGCCATAGCAACAGTGAGCAGGAGCATATGTGCTTTTTAGAATAGAACAAACGGACCACGCAGAGCTTCATCATCGTCATCATCATCGTCATCGTCATTTCATGCCATGGCGATCGGCACGCTTCCCCCCACACAACCTGGATGAGGCCCCTCCCCCCGCATCCACATTGGAGTGCAATGCACCAGCGGATCCAGAGGTGTGTTCGTGGACCGGTTCCAGATGTGCTGCTGCTCCTGCTGGTCTCACTGCTGCAGCTGGTTGGCAAAGAGTCCCGCCTCCCAGCGGAGAGCCCGTTGGTTCTTGTGGCAAATCACGCGAGTTGATTCCACAACCTGCAAACACATTTGGACAAAAACGTCAAATGTTCCCTTCCGGCACTGCTCGTCGGACCCCCCTGGTGTTGGGGGGCCATCCCTGCTCAACACGTCTTCGACGGAAAACCTTTCACACATTGGCGCCGTCTGGCGCCGTCAGTCGCCGCTCAGGCCCAAAAGCAGGTGACACCGTCGCTCACTTGTACTGTCATTAAGAACGCTATTCCTCGTCTTGCAAAAGTGTCACGCGTTGCAATCTGCCACATCGGTCGGTGCCACGCCTCCAGTTGCCGTGGTAACAAAAAGAAGCCGGCTTGGCGAAACACAAGGTGTCTCCAGAGGGTCACCACGTCCCTTTTGCAAAGGACGCACCTCCTGACATCAGCCCCGGCCGGGTCCTTGCCCAAGTCTTGCAGCTACCCGATGCTAAGCTAAGCGCGACGCAGACTGGCGCTCATCAATTCTGTGTCTTTGCAGCTGTTTGACTTGTTTGACTTTGTTTCCATGAAAGTGTCTCCATTAAAAAGGCAGCCACGGACCGATAGTGGCCGCGCCCGCGTAAACCAGATGGACGCCTGCCGAGGGTCCTGGCCGAGCACTCGCGACAGATGTGAGTGGCTCACTGGCCGCTTGCTGGAAATGTGACCACGGGTCGGCTAATTCCGTGAAGACCGACGCTGCTCGTCTTCCGAAAGACAAGCGAGCGTCCCCAGTTGAGCGTTTGATGATCAATCCTCACCTGGTTGTTGATGTCGTCGATGGGTTGGATTCCAGCGTACTGAAAGACAAGCGGACAGGAAGTGAGCCTCGTGCCGGAGAAAAGTTCTCCGTGCGGTTTTTCAACTTGCACTCACGGCGCTCTCGTCCATCTTGAGTGTCTCTCGTCGCTCCCCAAAGTCCCTCAGCAGCGCCCCCGTCAGGCCTTTGGAGGGAAGGCAGACGATCAGGATCGCCGACGACATGGCATGACTCAGCATTTATCCGGCGACGCCTTTTGCTCGGCGGTTATTCATTAGACAAAAGAGGAGCTCATTTGCGCAGGACTTTGGTCTGCCTCTCCTAAGCTTACTGATTGTTTGCAATTTAACTGCTGAAGTCCGATTACGAAGCGGAATTGAGGTCATGTCATGTCATGTCGTGAATGAAGGAAGTTTTGGGGTTTGTGTTGGCAAGAGAAGAATTCATGAACAAGAGAAGGAAGACTTTGGAACACACCTGAAATGTCGTTGGGGTAAAACTGCTTGACGGTCACCTTGGACGCCTCTGCAGAAACCAGGCTGGACTCCCTCAACTCCCCTTTGGACTCCCTCAACTCCCCTTTGGACCCGCTAGAGTCCTTGGACTGTCTAGATGCCAAGGACTCGGGTCTCGACCATCTGGACTCCTGAAGCTCCCGCTCTCGCCGCAGTGCATCTTCGATCTCCTTCTCAATGAAATCGGGGCTTTTTCTGCTCTGCAGGCCGTTGGAGTCCTGGTTGGCCCGCCAAGAAAGAGTTCCGGTCCACGGCGGGACATGCTGAGGGGGCAGGGACGGGGAGGAGGAGGTTTCTTCGACGTGTCGATGAGGACAGCAAGGGGACAAGAAGACCTCCCGGACGTGCAGATCTTCCTGGGAGTGATTCTTTGTGTCTAGAAGCGCTTTTGCTGGTTCTGGAACCCGCTGACGGACGTTCCCATGGCGGTTTTCCTGCTGAATGATGAAGCTCACGTGGTTCTTCTCTTTGGCCTTGCGAGGAATTGGCGGCGACTGCACACGCTGGGTTTGAATCTCCACCATGTCTGAGAATCCGCCAGGGTGCTTCAGGCCTCGTGCGCGTCGCAGGTTTTCCTCGCGTTCTTGAACTAAGCGGATCTCCTTCTCAATCGGGGTCTCGTCGTGCTGGTCGGACTTGCCTTTCACAATTCTGTCATCAAAGACGTCGTCGGCGCCGACAGAGCACCCGCACGCCTCCGCCGACAAGTCCCCGGCAGCACACGAGTCCAGCTCATTCCTTATTTCGCTCGGACTTGGCCTCCGCTCAACCTCGGTTGAGGTTTGAACTTTGCCGGATTCGGAACACGCTGCGTCCTCTTCCTCCACCTTGCGGGACACACGCGGCCTCCTGGGGTCCACAAGGACCTCCTTCCGCTTGGCCTGCTCCAGATTCAGGAACTGCTGCCGAGCCGCACCAAAGTCAATCTGAGCCCTGTCGATTGTCCCAGGGTCTATGGGACGAGGGGGTTCGAGTCTGACAGCACCGTAGCTCAAACCGAAGCCTTGTGAAAGCGTACTCGGAGACGGACTCCAGTCCGGCTTCTCCGGCACATTTGGCTTGGAAGTTGAATTCTTCTTGGGGGCTTGTTTTTGGATGATTTCCTTCCTCAGTTGCTTCTCTTCTTCCTCCCCAAAGACTTGCCAGTGGTTTTCCCGCGGGACTTGGTACTGTGACTCGGAGTCTGCAAACAAACTCTCTGGTGTTTTTCCGCCGGTGTAGGTCTGAACTTTAAAGGCCTTTTCCTCCTTGAGGGTGGCCAGATGAAGCTGCCGCTGCGGCGACGCCATCCACTCCTCATTCAGCTCGGCTTCAGGACTCGTCGGGTCTTCCACGAAGGAGTAGAACCCGCAGTGAGATCCCGAGCTGCCGCCGGGACTGTCGGGACTGCCGGGGTGCCGCTCGTCGCCGCTGTCGGGCCCGTCCTGCGAAACTGTGACCTGCCGGGCCCGGACCATCAGGCTGTCGGCGGCCAGGAAGTCGTCGGCGGCCAGGAAGTCGTCTTCACCGCTGCTCGGACCTGTCATGCTGCGCAGGTCACATGGCTGCAGCGGGGGGGACAGAGGCTTCAGTACCCACCTCCTGGGAAGGTTGTCCATGGTGACCTTGGGCACATGAAGGTGCCACGATGGAAACTGGGCAAAGTCACAAGCGCCTATCAGCTGGCAGCGAAAGGTGCGTTACGAGGACGAGGACTGCGGGAATGTCGCTCTGGAGACAACAGAGGTCAGTCAATGGCGGCATGCAACTTCTGCCATCAAAACTTTTGCCACTGACTTCAGACACAAGCGTTAGCGTTAGCCTTCGTTTACATGTGCAGCCCAGCAGATAAGACGAGTGCAGTAGCCCCGCCCACTCTGCTGTCAGCTGATAAGGTGGCAAGGAGCCGGCCTACGTCAACTGACACAAGATCAGAGTTCAACACAAAGCGAGTAGACTGCAGCTGGCGCTAATGCTAATGCTAAGGCTTCTAGCCATAGCTTGCAAACATTTGAGAAGTGGAAGTCTTACCTGAGCCACTCGGACCTTGTTGAAGAAAAATGGAGCGAGCAAGTGAGCGACGACCTCACAAACTTCACCTTCTCTCCTCCCCTCAGGCCCCGCCCCCTGCCCAAGGCCCCGCCCCCGCATTTCAACAGCAGCGGTGAGGAGTTGTCTAATTTTTGTTAATGATTGATTGATTGACAAGCGTTCCTCTTCTGTTGGTGTTTTCGGTCCTGGGACAAAAGTTGTTTTCAGGAGACCTTCGCCATTTGTTTGCCACTCGGATCAAATCTGATATTCGCTTGGACCTTTACAGCACTGGCTGGAATTCAAGTGGCCTCGATACAACCATGTCCACATTGCAGGAACAAAACAACAACGTTTGCAGCTAAAATTGAGCACGTTAACAATGCAAAGATTATTGAAAGTTATCCTCGTAGGAAAACCGTTCTTTTCTTTCATTTCTTGGTGACCCCAAACTTTTGACCGGCAGCGTATGCCAGCCTGTGACTTTTCTCATATGATCTGCTTGCATGTGTTCCTCAATCAGTGTGCCGGACAGATTATCGGCTGTGCCGCAAGAAACGATCCAGTGTCACTTATTTTGACAAAAAAATCTTTATTTTCCCATCATTGTTGTTTTTTTTTCTTATTATTTTTGTATCGATGCCAACCATGTGTAGTAAGAAGCAAAACTGGAATCAAATGACAGAATGTCCACGATTACGCTGGATTTGCATTTTGTGAATACTTTTGCAAGCAGTTGAGGGTGTGAGCCCGCCTACCGCCCGAAGCCAGCTGGGATAGGCTCCAGCACCCCCGCGACCCTTGTGAGGACGAGCGGTTAAGAAAATGCAAGGATGGATGGATGAATAGTTTTGCTGAGTGGCGTGCCATGACATTTTTTTTCCCATGTGAAAAACGTGCCTTGGCTTAATCGAGGTTCGAAACGACACATTGGCATGTAAAGAGGAACAGCATTGAAGCTAACTGTTAGCGTGCCGATGGTGTTTCCCATTGTATGGTAGCATAAAGTCTTTGAAATACAAACGGTGTCATTGTCTTTGCTTTATGTTAAGGGTTCAAGTAATGTCCTAAATATGTTGGGCGTGCTCAGAAATTCAGACAAGCTATTTTTCAAGAACAACGACAAGTGAGAAGGTTTCTTTTTCCTCACGATGGCCCCTTGAAGCTTCACATGCTCGTTAACATTTTCAGCACGTTGCTCATATTGTCGTCATCAGTTTGGATTTGGGCCTCCAATTAGCCTAGCTTAGCATGCCGACAGACGGCTAGCTGCTAGCCGCACAAAGTCGGCAGCGCGCTTTCGACTACGGAAAACGGACTACTTTGTGCGACCTCCTCGGGGAGCACCAGTGACATTTGGACGCCATCTTGGTGGTGGTGACGTCGCGGGGTCAACAGGTCACATCTTTCACGCGGGTTTGGGCTGACCATGAGGTTGTGCTCGTCACCTGACTCGTCTCTGCCGCGGCCGCCTTCGACACACATTTCATTTTAGAAGCTCCTTTTCCAGACTCTCGACTCATTCTACGTGCAATCTGCTTTTATTTCCCAAATTGCAATCAAATATACATTGCCAAGTAATACAACGCAGAAATGATCGCATGACATCTTGAAAGGATCCAAAGGGTACATTTGAAGAGGAAAAAGTGCAAACATGAAAAGCGCATTTTGTGTATTTTTGTGAAAGGTTGCTCTCGTTCACGCCAACACTCGCCATTTCCATCTTTCAGGACGAGAATGGGAATAAATTGCGTTTGCGCAGTCGGCGCGCTTGTGGACTGACATGCATCACGTGCTAATGCTAATTTGCCACTGAAAGCAGGCACGGGTGCGCAACATTTGAGCAACGCAAGCAAAAACGGACGTTTGCAGATGAGCTGAAACAAAAATGAAAAGTTCAAATGTCAAATCATCATTTTCACTGAAATCCAACAAAATCATATTGAATGTACTTGTCGAAAGGTCGTATTTCATTATTGACAAAAAAACAGGAACCCAATTCTTAAAGTTTGGGTTTTTGGAATCTGTATGGCATCCTCACCGACAGTGATGTGCACGGAAAGAAAGCCTTTTTCTTCTCAAAACAATTTGTGTTCAAAAGAGACATCAATTTGCATCACAAAACTGCACATTAGAAAAAAGTCACACTCTAAAAATAGATTCGTTTCAAAAAACTAGTAGCTTAAGCTCATATTGGCTTGATTAACCAATCGATTGGTCAGACGTTAACCATTCCGGGTGGTTACGGGCATTTTTGGGGTTAGCCAAACAACCAAGGAAATTGGTTACAATAGAAAGTAAGTCTAGATAGATCACTTGGAAATAGATTTATTGTATCCATTTATTGTATTCTAAATGAATGTATTAATTATTATGTGATTACAACATACAGATAAAGTTTAAAAACGGAAGTGTGTCGTCACTATTTGTGACCAGCTCAGTAGCGGAGTGGTCGAGTGTCTACCCTGCGCCGCGCAGTGATACGAACAGAAAAGTAGTGCCCGGCGGTAATGGAGTCCGACCTTTTTCTAATGTGCGCTTTTGTGATGCAAAAGTATCACAATTTTGAACACAAATGGTTTGTAGAAGAAAAACTTGCCGGACTACTTTCATCTCAAACCGCTTCAGCGGCAAGTCAGTGCTCTTCAGGTGAGGATGCCATACAGATCCATGTCCAAAAACCCCAAACGATCCCTTTAAAGAATAAAGAAATGAAAGACATTTGACTTGACTTGAGGGAAAACTGCAACGAACATGGCACGAATTTCAAAGGTAAAAGTGGGCGGTACCGGTGGTAGCGGTGGGCCAGCTCAACCGGACACAAATTTCAAGACGGAAGGATCAGGAAGTAACGGGCGGTTGAAAAAAAGAAAACGAGCGCTTGTTGTCTGTGGCGCCCCCTGCAGGCTCACATCATGCAGCAGCACTTGCAGGCTTTTTTGTCTTTGGCTGCGGTGGCGGCAGCGCCCCCCGCTGGTTGGCGCTTGTCCTGCATGGGAGAGGAGGTTGGCGGGGGTGCGGCCGCATCGGGCTCCGCCCCCATTCCCTGCTGCGATGTCTTCCCGTCGCGGATGAGGACCCGCTCCGCCTGCGCGCTGCCCCGCAGACCCGGGACCTCGTCGGGGTGGTGACCCTGGACCGGGACCGACTCCCGGGGGACGCTGTGCTCCCGGGGCGAGGCCCGAAGCTCGCCCAACGCCACCTCTGCCTCGTTCGCATTCGCCATTGGGATTTCCCGGCCCGAGTGTGACTCGGCGGCCTCGTCCTGCTGGGCCGCCTCCTGGGCCGCCTCTTGGGCCGCCTCCTGGGCCGCCTCTTGGGCCGCCTCCTGGGCCGCCTCCTGGGCCGCCGCCTGGTCGGCTTTGAGGATGAGCTCGTCCACCTCGGCGGCGCTGAGAAGATGGATGCCGTCCTGGCCGTTGACCTCGTGGACCACTAGGGGGCACGGGTGGGACATTCGGGTCACATGACTTGACTTCACCAATTTAAGACTTTGGACTTTCTTAAATAACACTTGCCAAAGTCTCCTCTTGACTTGGACCTGAACTCAGTGGTGCCTTGAGATACGAGTTGAATTTGTTCCATGCTTGACCGCGCTCCTAAGTCAAAACACTCACATCTCAAATCATCTCCTCCCACTGCAAAGAATGCTAATGCCATTAATCCGTTGCAGCAGCCCTAAAAAAAAAAAAAAAAATTGCTGTATAATTTTGCACTCTGGCAGAACAGAATAACAACGAGACTTGACACCGTTCTGATTGGCTGGATCGGTGTCATGTTTGGGTTCTGTTTTTCCTTGTGTGCCTCCCTTGGTCTTGTTGCGTGTAATCCTGCCCTTCCTGGTGTCAACCAATCAGTGCCCTCTGCCCCAGGTGTGTCTTGTTGTGTCATTAGCGTGTGTGCATTTAGTCTCCTGTCTCCCGTCTGTCTGTTTCGGTTCATTGTCGTTTCCCTCCCGTCACGCTACCAGTTTTTGCCTTGTTGTCCTCCCCACGTTTTGTTTTCTCTCACCATTTGGAGTTCGCTTTTGTAGCAGAATGCCGCCACGCAGGCACAACCCAAGAAGAATAGACCAGGACCAATATTCTGATCTGTCTACATGTGTTACTCCACCGCCGGTGTGCAAATATTCCTTTGGATGCTAATTGTGAACCTTTCGCCTTTGACATTTCACGTCACCTTTCGCCGGAGGTAGCAAATCCAGTTCCACAAAGTCAAAATCCTGCCACAGTTTGGCTTGCGCTTACAAGTGCTCGTACTCAAGCGGCAGGTAAACCAGGTGATGAGGACAAGCGGCTGAAGTCACACTCTGGCAGGCTTTGGACTTTCTTGAAGGGGTTTTTCCATCTCGGACGTTTACGTTGACTACAAGCATCTGCGCTAGTTGGAAGACACAAGGCAAATTGTCGTGACTAAACTTCAGCCGGGAAGGGCATTTTCTTGCAAGTTGAAGACAAGTTGATGAGCAAAGCGAGTCGGATCTCAAGGCAGCGCTGGATTGGACCAAGCAACCAATGAATCGGCACAAAAGACGTCAAAGCCACGCAAACGTTTCCATTTGGTGGAAGGCCACAAATTTGCAGGCGGCTTTGCGGCAAGTGGCCACCGGCAACAAGCGCCAGTTTGACTTTGGCAAGTGATGTTGGTGAAAATCGGCCATGTTGATCATGTCAGCATCTGCGAGAGGGAGGTCTGCGCCGCTGTGAGTGGCCATGTTGACATGTTTACAATGAAATGGGCTGCGCCGCATTGGACCAGATCTTGCGGCGGGCGGAGCAGCCAGCTTGAGAGCGAACGGTCGGCCAAATGGGCCAACAGACGCGCAGCGAGCCTTGCGCTGATTGGCCGCCATTTGCTCCACGGCGCAGGTGCGCTGTTGATAAAAATACAGACTTGCGCTTCCTCCCACCTCTGCAAGGGGGCGCCGCCATCTCTGTGACGTCAGAGCCGTTGATAGAGAGAGTTTGGCCGACTCGGTTTCAGCAGGGTAACAACATGGCATCCGTATGTCACGTGACCGGCAGTTGGCCAATCACAGCGTAGTAACAAGATGGCATCCATATGTCATGCGGACGCCATGTTGTTACCCTGCTGAAACCGAGTTAGCCAAACTCTCTCTATAAACGACTGTGCGTGACGCCAACACAACAGCAGGACTTTACCTTTCTGCTCGTCCTCGTAAACTTTGACCCCTCCAAGAGAGCAGTCCACAGGAAGTTTGGTGTGCGAGGACAGGACGCGCGTTTGTCCCGTCTTGTCCCGCTCCACTTTGATCTCCACGGAGTACACGGCTGGGACGGGCCAGGACAAAGAAGCTTTGAGGCCCCGCCCGCTGATGGTCGGCTCACGTGTGGCGGCGGCGGCGGCGGCGGCGACGTGACTCACCTCGCTTCATCTTGTCTGCCCACCTTTGACCTCTCGAGGACAACAGAAAACGAGACGTCTTCAGGTCGCGCGTGCTTCCCGTGCCGTCGGCTAGGTGGCGCTCCTGCGTTCCTGTGCTGAACACAAACAACAACATTGTTCAGATTTGACATGTTCTCGTTGTGCGTGCCGCTTTGTGATTGGTTCACGGCTGTCACACCTTTTGGTCCTCTCGATGATGCGTCTTCTCGTCCTATACGACTACTTGCGGCCTTGGTGTGTGTGCGTGCGCATATCCTGGTGCTGCTGCAACAGCCTTCTGACCAACACAAACAACAAGCAACATTTTGCTTGTGGCCTCTAGATGGCGCCACTTTCATGTCTGCAGCACAGGTACTTGTGACGTATTAATGACCGGTCAGGGTAGCGCACCCAATTTTGCAGCTGGAAAGGATTTGGTACTGACGCCTGTTGACTGCGTTGTTCCCTCCTGAACAGTAGTTGGCGCTCTGCATCACTAAATGATTACTTGGCGAAGAAGACTGATTTTGCTTTGAATTGGAACTTGACTAACTAAAAGCGCCTGCAAACTAAGAGCAGGTGAAGGAAAAGCCTTTATTGACGACAGTGGAATGTTGTATCGGCAGTCAAGGTTTTAACTTGCGTCCCTGCGTGGTTGGTCAGTAACTATTTCAAAAACCACTTCAGTTTGGACGGCAATCGATCACGTCCCTTGTAGTTGTTTTATAGCTTGTTAGCATCCTCTACTGGTCGAAAGTTCATACAGCAGCTCATAGAAGATCACTAAGCGTGTAGCGTGTCAACCAAGTGAAACGTTTGAATCTGAAACATGACATGAAATAAAATCGTGCGAGTGTAAATGATGCCAGCCTACAAATCGGCTACGCGCTTCTCTGTGTCAGAAAGACGCAGGAAATGACAAGACAATTTGACAAAAAGGAGGACCAGTCATGAGTACTCGGCTCTGACGTCATCAGCTGTCTATGCAGCTCTCAGCAGGAAGAATGGAAGGATCATCATCATCGTCATCATCATCATCATCATCATCAGGTCAGACTCAGAACATCTACAGTTGCACTAAACAGCGATCCGATAAATAGAGCTTCATTTATTTTGTTTAGGGTTAATTTGAGCGTATATTGAAAATGCTCATTGTCACTGTTGCTGGGATAGAACTATTTAACTTAGAACTGCTTTATGTTCAATCTTGAGACTTTTTGAAAAAAGTTTCAACACACATTTGTCAATTTCTGCCATTCACATTTTTACATCACTTTTTTGTAAAATCCCGTTATTAAATTTATGGATGGGCGAGGGCCAGATATCGGTGCCAGATATCAGCTTTATATGACGGTATCAGTACTGGCGATGTTGGCTGCCATCTTGTGGCTCTTAAAATCAGGAACTAGAAGAGAGAAGACTAGAAAATTGCCATAAATTTCATGCAATTTGAAGGAAAAATGCTATATTGAGATATAGAGCTCTTTCTTTTAAATTATCTGTCATTGCCCCCCCCACACACACACACCATTTACCAGCAGTATCGGCATTTGTTATCGATATCAGTGACGACTCAAGAGTTGAGTACTTGTACCAGGTCCGGAAAAAAAAACACGTGGTATTGAACATCTCGAGATAATTTGTTTGTGGCAAGGGTTGGTTGGCCAGAAGGAAATCCAAAGATTGACGCCAGAAGAGCAAGACGGCGTGCAGGAAAAGCAGCTGACGACAAACACTTTTGGATTTCACCTCACACAATAAAATCACACTGAAATTCTAAACACAAGTACAAACAAGATGGCTGACTGAACAAGTCATTCAAAAGAAAAAGAAAGAAAAGCATCCATCCATCCGTTTTCGGAAGCGCTTCTCCTCACGAAGGTCGCGGGCATGCTGGAGCCTATCCCAGCTGCCAATGGACGGGAGGCGGGGTCACCCTCAACTGGTCGCCAGCCAATCGCAGGGCACACACACACACACATAAAAGAAAATGTTGGAATGAGTAAGTGCATGTTGCAAAACTGTTTGTGTGCACAATTGGATGGAATGGATGTTAATTGCATGTTTTGTTTTGTGGACTTCAAAGACCCCCCCCCCCCCCCAAAAAAAAGCATGCAAGTTCAGCTACGCCACTGCTAACAATTTGCTCAGATGTACTGTGTGACGCCGCAGGTCAAACAAGATGATCTGAAAAGGACGCGTTGCATAAAAATCAACCTTTGGAACAAGCGACATTGAAAATGTTTCCATAATTTACCCGTTAATGACTTTCCGACTTTCTTCGTCCTGCAAGGTTAGCACATAAATACACTCGCGTTACTCCACTTGGCACCAGCAACAAAAAACACATTTCAATCGAATGCCATTTTTTTATTTGATTTTTTTTAAAGCAATGTTGCTATGGAGTATGCGCGCTGCAGTGACTTGACTTTTCAGGGTTAGGAATGAACATGTTGAATGTTCCTCATTTGTAACCATTTTCTGCTCTGCGTTGTCACCGCAGTTCCAACATTCCATCTGGAGTGTGGACATGCAGCAGCCATTTTGTGGGGAGCAAATTCAAGTTGGGGGCATCTGAGGCCATCACGCCTGATGATGGACACGAGTCCATGAATCAGGCGTGTTGTCGCCGTGTTGCTCTACAGCTTGAGATGCTTTCCAAAAAGAATGACAACCATCGATCCTTGAGTGTGTCCAATCAAATCAATAAAGTGCTTCCGCCGAGCACGCGCACCTCTGCAGAGAAGCGCGCGTGCACGCTACACTCAAGACTTGACAGCCAATCAGGTGACAGGACCGATCACCGAAAAGCAAATCCAATCAAAACAAAAAGCCGCCACGTGTGCTCACAGCGCAGCACGTGACGTCAAAAACATGCAAAGATCAAGACGGCAACTTACTGCGTGGACGCGCGTGCGTGCGTGCGCGCGCGGCAGTCCTCGGATGACTGGCAACTCCGAAGCCGCGCCCACTCAACGACCAAACCTTTTCACAATAAAAGCCTTTTCCGGAAGAAACGAGCACACTACCAAAGTAAAGTATATGACGTCATGTCAGGCTGTGACATCGTCATTTTCCGCGCGGACTCATTGACAACTATTTTGATTTAGGAATGAATGAAATCTTTCAGGGATTTAAAAAAAGAGAGAGAGAATGCGAGCCACACAAAAGTTTCTTGGGTAAGCGTTGCTTTCGCCGTTCAAACACAAACGTCAAACTGTCACGTTTCGGTTTTGTTCTATTTCTGTGGGTTTGTCTTGTGTTCCTGTATGTTTCCGCTGTCTGATTACGTCCACCTGTGTGTCTTTCCCCTTCCCAGTGTGTTTGACCAATCAGTGGCCTCCCCCTATTGTGTTTCGCATTAGTGTTGGTGTATTTAGTCTGTTGTCTTTGTCCAGTCGCTGTGGGATCTTTGTCTACGTCAGGTGTCATTGTCGCAGTTCGTCTGGAATCCGTGCGTGGTTTATTTTTTTATTTCGTTCAAGCCAAGCCCGAGTTGATCGAAGTAAGTCATCTTTGTTTCAGTCTCGTCACCCTCGTCTTTGTTTAGTTGTCTTAGTTCCCGTCCAGTCCTCCACGTCACCATTAAGTTTTCCTTTGTCTCAGTCTGCCCCCCTCGTCATCCTTTCTCACGTCACCTTGTAGTTCTCCACGTTCCTGCCAGTTTGCTCACGCCCAGTCACGTCTTCTCCAGCCCTCGTCCCCCTCAACGGTCCCCACAAGTTTAAATAAAGCTTCTCACTTTGTCCAACGCACCGCTTATCATGACAAAGGACACTTTATTTCTTTCAACAGGCACATTTCAAATTAGTGTTTCAATCAAAGACAAAAATGTGAGTGCAAAATTCATTTAAAGAAATACATGGGCCTTAACAAGTTGCACTTGGCTTGAAAGACAAAATTGGAAAGAATATTTTTGCAAAGGAAAACAACTTTAGGCTTTAACATGAAAGCTTCGAAGGACCACTCGTTGACTCAAACAACTCAACATACCGCGTCACATGCACACGCGGATGTATGGAGGACCAAAAGTCTCCACGCGCGCACACACCAAGTGAAAATAAAAAATATAATTCTAAAATTAAATATAAATAAAAGTACATACAAAAAAACGATAAAAAAGTGGAAATAAGTAGAAAAATAGAATAGTGTCAATCCATAAATAAGGCTCTGCTGTCGAATGTCTTTATTTCGTGCTGCAGACGCTGTCAGCATGAAATGCATCATGACGTGAGATTCAAATGAGGGGGCGGGGCCTAAGCATGTCTAGGGTTGGACGTTGCCATTGTTTTGATGGTCAAGCGAGCAAATCGGCGAACAAGGAAGTGTCGCCGGCGATGGACGACAATCGTGTCCACTGTCTCAAGTTGCCACTTGAATTGCTCCACAACTTGACACAAGTTCCTCGAAACGAAACGCTGCATTCTTTCACGCGTGTGTGAATTCGCTCTTGCTGTGGAACAGGCAAAGTCCGGCATAGACTGACATGGCGATCAACCGACAGGCAAATAGTTCAACCCAAGACACACTTAGGACCGCCTCCTCATTTAAATCACATTTATATTTTGTATTTTGTATTTATTTCCACATTTTTATTTTTTGAATGTTGTTCTTTATTTTTGTATGTGTATATATATATATATATATATTTGAAAACTTTTATTTATGTATACAATATATTTAGTTGTTTTTAATTACCATTTTTACGTAGTTTATTTATTTTGGACATTTTTGGTCCTCCATTCGTATGTCTGCGTTGAATGAATAGACACTTACGGTGTGTACGTGCGTGTGTGGTGCAGCAGGGGGCGCCAAGTATTTCACTGACTGACATTCGTACCCAAGTGGTTGAAATGCAGAATGGAGCCGTGGGAATAAATAAATAAATTAAAATGAATTTTCTCAACAAAACAACAGTTGGATGGTTTCATCCTGGTCTTTCTTTTTTTCCATGTGGGCTGACTGTTCTTACGTACGTACGGCGGCCAGCGCGGCGCCCAGGAGGTTTTCGCTAAGTGGCACATGTTGGAATAATCTAAATGATAACAAGGCGCTTCAGCTGCACTGGACGGGAGCTTCATGCTAACGTCGTGATGAGTCAGTCCTCACCAGCACTTGATCCTCAACGGTTTAAGGCTTGGACTACCATCGAGTCCAGGCTTCCCCAATCCTGGTCCTCAAGTGGCAGAGTCCTGCAGGTTATCGATGCTTTCGTCCTCCAACACACCTGATTCATATAATGAGATCATCAGCAAGTTTTGCAGAAGCCTGATAACATGATGATCTCTTTAGAATCAGGTTTGATGGAGGACAGAAACATCTAAAACCTGCACGACTCCGGCCCTCAAGGACCAGGACTGGGGAAGCCTGATCTCGTCCATATAAACCAATCACTTTTCACATCCACAGGCTCCAAACCCCGAAGCTAACAGGACGGAATCGGTCGCATCCCCAACCTCCAACAGACCCTCTTCCTCTTCTTCAACCTTACTTTGAGCCGCCTACTTGCGACCTCACAAACTTCGAGGAGAACCCGTTTTCTTCATCGGAAAAAGCCGCCAAGGATTTTGCCGACTGCTAGCATGAAGCTTCTAGTCCAGAGACGGACGAGAGTGATGACCTGGGCGAGCCAATAAGAAAGGCGGCAGCAGGTTTCAAATGTGTGCTCTACTCAAATCAGGTGTGTGCCGGGCCAGCCTCAGAATTCGACCTTGCAAGCGGGGAAGGTTTCTTCCTGCATGGCCACGGTGCTGTTGCTCCCCAACACCGTGATTGACAGCTGCCTCTGCTGCTCGTGGGTGTCTTGGTACCACTCGTGCATTGCCGCAGAATCGAACGTCGGGATGAGCGTCACCTGGGCAAACGCAGCAATCAGAAGGTCCGCGGGCCAACGCGCGTCAGCGACCCGAGCGTCCACTGACCTGCGGGTCCGGCCAGCTGCTCTTCCCGTCCAGCAGAGCGTCCAGGATGCTTCTCATGGCTGCCGCTTTCACGCGCTCCTCGCCGCTCAGCACGTAATAGGAAGCGCGAAGGCGTCGGAACAAGTCCGAGTCGACGGTGGACGACGCGGAGCCGGACGGCAGGTAGGCCAGGTCCACGTGGACAGCAGAAGCCTCGCAAGTTCTGGATACTGGGCAAAGACACACGTCATTTACGGCATGTTGAGGCAAAACGGGAACGGAGATCAGAAGCCGCCTACAGATGGCGCTTGCCTACCTGCCATCGAAGATTTGCCACTTCCGCTTCGCGATGCACCCAGCGAAAGCCGGCTGTGTACTTTGGTGTCAAGGGCGGGGGCTGATCTGGGTGCCACGGCGCTGCCGGCCTTGGACTTTACGCTCGGGACAGTTAGGCTTGCAGAAGTCCCCCTTGGCAAGGCTGCTGTTGTTTTTTTGGTCTTGCTGACAGAAGTTTTGGGGATCTTAGTTGAGACGTCAATGTCTGCCATGCAAGCTTCCGGTTGGGGAGGTAACGGAGGCAAGTCCTTGACCGGGGCTGACGGCGGGTCGGGTAACGAACGCTGAAGTGGAATGAGGGAGAAGGCCACGCCGGAATGTCCTGGGCGGAGGGGGGGACTACCGGACTCATGTTCCGAGTCCATCGGCAGGGAAGGAAACTCGTCCGTGGCGGGTGTGACATTAGAGTCCGAGGCCATGAGGACGGAGTCGCTGACTGACGTGGACGGGGTTTCCTGGCTTGTGCCGCTGCCCGGGTCCTCGGCCGGTTCAATCTTTTGGTGCTGGAACTCGCAAGGCGACACCAAGCACAGATCAACATCATGACCGACATCGTGAGGACAGTCTGACGTGCCGTCGACAGCTTCCTCCCATCCGGGTATGCAGCGACCATTGGCCGGCGGGGCAAAATCCCGCCGCGGGCTGCGAAGCGAGTCGTCAGTCAAAGGTCCGTCGGAGCGTAATTCTGTCGCTGATGCCATCGTTAGAGGCGGGACTTGCTCCGAAAGGGAATCCTCAACTTGATTGCAGCCAAGTAAGCAGACCTCAGAGGAAAGAGAAGCTGAAGTGCGGAAGGAGTCCGGAATGTCCCTGACAATACGAGCGGACCGCGTCTCCTGACAGGGAAGAGAATCTTCCACAGTCCTGCGAGGGCCTTCCTGGTTGCAGCCGTTGAAGTCCCGACTGGCGAGTCTTTGGGCGTGAAGGTCTTCGGAGAAGGCGCAACCTTTGGAGTCCATACGGGCCGAGGTCTGTGGACTTGCTTCAGTCGCGTCTGGCTTCTTCCTGGCACCGTCAAAATGTGGACCTTCAGAGGACTTTTTGATGCAGTTCCTGTTGTCATCTTCAGCTGCAAAATCCGGACTGTGCAACTCTGCGTTCGCTTTTGTCACTTTGTGCAATGTATTTAAACTCCTGACTGGAGATTTTGAAGCTCCACCCACTTTCTTCACATCTTTCAGAACTGATGCCACCATTTTCTTGTCTTCCCGCTTACTGCCTTTTTTGGCATCAGCTTTGTCTTCTCTCTTTGTTTTTGTACTGTCTTTCCTCAGACTTTCTTTCTCTCCTTTCTTCACACCAGCAGCAGGCGACCTTTCTTCTTTCTTTTTCACATCCTTCTTGGAAGCGAGCGTCTCCGAAGGCTTGACTGGCTTTAACTTGGACTCTTGCTCTTTGGACGCAACCTCCGGCGCTGCCTTTGGCTTCAGTTTCAGCTCCTGTTTTTTCACAATGGCTCGCCCACTTTTGTCTTTCTGGACGGCGCAGCTGACTCGCAGGTCTCTGGACTTGAGGCTTTCTCGACTCTCGGCACGCTTTGGCAACTTCTCCATTTTGGCCGTTTCCAGGTCTTTCGAACTGACCACGGGAACACTGAGAAATTCCAAATGTTTGAGTCTTTCGAGTCCATCCAGGATCTTGGCCTGTGGTGCGCATCCTGGGAAAAGGACTCGGACGATCTTCTCCTGAGTGCTGGAAGGACGCCAGACCAGCAAAGCACAAATGGAAGTCAGGCACGCTAATGGTAGCTCTGCGCTCTTCAAGGTGGCATTTTTGGGCAAAGGCTGCAACAACTCTTCCAATTCTTTACTGCCACTCACTGGATTCAAAGGGTACAACTCCAGACGGCCGACTCCCATCTTGTGGAACAAGACCAGCGGCTCCACGGAGGCCCCATTGGAGCGACACAGAGGCTGTGCTTTGATCGAGAGCTTTTCTAAGCGCTCCGAGACCAGCGCACCCTGGTCGGCGCTGCGGAGCTCGCCGGGATCTCCCCGGGTGGCCTTCGGTCTTTCTGGAACATTGAGAAAAAACACTCCAATCTCTGGGGAGATGAGCTTTTTCATCCAGTCCTCTTCGGTCTGACCTTCAGCCAAGTCCCGGTCCTGCTCAGCTACTTTTCTCAGCAGCAGACTGTTCAGCCCGGGAAGATTGTCCACTCCGACATGCGTTACAAGGACACAGTCAATTCTGTCCAGGTGTCGGACGAGTTTCCAGAAGCAGGCGCGGGGGTCTGAGCCTCCATTTACGAGGATATTGAAGCCGTTCACCGCAAAGAAGGCACAGTCCCCCCGACCGGCGGGGAAGATGTAGCAGCAGGGCCGAGAGAGTTTGAGAAATCCCACGGTATTCGGGGGCTCCAGGAGTTCAAAGGGTGACTCCGGTTCCAAAGACTCCGAGAGGTACTCGGTGAACTCTTGCAGACCCTCCATCTGTGGGAGCAGCGGGGGAGGGTTGACCTGGATCTTGAGGAAGTCTTGCAGGTTGTGGTCCTTCAACAAGGGGTTCCTCCAAAGGCCCAAGTTCGGACAGCTGAGGGTAAGACTCGCCTTTGCCGTTGGGTCCACTGAGCTCCACAAGAGACCAACCTAGAAACAAGATGACAACGACAACAAAAAGAGCGTTGGTCTAACATGTGACCCATTGTGACCTTCGCTTTCTTCCCTGCTGTGATGCTGCGGACTAGAACGAGAGGACGTCGTTTGAAAAGAAGAACCAGGCTATGAATGGCAGAGAGAAGAATGTGAGACTAAAGGCGGCGGCGGCGGCGGCAGCTGGACCAAGCAGCTGACAGGAATCCACAAATGAGCACGAAGGCCTCACAAGACCGCAATGCTACAAGCGGGCCAACCTCTTCGTCAGCGCAGATCTGGATCAGGTCGTCGAGGGAGAAGAGGCCTTTCTGCAGAACCATGTCTCCGCTCTCCTCCACACACTGACCGGCCAAAACCAACAGTTTGTGTCGAGAAGGCTCACACAGCAGCCGCCGCACCTGCGCCACGAAACGGGAAACGCAAAGTTACTCTGACACGTTGAGCACAAAACAAACATTTTGTGGCCTCACCTCCGAGCAGACCAGATCATGAGCTGGATTCAACACCACTTGCGCATCCAGCACGTCTCCACGGTGCTGCAATGTCCGCTGACCTGTAACCCCCCCCCCAAAAAAAACACCTTGACAATCCATTAGCTGACCGCTAACACGCTAACAATACCGCCATGTGATGAAAAGTCCTCATCTTCGTTGAGGGAAACATGAAAACCGACAAAACACAAATGCATCATCGTGACTTTTTGGGGACATGTGACTTAAAGTGATTCAGCTCAGTATGAACAAGTTTTACATGTGACAAAAACGGCATGGGCGGAGCCTCACACTACAGTCACTATTCTGATCCTATCACGTTTGAGCTTCTCACCGGGAATCGCTTCGGACAGGAAGGCCGAGTGTCGGGACACGAAGAGCTTCAGCTGCTGGTCCAGAACGTCCAGCGGCATTGGGACATGCCAGCAGCGCACGCCTGGAGCACAAACATGCGCGCGCACACACACAGGAAGAGGAACAATGACTCACTCATTCTATGTTGGGAAGTGAACCCAAAGCATGTGATATTATTCCCATGGTGCATTGTAACAACCAGTCTTGACTTGATTGGATTTTGATTGGCTGATAGAAAAAGAACATGTTAAAAATGTGTCATATGGATGGATGTCCTAGAGTTCAAGTGCCCAAATGCGCCTCACGTCATATTTGGTAGGATCACGTGACCGTGGCACTGCACCGGAAGTTCTGCTCGTCCGTGTGACGTCACTACTAAAACTAAGGTCACTTCACCGAAAAGAAAAGAATAACTCGTGCTTTTACCAGCACACACGTGTTGTAAAATATCTGTACATTAAGTGTAGCCCACGTTTATTTCAGTCTGTGTTGGTCAGGAAGAGGAAACTAAACGCCATTATGTAGCCTTAAAATGTGTCTTGATGGCTCAAACATTGGCGAAAAGATAAACTTTTTTTCCCTGGACTTTGTATGCTTCTCGCCATCGGTTTTATTGTGAAAGGCTGCGGCGACTTCCCGCTCTGGTGTGGCGGCAAAACTTTGCAAAAACTTACCCGACTCGATCTGAAGCAACAGCCGCTCCAGCTGGCCCCCATCCCGCAGCGCCCCGACTACCACCAGCATGGAGTAATCCGCCGCCGTGGAGGTCCCATCAGGATAACAGTTGCCGCTGCGGCCGCCGCCGCCCCGTTCCGCCGCCATCATGGCATCATGGCTGGTCCAGTGGGGACGTCACCAAGTTAGCGCTCAGGATACGCCCCTCCCTTTACGTCAAGGGCGGGGAGTTGGCGACCCAATCGGAAAGTGACCAATCAGTGAAAACAATTGAGAAACCGCGACAAATGATGACCAATCAGACCAAAGTGGTGAGTTCATGATTTTATGGAAACTGCAGACACCGTTACAAAGTCTATCTCTCTCTCTCTCTCTCTCTATATATATATATATATATATATATACAGTATATATGTTTTCTGTCACAAAAGCATTCGCGTTTTTGACCGCGAAAACAAGTGGCGCGTGGTCAATATATAAGTCATCGTCGACTACTTCCTTACGTGCGTAGCATATCCCCCCCACCATTCCTCTGGAGCACGTGAACGCAGCACGACGACTCGGCCAACATGGCGGCGCCCTCCACAAGCGTCCGAGATGGCAAATGTGCTTTCTTCGTGGACAAAAAGAAACGTTTTTGTAAAATGGTCGTCGCCAAAGGGCACAAGTTTTGTGGGGAACACGCCAACGTGGACACGAACGTCTTCGTGAGTTGTGTGCACTTTCAATTTGCCCCAAACATTCACAACGCAGTCGGCGAGGATAAACTTCCGCGTCCAGCTCACCCACGTTAATGACGATTAACCGCATACAAACTGCCTGGATGGATTTGAATATATCAACAAGACATGAATGCAAATGTCTGAAATATTTTCGACGATAAATTCATGTGATACCTTTTATTTAACCAGATAAAACCCAATTGAGATCAAGATCTCTTGGACAACTCGTTCTGTGAATGGAATAAAGGAAAGATGCAATTGCATTGTGATCTTAACTACGACCAAACAAAATACAATTTCCATATTTCTTGCCATTTTCCATGATGACGATGATAGACTACAATATGCGTTCCCTGTTTCAGGAAGGAGGCGGCAGCAGGAGGATCGTTTGCCCCCTCGACCCCAAACAGTGAGCCTCACCAACTCTGTCGAATTGACGTGTGGAGTCGAAAAGGCTCGTACGCCGCTTTGCATTGTGGTTGAAGCAGACATGTTGAAGGCTAGCGACAACGTAAAGAAAAGCTGTGCGATGGCTGTATAGAGAAAAAAAAACTGAAAATGCAAGAAAGCAATGGAGGTTTACAAGGAAAAGCTCAACCACAAAGGCAGAAAGACCAATAGCTGGCAAAAATACACATTTGGACGAGTACAAAATTCCAAATAAAGCAAGCGAGAAAGACCCGGACCGACTGCCTCATTTGTGAGCAACTTGCCGTGTCCACTTGGGCTACATAAGCCATCCTCATATTTCAGAGATTCCAGACTGGTGCAGTTTATAACATTGTCATCACTCATCTTTCCTAACAGCACGCTCGTGTGTTTGTGTGGCATGACTAACAGCGAAAGGATTCCCAACCTGACTTTTGAAGTTACCCTTTTATTTTTTTCATGTGTCGTCAGCACGGTCAGCGAAGACAAACTGGACAAGCACTTGAAGAAATGCAACTCTCGCGACAAAGCAAAAGCGGTGAGTGACTGGTCTGATTTTCTTGCCGACGTCACGTGCAGACACGCTCGCTTTGCGTCCGTCCTCAGGCGTATTTTGTGGAAAACATCAACGCCGGCCCCGCTGACCAAAGGCAGCACTCGCCCCAACAGGTGACGCCCACTTTGACTTCGTCCTCGTCCTCGCTGCTGCTATCATGTTGCCATGGTAACACGCTCTTTCAACAGGTGACTTTGTGCGAGCAAAGCGCCGCTCAGTTACGACACCTGCTGGACAAACTCGACACTGCGTCAAAAGGTGACGGCTCAACTTCATCATGCCTGCCTGAGCGACTCCTTGGTCGGCTCGCAGACGATTTCCAGTTTTAAAATACACTCAACTCTCAAGTGCTGTCAATAACACTCATTAAAAAAGAAAAAATCAAAAAATCAAATCACAAAAATGATGTTATACACGGAGCTTAAATAAGAAAGGATTAACTACTGCCCGAAGCCAGCTGGGATAGGCTCCAGCAACCCCCGCGACCCTTGTGAGGACAAGCGGTAAAAGAAAATGGATGGATGGATGGATAAACATTGTTTAGACATTTACTAGTTGTAAGAAAAACAAAACGGAATGACAACGTGACTCAATATGCTTCCCGTACTTAAAAGTTCAACATTTGAGCAAGATTTGAAAGCAAAGTGGAGGAATCCAAAACCGCTTTGGAAAAACACGTGATTTTGCCAAAGGTTGGAATGGATTTGTTGCTATGTGAAAAGAGCGGCAAACAAACAACTCGGATGCGTGTCATCGTCACATCTGCCTGCCGCCGCTTGTGTTGTCCGAAGGTCTGCCGTGCGAGCCGGAGGAGCGCATCCTGTCGCACGGCATTTTCCAGGAGGAAGCCAACAACCCCAAGAACGGCCATTTGGCCCACAAACACCTGAAGCAGCAGGTGAGCCGCCCGCCAACCCGCCCGCCAACCCGCCCGAGACGCGGCGCAAAGCCATCTAACCGCCGGACGCCGTTTTCCTCGCAGTCTTCCATCTTGGGCCACCTGGAGGCGCTGGGGCTGCTGCAACGTGGCCGCTGCTTCGTGGAGTTCGGGGCGGGCCGAGGGAAACTGTCGCACTGGATCCATCGGGCGCTGGAAGGCGACGGGCGCGAGCGGCTGCAGATGCTGCTGGTGGAGCGCAGCAGCACCCGATTCAAGGCCAGGACGCAAACTCGCTCCGGCGCTTTGGAAGGGGGCGAAAGTGGCGGCCCGCTCCGCTCGGCGGACGCGGGGACGCTGGCTTCCCGCCCTACGACTTTGAAAGTGAAGGCCTTTCTGTGGTGTGTTCAGGTGGACGGCAAACATCGGGACGCCGGCGTGGACTTTGCCAGGCTGAAGATTGACATTCAGCACCTGGACTTGAGTGAGACGCCGTCACGTGAGCGAGTGGCGCCGGCGTGGGTCACTGGGCTCACGTGACGGCGCTTTCGGCCTTTGCAGGTCAAGTCCCGCTGCTGGAACGCCGGCTGCCGCTCGTGGGGGTCGGGAAACATTTATGCGGCGCGGCCACAGGTGAGACTTCCTCCCGCAGACGTACCGGTGATGATTTCACGTCTTGATGCAAAATGGCTTTTGTGTCGTCATTGGTTTTGCACGGCGTGGCCATGCTTTTTTTGTGGGGGGGGTCGGGAGCAAATGATTTCATATTGTTGTTGAGGTACGAGCGACCCGCTGCTTTCTCTGCTTTGACTCGAGGTGCGAGCGCTGTGTGCTCTTGAGTTTTTGCAAAAAGTGACCCTCAACCGACTCTCCAAAAAAGACAACATAAAAACAAAGACAACTGCAACTTGTCTGTTGACAACAAGCAAACTGCACTAGCTAAAGAATTGCGCCCGCTAGCATAAGGCTAACCGGAATTGAAAATCCCTTTGACATGCTAACGGTTAGCATAGTCGCAGTTTCACCAGCCTTTAGCAACACAAATGGTGGCACAAAACAGAGCGGTGGAGAAGTGGGCAGACTCTCAATGTTCACCTTTTACAATATTTGTTGTTGTATTTTTTAAAGTAGTCCAGAAAAACCTCGTCTTTTATAAATAGAAGAATGCAAGAATGAAAACCCGTCATTTGTACATAACTTGTTTGGTAACACAAACAGCCTGGTTAGACTTCAGTATTGCTTTGTGCTGTCTTAAACTAATTGTCCCCATTCTTGTGTTTTCATTTACCGCTTTATATTCAATTCTGACTGGAAAAGAAGTGGGTATAAACTCCGTATACCCGCGTATACCCTGGACTACATCACTGACACAGACAAAAAAAACAACAACTCACGGGCTTATGTTCTTTATCCTCTCGGAAAAAGACCAAATATGACAGCAGCTTACGTAAGAGTTGGACTTGTGCTCTCGTCTTTGCTTGACTTCAATTCATTTGAAAAGAAAAATGTACTCTTCCTGTTTGTCCAACATAAAATGCTGATGCCACCTCCTGGCAGAAAAGTCATCGTCTTTGTATTAGCAGAGTTGGCCACGACGGTGTGTAGAATTTGGTGCCATCTAGTGGTGAACTGCTAATTTCATTTAGAAAACGTACTGTTGATTTCAATAACGCATCACATCAAGGTACATAAAAAAAAAGGTACGTGATAGGATCTTGCGATGGAATGTTGAAAGGTGTCTCCTAAAAGTGTCTGATGATTTGATGGCGCGCCTTGTGGGACGTCCCTCTTCAGATTTGGCTCTCCGCTGCCTTTTCCAAACACGCGGGGAGGGAGCGGGCGGGGCCAGCCATCCCGGCGGCGTGGTGGGCCTGGCGCTGGCGCTGTGCTGTCACCATCGCTGCGAGTGGCGTCACTACGTGGGTCAGCGCTTCTTCTGGGATCTGGGTCTGGGGCCCGCCCACTTCTCGGCCTTCTGCCGCATGTCCAGCTGGGCCACGTGCGGCCGGAGAGCGGACGCAGCGCAACGCCGCGAGGAGACGGACCCGACGGACCCGACGGACCCGACGGACCCGACGGACCCGGCGGACCCGGCGGGGTAACGCTTCCTCGCCCGCAACGTCTGCCGTTGGTGACCACGAGAGTGGCTAACGTTTGCTCCCTTGCGTCAACCGCGGGCAGGCTTCTGTCGCCGGCCGAGCGCGAGCGGATCGGACGGCGCTGCAAACTGCTGCTGGACGCCGGCAGATTGGACTTCCTGCGCCGCCGAGGATTCTGCGCACGTCTGACGCGTTACGTCGGCGCTCAGGTGACGCTGGAGAACGTCCTGTTGACGGCCACGCCGCGCTCGTCCTCGGAATTCGCGATGCCGTCCGCAGGCAAGGGCCCGGCTTGCTTGGATTTGAAGGTCTGATGAGCTCCAAAATGAGCGTTTTGGAAATTTTTGGGCAAATGAAAACAAACTTTTTTCCATTTTATTTTGAAACACAATTTCACATATTTGCTACATTAACAATGTTAACTTTCATCCAATAAATTAATGTTCATAATTCCGTTTGAATTCTTCTTAGGAAGTCACAATGTCCCATCACTGGTGAGCTCTTTTTAAAACGGACCCGTTGGCTACTCATGTTGTCCTTGGGGCTAGCGATTACTCACGGGTACCTTTTTTTCACAATTTGTATTCTTATCTTGAAGAGCTTATTAGCGATGCCGGCCGGCGAGTTAGCGGTCATTGAAAGCTTTGACTTTTGAAAAGCAGGCTAAATTGCGGTTACCGGCGCTTGCCTCCCCGCCCGCCGCTTCACACGTGCGTCACGCGTGTGGCGTGAGCGGACGAGAGCACGTGCACGCTGAGCGCGGCGTGCGCTTTGTTGCGGGCCTCCCGGATGTACGTCAGCATGAACTCTCGTCCGAACATCTCGCGCTCGTCGTCGTCCTCGTCCGCCGCGTCCGTCTCCGGCGTCAGCGGCAACGGGTTGTCTCGGAAGTTGACAAACCTGCGCACAAAAACAGACCATTTTAAGACCGCTTTTTTCCAAGTCATCTGACTGCATCGTGTCTTTTTCTTTTTTGGTGATGCAAGGAGTCGCGTTCAGGTAACTTCACGGACCAAAAAGACAATTAGAGCATTGTGTCCAAATTTCGTGATCCAAATAATCCCGTCAAAATAAATGGATCCTTGTGGCTGGATGGAAATGTTTTTGTTTTTGAATGTGGAAAGCAAAGGCTTTCGTACCTGAGGTTGTCCATGTCCTCCATGACGGGCGGGATGTCGCGGAGCCGGTTGCCGCTGAGGACGAGCGTGTCCAGGCGGGACATCCTGCCCACGTTGTCCGGGACTTTCTCCAGACGGTTCCTCTGCAGCCACAGCGCGCGCAGCTTGTCCATCCTGAAAGCGGACCGGCCGTTCCGTACGGGAGGAGTCGGAGGTCGGAGGTCGGCGGTCGGCGGTCGGCGGGCACCACCTACCTGTGGATGTCTTCGGGTAGCGAGCGCAGGCGGTTGCCGGCCATGTCCAGCCACTCCAGCGCCGGCATGCGCAGCAGGCAAGGCGGCAGGATCTCAAAGGCGTTCATGGACAAGTCCAGACGATCCAGACGCCGCAGCTGGCTCAGCTGGACGACGGGGCACAGTGGCAACAAGTCAACAACACAGGTGAGCGCACGTGCGCACGCCTTCATCATACGCGTTTCCGACACACATGACGGACGGCAGATCATCGGAGGCGGGATTCCAACTGGGCCAGTCGCTTTATCGAGCCAGTCGGCATGCCGCCGTTGACCTGCTGCTAGCTCAGGGGTGGGCAAACTCAGTCCTGGAGTCCTGCAGGTTTTTTGGGATGTTTCCCTTCTCCAACACAGCTGATTGATATGATCAGCTCATCAGCAAGGTCTGCATAGGGCTGCTGCCGATCCTTGTGTTGGACGAGGGAGACCTCCAAAACCTGCAGGACTCGGGACCTCGAGGAACGACTTTGCCCACCCCTTAGCGAGCAGCAGGGTGACGGCGGCATGCAGCAACCATCAAAACAGGTGCGTCTTTGAGTTGCCTTCAATTAGTGCACGTGCAGGAGGAGGAGGTGAGGGAGTCGTTGAGCGAGGAACAGATGAATTGTACTTAGTTTAAAAAAAAGAAGAAAAAAGTATTCGTTTTAAAAATAGCTCACAAGTGATCAGACACTGTCTTGCTAAGAACATTTTAAACATTTATTTACTTTGAACTTAACATGCTACATCTTTCTTAATGTACCCATTTTGTATATTTTAGTTGAAAAAATGCATTTTTATTTCCCCAAAGATTTCAAATCAGCACATTTTCGAGCTGTCATTTTAATACCATTTTTGCTCATATGGGCTGCTGCCAATTGCTAAATGTTCCCGCTTTGTCCGTGAAAGCGTCTCCTTGCTCTGCAGTGCGTCCGCGTTGAGACCAGAAACGTCGCTTGCTAACAGAAACATGTTTGCCATCCAGCATAATAAACATAGCATTTAGTTAAACATATGATTGTTATCGTAAAAATGCAAGTCAAGTCGGGAACGGGATCGGAACGCCTTGAAGATCGTGTGTATGTATCGGCAATACGTCTGGCATGGTCCGGTTGTTGGCGGAGGAGGCGGGACTTCACCCACCAACTTTGTTTCCGTTTCGCGACGTCCAAGTACTTTGGAACAAATTCATTCCTCCGCGATAAACTCGTACCAACTTTGACTTTGCTCCCTGTGGGATGCCGAAGCAGACGCGTCCTGCTCGTCCTGCTCGTCCTGCTCGTCCTGCTCGCGAGCGGTCACAGCAGCAAAAACACCTTCTGAAATGACTCCTCCTACCTCGTCCGGAAGCCGGTCCAGGTCTCGGTTGACGGCCAGTTCCAGACGCTCCAGACTCTCGCAGTCTCCGAGCTCCTCCGGGACAAAGCGGACTCTGTTGTAGCTCAGCAAAAGTTCTCGGAGTCGCGTCAAGCCGCCTGCCGACAATCGAGTCACTTGTTGACGTTTAGGCTGGACGATCGTCTGCTGACGGACACCCACCGATTTCTTTGGGGATCTCCGTCAGCCCGTTCCGCGACAAGTCCAGGACCAGGAGGTGGCGGAAGCGGGAGACGAAGCTGGGAATCTTCTGCAGTCCGGTCCGGTGGATGTGCCACTCCTGGACCTGACTCAACTGGACCAGGCAGCCCGGCAGCATCTGGACAGCCATGACGCAAAGGCAAGGTCAAAGGTTAGTCGCCATCTTGCTTATTTGCAAGGCAGCCAGTCGGCGCTGCCTGGCACTTTTATGCCATCTCAACCTCGTCTTGCAAAAAGCCAACACGAGTCCGGATGGAAATTCGCTTTGGTCGGGTTTCGCAGCAGACGGGAAATCTGGCAAGACCGCAAACGGCTGCTTTTTAGATGCAGCAACAAAACAAGAAGGCCGTGGATGAGGAATGTCTTGCGTCTCCTAATTTGACGGTTGTCAATGACGACATTCCCTTTTGCAAGATGTCCGCCATCCGACATCTCAACCGACCTTGACTTTCTCCGAAAAGCACGCGGCACTAAGTGACAAGTTGAAAGGGAAAAAAATACTCAAGTGCAGAACCTGAAAAGAAAACCCTGCTTGAGTTCACTACCAAAGTATTTGTACTTGACTACTTGACGGCAAGGAAGTGAGGTCACGCTGATGCGCGGGCGACCGGGCTCACCTTCCACTCCTCGTGCTCCAGGCACAGAAGCAGTCGGCCATCTTGCGTCTTGAGTTTGTCTCGAAGGCGAGCCAGCGTGTGGCGCTCTTCCCAAACGCCCGCCGCGCCCAACCTGCAGCGCGGAACGCTCGTCACCATTCGAGCCCAAAATGGCACACGCCGCTTAGCTTGCAATCGATGACAATTTGCAGTACAAGTTCAGGGTTCGATCCTAAACTCCACTGCAGGTCCCAAATGGCGGCAGCTTGGCAGCACTGCCAGCCAATCCGCATTCGGCGTGGCAGGCAGCCAAGGGTTATTATGGTTTGGGAATGTTACACTTTAGATGGTTTTGAGTTTTGTTTTGAGTTAAGTTATGTCATAAATGCTTAGTTTAGTTTTATTTTTTAAAAAGTGTATTACTTGTGCGCAATATTTAAAAAAACATCATGCGGGCGACGTCATCTGAAGGTGCTTTCCTATTGGCTGCTGCTGGATGACGTCACTTCCGTGTGACACACTAACAAATGTCCTTATTCCGGTTCATAGCAAACTAAATCCTCCCCAAAGGCTCATGCATTAAGTTGATTACCAAAGACTAAACAAAGGACATCTTTGTAGTTACTTTTGTAAACATAAAATGTAGTTTCAGTTAGTTTTCGTTTTTTTTTTTTTTTTACGCAGTTTGGGTTTTATTTTATTTCGTTAACGAAATCGCTTTTTGAGTTTTTTCGTCATTTTTAGTTCACTAAAACAAGCTTGCAGGGAGCTGCGGCTTATCCTACCCAGGACTGGTCGCAGCGCCCATGCAGAGACTGACGACCATTCCCTTCTGTCACTGAATGTAGGAGCGAACACACGCCGCCTGCCTGCCAAAGTCAGGTGGCTAAAGAGATTAGCTTAGCTTAACTTAAAGTGTCCAACAGCACCAAGCTAGCTGAGGCGGAGTCTCACCTGCTGCACACTTTCCTCCTCTGCTTCTCTCGGTTGTCCTGGATTTTCTGGATCTTGCTCTCCCACAGAGTTTTCATGGAGCTGACCGAGCCGCATGCCAAAATGGCCGCCATATAAGGTCACTGCATGACACCTGCTGGGTTCCTGCCGGCAGCCATCTTGTGCCATCACAAAATTGCAGTGGCAGGAGTGTGTAGGTACTACTTAGCTTAAGCTTAGCGTAGCAGCATGTGGTGGGACGGGGTTTGTTGTGATTATCTTCAGGGTTGGAGAATCCAGATCCATCCATCCATTTACTATTCGGGGTCGGTCGCAGGGGCAGCAGCTTTAGCAAGGAAGCCCAGACTTCCCTGTCCCCAGCCACTTCAACCAGCTCCTCCGGCGGGATCCCAAGGCGTTCCCAGGCCAGCCGTCTCTCCAGCGTGTCCCGGGTCATCCTGGGCCCTCCCGCCGGTGGGACATGCCCGGAACACCTCTCCAGGGAGGCGTCCGAACCAGATGCCCGAGTCACCTCAACTGGCTCCTCTCCACGCGGAGGAGCAGCGGCTCGACCCTGAGTCGCTCCCGGATGAGCGAGCTTCTCACCCGATCGCTAAGGGAGAGCCCGGACACCCTACAGAGGAAACTCATTTCGGCCGCTTGTATCCAAGAATCCAGATCCAGAAAGTTAAAACTCTGCCGTAGATTGACGTTAGCCGCAGGTGCTCCGACTCAACTGACAGGTAAATGAGCTAGTCTACACCGGTTGATTTGAAGCACCTGTGGCTAAAGCCAAACTCTTTCACTTTTGGATTCCCCAACCCTGGTTAGCTTAGTTTAGCTTAGCAGCACGTGGTGGTCTACATTGTAATGCAGTAGTTAGCTTATCTTAGCATAGCAGCGTGTGGTGATGCTATTCGCTAATGTCATGGTTGTGATGAGTGTGTGATGTTTGCAGAAGGCATTTGTACTTAATGTTGTGTTTTGAAATGTTGCTCACCTCGTTTGCGCTCTTCAGGACGCTAGGCTAAGCTAAATTTAGCTACTGGCGAGGTCACTTGACCTCATCAAAAAAAAAAAAAAGTGTAAAAGCTTGCAGTAGTTGCAATGCTCCAGCAGATGGCGCACAAGTCAACATGAAGACTGCTGGTCGTTTGTACACAACAACTTTTATTCCCAAAAACATTCTGGACTATTTTAACACAAGAACGAATGCCAGCTTGTCCCGAGACGAGTTAAGGCAGTAACAGACCATAATAAGCAACACGCCGCAGAAAATGATGTCACATGATCAATCGACTGACGCCGATCATCTGGGAGTGGCTACAGTTGAGTGCGACCTTTCCATTCAGGCACTGTTTTTTGTTTTTTTCGTGTGTCTGTCCTGGAGGCGATGATGGTGACGATGATGTCGGGAGGCGGGGCTTCACTTGAGGTGCAGCAGCATGCTGGCGGGGTTCTGCAGGAAGTCTCGCCACATGTTGGAGAAGCGGCACATGGTGGCGCCGTCGATGAGGCGGTGGTCGGCCGACCAGCTGACGTTCATGATGTGAGCGCGGGTCACGTGACCCAACGCATCGAAGCGCGGCAGGACCTGCCCACAAAGACGCGCGGCGAGCGCTTGAGTACCCGTGGACGCCGACAGGAAGCGGACGCACTCACCTGGATTTTCCCCAGCGCCCCGATGGCAACCTCTGGTGGAAGGATGACCGGTTTGGCGTACGTCCCTCCGATCTGAGGGAAACGCGCGCAAGCGAAGATAAACCAAAACGAATGACGGCGGCGTTCGTTAAAGCAGCTTTTGCCAGAAAACGAGTTTTGGAAATGGACCAACCGATCCGATGTTGGACAAGCTGAAGGTTCCTCCGCTTAAGTCTGCCGTTCCCAGCTGGCCGGCGGCGCCGAGCTCCTGAATCCGGTTGAGTTCCTGCGCCACTTCCAAGATGCTGAGCAGCTGCACGTTCTTGACGGTGGGAACCAGCAGACCCAGACCCGTGTCCATGGCAACGCCGATGTTATGGGATGCCTGAATGCACACGGCCAATCTCGTGAGGGCGCGTCGGGCCGCCGGCGGGCGAGCGAGCGGGCCTCACCTTGTACGTGATGTTCTGACAGGACTCGTCCAATGAAGCGTTGAGGATGGGAAAGTGGGCGAGGCAAAGGGAGGCGGCCTGAGCCAATGACAGCGCAGTATTAGTGGGCACACACGCGAGCGATCTCGTCAACAGATTATTGTCTGGGTCACGTGTCAAGCCAATGTTGACGTGTCGGACCCTTTGCCAGCCAGACAAGACGTCAAACGACTGCTGACCTTTGACCCCGCAGGCCACAGACAAGTTGCTGAGAAAGTGTATCCAGTGGAGCAAACCTTAATGAAGAAGGGCATGTAGCTGAGTTTGACCCCGTGACCTTGGGCGTCGGCCTTCAGCTGGGCCCGGAGCGCCACCAGGTGGCTCAGGTCCACTTGCTCGCACAATCCCAAGTGCGGAATGTTGAGCGCCGCCGTCATGCTCTTGGCCATGGCCTTGTGGAAGCCTGCGAGGCAAGACGCTAAGTGAGGTCATCTGCGCCAGCGACATCAAGTCTCACCTTTGAGCGGCTCGGTCACGTCTTTGCCGGCGAAGGCGCGGCGAGGCGCGGCAGGCGGCGGCTTGAGGGCCGCCGGCGAGGGCGTGGCGAGAGAGGGTGCCGGGGGCGGAGTCTGGATCTCTTGGAAGGGGCTCGGAGGCAAGATGGCCCCCGTCTGCTTGGCCAGGAAGTTGAGGATGTCCTCCTTCAGGATGCGGCCATCTTTTCCCGAGCCCACCACCTCGCTCAGCTTGATCTGCCGTCAAAAAAACAAACAGCAGCCGCATTCAAAACGTGATCAAAACCCAGGAAACGCAAGCCTGCGCTCATCGACTGCCCGAACCGCGGACAACGAAAGTCTTCATCGCTTTTCAGCTCATCTTCATATCGTCCAAATTGGCCTTTTCTGTCGGCGTCCAATCAAAGCAGGCCGGCGATCACAACAGGCCACTCGCGTTTTTCACCATCTTACGGTCGATGTTACGTAACAAACGGCAGGAAAACAAAAACCAGATTCAAATGGATTCAAGACCAGAAAAGCCTTCGGACCTGTCGGCAGGAGAATTTGGCCTTCATTTTGCTGCCGCTCAAGTGCGCCAGCGGCCAAACGCGGTGCAACGTGGGCGGCGGCATGACATGAGGTTAGCGGCCCTCACCTCCGCCCCGCCCACTCCCTTCATCCGTCAAGTCTACTTTTAACCCAAGCCAGTTTGCAACTTCCTGTTGTGCTCATTTTGGGACAAAAACAAAACGTTTAACTTTTGTTGGCGGATGGAATTTTTGGGGCGTCACTGCCGCTCCCCAAATCAAAATCCAATTTTGTTTAGCAACTTTCTGCACTTCCAATGTGAAAAATGTCTGTTTCCTTTATAAGAACAAACAAGCCAGTGAGAGACCAACGGATTGTTGATGTCAAGTTTGGCGATGAAAATGTTTTGGAGGTACTGACGTTGTTCTCCATGGCGAGCCGTCGGACGGCGGGCGTGGCCTGCGTCTTGAGTCCTTTGATTTCCTGGTGGGTGTGTTCCTCTCGAGCCATGGCCGGCGTCTCCACCACGTCTTCTTCCTGGATCACATCTGGACAAGTGCAACAAGCGTGTCATGGTGGGCAACACACGCACAAACTGGGTTGAACCGCTTAAGTTGTTCCCGATGAATGTGCTGACAATCGAGTCGTCGTTGGCTTCTCACTAACATCACCATTTTTTTTTTCTGCCGTGCTAATATGCGGAGAAAAAAACCCTTCAGGGGTTGCCACTTTTCAATAACGATTTGCAAGCAAGCATCTTGTGTTACTCAGATGACCTCGACTGTCTTTGAGACCCTGAAGACGTCTGCTGAGGGCGGCATCTCAGCTGCGTCCAATCAGACAAGAAAACGTTTGTCAGCGATCGTCCGGCCGGCTGCTCCATTTGCGGCCGGCCAGCTGACGTAACGTTGCCGTTTGTTGGATTTGCACTCAAAGGCCGACATGACGCGGCGGTTTTCAGCGTCCAAAACACAACCCCCCACCCCCTCCCACCACGCACCTGAAGTGGACTCGGTGTGAATGTCCACCAAAGGTTTTCCCACCAGAGCCACCTCGTCGGCGTCATAGTAGAGTTTGGTGATGACGCCGTCGTATCGGCTGGTGATGGTGACGGAGGCCTTGTCGCTTTGCACCTCGCAGATGCTGTCGAACTGAGACACCTTGTCTCCCTCCTTCACGTACCTGCGCACGAACACACACACACACGTACGCACCTTTCACCAAACACAAGCCCTCGCTGCCCGCCGGGTAAAAGTGCCAACGCTGCGTTTGCAATCCTTTGCCGATTCCCGAATCTCCACTGAAGGATTTTCACCGGACCACTTGATGGTCCACGATATGAAATTGCGCAATCGCGATGATGGAATGAGCGAAGGATGGCCAAGACGAGCATCTTCAACCTACCACTCCTTCACCGTCACCTCCATGATTCCCTCGCCGATGTCCGACAGTTTGAACTGGACCACGGCTCCGCCCCGCACTGCGCCGCATTCGTGCGCACAGTCAGTGACATCATCATCATCATCATCATCATCATCATGAAAATGTGTCCAACCTGCAGACGTGTGCAACGCGCGGCCCAACATCTGGAAGCTTCCACTGCACATCTGCAACTTGCTGTCCATGGTGGGAAGCGGGCAAAGGACGGCGTGGCCGCCGCACACTTCCTGTATACGTAAACATCGCCGGCGGTACTGCTGGACCAGCTGACAGGAAGCACAACACACGCACGCAACTGACTTTCAAAGCAATCCGGAGACGACGCTCACTGACCGCAATTTGGTTTGACAAGTCAACTAGCTTGCGTTTTAGGCTTCGCCGGCCGCAAACCAGCTTAAATACTCGGCAGACACTTCCGTCATCTTCCACAGAAAGAAAGAAAAGAAAAAAACTGCGGCAGGCCCAGAAAACTCTTTGGACATCTCAAGTGAGGATAGCGCCACAGATTTGTTGCTTCTAAAACTGTAGTGTTGCATTTTTTTAAATCAACAAACACAAAATACTGCAAGTAACAAAAACATTTTAAAGTGGAAAACAGAAACTTGGTTGAAGCTTCCATTCAAGTAAAAAGTCCAAACTATTTGAGTCCTGCTCGTATTGATAAGCAACAAACGAACAAACGTCCTGTCCAGATTTTGTGCTCCGCGCTGACAACTTATCAAATTTATTTACTAAAGCAAAATCCTGATTCACTATTTCTGTCCACGGCACACACACAAAAAAAAGTTATTGACCATAAATGAACAATTCACGAGTAGAATGTTGATGTGGATTCCCAAATTATTCACAAAAACGGGACTTGAGGCTGCAATCTGAGCATTTCTCCAATTTCTCATTTAGAATGGCTTGAAAAGATGATCAAATTAAATTGTCTGTTAATTTGATGATCAATGTTGTTGTTTTTTACACCTCTACAATCATGTGAATCCAATTTGCATGACATCAATTGTGTTGAAGCAAACTCATCTCGTGTATTGAATTAGCTTGACAAAGTCAAATCAAGAGTTTGCTATTGATCGGCGACTCGGAGATGGTTTTCATGAAAACATCGACGACGCAAAGTCACATTGATTGGTTATCAGCACGTTCACCTTTCCACCATGCTATGCTAGGTTAGCTTTTGAAGTGTTGGGGACTCTTGCGCTGTTTTGGTGCTAGAGTGCTAGCATTAGCATCTGTTCGGCAAGCGAAGCGCGTGAGCTGCGCTGCGACGTCACGATAACGTCACTTCACGCGCTCGTCGGAGAAGCTTTTGGGGGACATCTGAAAGAGTTTTTTTGTTTTCGTTGTTCTGAAGAGTTTTGTTCTCACCAATCTTCGAAACACCGCGGAAGAGCCTCTTGCCATCGCCGCCATCTTGCTTGCAGACGTCACACATGTACGCCCCGCTAGCAGCCAATCGACTTGAAGTGACGTCACTCGAGAGCTAAAAGTAGCCATTCAGTGGCGTCTAAATAAATAATAAGTAGCCATTCATTTATGCAAATTTCTTCCGAATTTTGTAATATTTCTCAGAGAATTTAATTTGCATACAAAATACTATACTTAGAAAGTAACTGTTGTGAATGGGTCCCTCCCTCCGGACAGAGCGCAGACAAGCTGGTTGACGATGGAAGGAGACGCTTCATGACTGATCAGCTTTGGTCGATTGGAAGAAGATTTTATTTCGGGTCAAAATGTAGCTAAGCTATGCTTTAGGCACGTGTTGAAGTTGTCTCACACTATAAATCCAGCATTCCATAAAATGTTTGATATCAGAAAGCAGGTTGGTCGCGGGAAGGTGGGAGACATTTAGATTTGCCTAATTGTACACACAAACAAAACACGATTACAAAATGAAACCTAAAACGTCATTTTGTTAAGAATGGATTTTTCATTTTTGGGCAGTCCTCCTTCTTGTCAGTGGGTGGCGGTAAACCCCCTTACGGTTCGCCCGTCGCCGAGAATCTCCAACGAAGAAGCAGCAGCAGCACAAGAAAGTGGATAAAGTGCAGCCGCTGCAAGTTGTGGCGCCTGAAAACAGCGAACATTTCAACGACATGGACGCGGACGCGGACTCGCCGACAGTGGAACTTGACGGCAGCCTGATGGAGGGAGTGAGTGACGACACAAAACGGCGCCAAGTGACCAGTGACGGTTCTGCCGCGATTCACCGGCGTGGCGTCCTGTCCTGTCTTTGACGTCCGCTCACTTCTGCCTTTCTTGTCAGGGCGGCCAAATCCTGAGAGTGGCGGCGGCGCTCAGCTGCATCAGCGGATCGCCCGTCGCCATCGACAAAGTCCGAGCAGGCAGGAGCACCCCGGGACTCAGGTTGCAAACAAATAGATGTATTAGAATATAGGACAGTGGACACACATGTTAAGCTAATAGAAATATGGCTGCTGCATCTTTTAGTCATTGATACAGTAATGTCATCATCGTTCATAAAATTGAATTGAAATGAAAAAAGGATGCATTATAACTAAGAGATTGATTTGTGTTGGTCATTTTTTAGATGGCATAATTGAATTTGTATGATGTTGGCGACAGCTCAGTGCATTTTTCTTTTCATATGGACTATATGCCACGAAGGAGGCGGGACTTTTTAGAACTTGCGCTTCCGTCTTTGTGCCCCTCGGTTGCGCGTTCCCGTCGACGGGTGCGAGGCTGCGAGTGTGTTGTGTCTGCCTCCGTGTGGGAAGCATTTCAGACAGCCGAGACGCCCTCCCGCCGATGAGCGGGGGTGCTGATGTGTAAAACCCGGAAGTCCGTGGCCTCTCCCCCATTCAGAGCGATCTCATCTTTAACATGAAGTAACTTGTGAAATTCTGCACATTTTTCAAATTGTAAAATACAACTTGACCCTCGTCTCCACAAGTAAATGCATGATTATTACATTTATCACTGCTAAATGTTGACGTGGACGCGTGTGCTTCCTTGCGACTGGAATTCCTCCAGTACAGCCTTTCCAAGTAAGGAGCGCTCATTAAAAAATAACAATAAAGAGTGGCATTAAAGGAACTTTAAATTAACTCAAAATAACCCTCATGTTCTGAATGTGTGTTTTATTTTGTGTGTGCGGTTGCGCGCAGGCCTCAGCATCTGAGCGGCCTTCAGCTGGTTTGCGACATGTGCGCCGGCGTCCTGCAGGGCGGCGCCATCGGTTCCACCGACGTCCGCCTGACGCCGGGAAAGATTCGAGCTGGAAATTACACAGCGGACACGCACACGGCGGGGTAAGCGGCGACGTCGCTAACATGCTAGCGCGTGTGTGTGCTGGCTGTGTACTCATTCCTGTTGTGTGTCAGGAGTGTGTGTCTCTTACTGCAGGTGGCGCTGCCGTGCGCCGTCTACGCTGACGCCACCTCCAACTTGAGCCTGAGAGGAGGAACCAACGCGGAGATGGCGCCGCAAATCGACTACATCCTCAAGGTAGCCGTCTTGTTCTTCCTCGTCGCTAGCGTCAGCGACGCGTGCAGGAGAGATGGACGCGCAATTTGGGCTGCCTTTTCACGTCAACGTTGCTTCTTCAGGTCTTCAAACCCGTCGTAGAAAAGTTTGGAGTCCATTTTGACTGCAACATCAAAATGAGGTGCGTGCAGAATATTGTGTGGGCCTTGCAAAATCAGTCCAAATCCAGTCAAACAGCCGGGAGCGAAGGGGGTTGCTTCAGTCAAAATGGCTGCCAGTCCATGAGTTAAGCACGCTTTGCATTACATTGGCAATTTCCTTTGTTGTTGTTGTTTTTTTAGTGCCAAATATGTTGATGGCTCTCAGTCATTTAAAAAAATCCTTCTGGATTGATTTTGTTTTCACAAATGCTTACTTTTCACTCAACATGTCATTAGAGTCGTCTGGCAAGCTCATCCAGATGTGACTTTTTGGTGTGTGTGTGTGTGTGTGTGTGTTTCTCACAGAGGTTTTTACCCGAAGGGCGGCGGAGAGGTGTGTGTGTGTGTGCGTGCGGTCAAAGAGTTGCAGGCGCTCACCTTGTTGGAGCGAGGAAACATCAGCAAGATCCACGGACGAGCGTACGTGGCCGGTGTGCTGCCTTTCAAGGTAGGCCCGCCAGCGCGAGGCGGCGGTCCGAGGTTGAGGTGACAGTCGCGTTTGTGTGTGCGTGCAGCTGGCCAAGGACATGGCGGCCGCCGCCGTGCGGACCATCCGGCGGGAAATCAAAGATCTCTACGTCAACATTGAAGCCGTGAAGGAGGAGAAGGCCTGCGGAAACGGAAACGGAATCATGTGAGTCGCAAAATGTCGGATGGCGATTTTGAAAAAAATGTCGGATGGCGATTTTGAAGAAAATGTCGGATGACGATTTTGAAGAAAATGTCGGACGACGATTTTGAAGAAAATGTCGGATGACGATCTTGAAGAAAATGTCGGATGACGATCTTGAAGAAAATGTCGGATGACGATCTCGCGTACGGCCCTCGAGCATTTGACGCTGGTTTTGCTTTTGAAATCACAAGTCGAGGGTGGAAAAATCTCCAAATTTTGAAAAGTGTCTCCAGATTTGGGCGCCAACGATGGAAGTTGACGCACGTGGTTGCTTTTTGGTGGGTTTGATGTGACATCCGCCATCTGTGCTTGGAGGCTTTTTCACACTGCGCTTGTTTTTCTTTCACGCTTGCCCATATTTGGCCGTTGACGTCTGTTGAAGATTTTGAGATTGAACCGAATCTTCGGTTTAGGAAATCCTCCTCCACAAAACTCTCCTTTGGAAAGGAATTTGTCCCAACTTTGATTCCTCGCAGGTTGGCAGCTGCCGTCAAGTTTTGCCAGGCCATCTTGTTGGCATTTTTTTCTTCCGACAAGCGACTTGAATGACGAGCGTCCGATCTCGCTCAAAATGTTGACTCTCGCAACCGCTGGACAAATGTCCTCAATGTCAAAGTTGAGCCACAGGAAGGAAATAAAGACAAATTCTTGTGACCGCCACTTTTGCTTGCCTGCAGAATCATCGCTGAATCCACCGCCGGGTGCCTGTTTGCCGGCTCGGCGCTGGGCAAGAAAGGTGAGCACGGCCTCCACCACCAGGGGGCAGCACTTGACATTGTGTGTGTGTGTGTTTCAGGCGTGTACGCTGACAAAATTGGCCAGGAAGCTGCCGAGATGCTGCTACGAAACATCCGCCACAACGGCTGCGTGGATGAATTCCTCCAAGATCAGGTGAGTGGCGGGAAGCGGGTGGGCGGGACACCGCAAAAGTCTGACCAGCGCCATATTGTCGCCCGTTTGCGATGTAATGCAACACAACGGGCTCCATCAATCGGCTCAACCGTCGCCAGCGTCGCATTTCCACGGAGAAGTCCATGATTGGCGTATGTCCGTCAATGCCTGACATTGGCGAGCTGCAACTCCAATTTTGGAGTCCGTGTGCAGTGTAGTGGCCCCGCCCCCTTTCCTTGGCTTGGCACAACGCTGCAGAGATCATTTCATTGTTGTCATATTTTTCGTCACAAAAACTCAAATCGAAGCCATTCATTGAGACGATAACTCAAATTGTCTGACAATTCCGTCAACGACTAAAACAAAAACAAGACCGTGAGGAAAATTCACACAATCCAATCAGAAGGAACGAAACGCCGCTTGGCGAAAAGAAGCACTCGGAAACGGTTGACAGCGCTTGATTTCATGTTCAAACATGTTGACATTGATTGTGCAGCTGTAAAATTCATCTCAAGAAATGATGCACGTTTTTTGCTCGCTCGCACGTTGACGTTTGCGGTCGCGCCCGCAGCTGATCGTCTTCATGGCGTTGGCCAAGGGGACGTCTCGGATCCGAACGGGCGCCGTCACCCTCCACACGCGGACCGCCATCCACGTGGCCCAGCAGATGACTCAGGTGAGAGGTCAGCTGATGCCCTGGCGGCAAAGGTCAAAGGTGGACCCTCAGCAAGCCGACCTGGTCTTTTCTTGTGGATTTCCTGCCTTTTGTCACAAATGGCAGCGAGCTCAAGCGGAGCCCAACACAATCTTGTCCCAAACGTCACATTTCTGTCTGACGCTTTCATCTTTATGATAATGATTATCGTTCTTGTCGTTGTTGCGTTGGCTTGAGGGGGCGGAGCTGTTTGAGTGACATCACCAGGTTTTTTTTGTTTTTTTTCCAGGCAAAGTTCACAATCACAAAATGTGAAGACGAGCTGAACGTCACCTACATCATCGAATGTCAGGGGGCGGGGCTCCCCAACCCAAACCCAACCCAACCCAAACCTGAATCCGCAATAAACCAATGAATCAAGTGTTTTGCTGTGTTGATTGTCATCTCTTTGCCCCAAACACACCCGGCAGTCAGTCAAGTCTTGCCATCATGATGATTGACAGGTGATGATGATGATGATGAAGATGATGATACATCATTTAGTAGCACCCGATGAGATGTTTTTCACCCGACGTTTTGTTTTTTCTGCGATGTTTTTTTTCTACTTGGACTGTGACGACGCATTTGCTCATGCAAGTTTGTGAGGTTTTTTTCCCGGAGCGGGTTCAGTTGAACTTTGGCTCATCACTTGGCCAAGGAGCTTCGAGGCGGCCCAGCCAGCCCGTTGTTACCCGAGCCCCATGTAAACTCACACCTGCGCCAGAAACCTGAGAGCCGCCCGGGTCACATGACACCCCCCAAAGTCGCCCACTCAGTCCTCCGACCTGCAGCAGGATGCACCAGGACGGCCGGCGGCGCCTCCAGCCTTCGCCCCAGGGACCTGCCCGACCTGCGGGACCTGCAGAACCGAGCACTAACTGCGTGTGGATCTCTCTGGTTGCAGGTGAGTGTGACGTCACGTTGCTGTGACACATGCTGCACATCACTGTGATGTCACGCCGCTCATCCGCCGCCTCAAGACAAAATGACAGTTGTGACGTCACGATCGCCAAGCAAATGTGAGCAGTTGTGAAGTATCTGTTAAAAAAGCGGCCGCGCGTTCGCTGCTCCAAATGTTGCCACAGGTTCGAGCAGCAGTCAAATCATAATCAAAGGCGAGCCGCTTTCAAGCAAATGCATTTTTGAAAAACTATGCGAGGGAAAAGAAATGATGACGTGAGAAAAGATCACATTTCTTTCTTGAATGAATATTGCGTGCAGCTGCTACTTCCGACTTCAACTTGCTACCGTCAACGAACTACTGACTTCACGTCCAACCCATTTCTGATGCCAATGTACGAAAACACTCTGCGTGTTTTCGTATTTGCAACAAATAACAATTCCAGGGAGTTGTCGTCGTCGTGCGTTTCGTTTGTTTGTGTTCTTCTGAGGCGGCCAGTTTGCAGTCTTCCCGAGAACCCTGAAGGCAGCACAGTTGGCTTCGTGTGCTGATTGGCTGCAGTCGGCACAGAAGCGGCGGTCGTCCTGGTAACGAGTCTTCGAAGGATTTGCTCAATCTCACTTTGGGACCGCCGCCGTCGCTAATCCCAGCTAACGTGCTAACATGCTAACGCGCGATGATTTGACGGCCAGCGATTGAACAATTTGGACCAATTCCGTGGGAAAGCTCCGAAAGTTTCCCTGTGAGGAGCGCGTGCGCGTGGGCGGCGAGATGGGAAGTTGAGGACAAAGTTGGCAACTTGTTGACGGCTAGCAGCTAGCTTCGCTGTTAGCCTGCCAGTCGACAAGTTGAGCGTCCGGGATTTAGACGGATCCACATGAGCCACACGACCCGCGCCCCGGTTCTGTCCGCCTTGTTCGGCGTGACGGACGCCGACGCCGCCGAACCGCCCGGAGCCGCAGAGTTGATCAAAGGTAACAACAGCAACAAGTTTCAAGAACACAAAGTTGAGTGAAAAGACGCCAAGGTCCACTTTTGACATGTTCAACGAAATATGGAAAGTTTCATGACTTTTGTCTCGTAGAAAAGTAGATGATCCATTTGTTTGATTGCTTTGACCAGGGAGGGTTAAAAGTCATTCGAGGTCATACACCCTCACCCCAATTTGATCTCAAGTGGGCCGGACTAGTGAATCAATTTGTGGCCTGAGAAGCTGCAAGGAAGCAACTTTGCACCTTTTTGCTCTTCGTTCCCAAAATGTTGCCTTTTATTCATGACGATGTTGCAAATCCTCACCCAGGCGGGTCCCCAGTGTGAAAAGGGTGCATGAGGCCCCTGCGCCAAGTAGAGCACTTCAAGTATGTTGCTGAGAATGGGAATCGAACCTTATCGGACGTCCGCATGGGCCCGTGGCGGCGAAGAAGGGACTGAGGCGAGCGGCCGATGGACGTTCCCGCCCTCGCTGGCGGGTGCGAGCGGCCCGCCGGGTGTCGGGACTTTGGCTGAGAGACGAGCTGAGGTCGAGGCCGGCTCAGCGTCCCGCCGCACGTCTCGGGCCTCCTCAAGCTTCCTGGCCTGACACCCCCGACACTCGAACCATCGTAACCACGTGTGCGTGTTTCGCCTCAGTTTTGCGTCGTCGTCGTTGGGCAGCCGCGAATGTCCAACGACTGCAGAAGCCGACATTCGCGCAGCCCCCACTCGGGAAAACTTGTTTTTGTCTTCCGGAAATTGAGCTGTCCAATCAGCATTCGGTGCAAATGTCGCGGGTGCCGACTCACGCTGCCGATTGTGTCTTGTGTGCCAGACCGTCTGTATTTCGCCACCTTACGAAGCAAACCCAAAAGCACGGCCAACACGCACTACTTCTGCACCGACGACGAGTTTGTCTACGAGAAGTAAGTGCTCGCCCGCCCCCTCGCCGGCGCCCTGCGGCGTGCTCACGTGTGTGTGTGTGTGTGTGTGTACAGTTTCTACGCGGATTTCGGCCCTCTCAACTTGGCCATGTTGTACCGATACTGTTGCAAGCTGAACAAGAAGCTCAAGGTGAGTTTGTGCCGCCGCCGCCGCCGCCCTGCATCGGAATGCGGAATGTCACGCTGTCACGCACACTCACAGCACGTGCGCGCCTCACCGCCACAAAAGGATCAGCACGCATATACGGCGTCTTGCAAAAGTCAGCACACCCCAGCCGCCCGGGAAAGGCGGGGCTTGCTGTACAATACTTTGAGTTGATTGGACGATGCCGCATCTTCCAACGTTTATTTGGACCAATTAAGGCAACGGATGAAAATGTCGTCTTTGGTCTCGTCTTCAAACGGGGGGGGGGGGGGGGGGGGGGGGGGGTTGATCTTGCTGTTCAAACGGCGAGTAATTCTGCCAGAACAGAATTCATTGCAGCGTCATTTTGGCTGTTGGGTTTGTTTGTTCTCCCCCCGCCATCGCCGCTTTTTGGTTTTGTCCCGCCCTAAACAACGGCTGATTGGTCCGACCTAAATAGATGGGCTGCAAACGTACCAGCGGGAGCGCTACAAGATGTTCTCCGGAGTTTGTCAACCCGCAAATCCCGCCAGAAGTCGACTTGCGGGCAAGTTTAGCGTGAAAAGACGTCATGAAACTTCTGCAGAAATTCCCGCGTGCGTGCGTGAGATTTTTCACTGTTTGAAAAGTAGCATGGCTGCAAAACAAGAGCTTGATGGCAGCATTTGGCCGATCCTCACAAACGCTGACTTGCAAGCAACGTCACTAAATCATATCATCTGGAATTGTTTTCTTTTGTGAAAGTGAAGAAAAAAAAGATACGGGAGCGCCGTCGTTGGCTGACCCGCGTGCCTCCGTCGTCTTTTTGGAACGAAACGCATCCTGCTAACACTTTTTGCATCAGCAGCAATATCCGCCGCTTCTTTGTCTAAACTTGCTCTGCTGTGTGTGTGTGTGTGTGCGTGCGCTTGTGTGTGTGTGTGTGCGCGCGCTTGTGTGTGTGCACGTGTGCAGTCGTTCACGTTGAGCCGTAAACGAATCGTGCACTACAGCAGCTTCGACCAGAGGAAACGCTCCAACGCAGCCGTGCTCATCGGCGCGTACGCGGTGAGACCCAACACGCACGCACGCACGCACGCACACACGTGGCCGCGCTGAGCCTTGACCTTGATTTTGTGCGTGTGTGCGTGTCAGGTGATCTACTTGAAGAAAACTCCGGAAGAGGCTTACAGAGCTTTGGTGTCGGGATCCAACGCCTCCTACCTGCCCTTCAGGTACACACAAAAACTCAAGCAGCCCACACACACGTACATCCGTCCGTCGGTCCCTTCGTCCGTCGGTCCCTTCGTCCGTCTGTCCCTTCGTCCGTCTGTCCCTTCGTCCCTTCATCACATGTGCCCTGTGCTTGTGTGCGCATGAGCTAAATTGAGGTTTAAGCGTGGATGGCTTGCGTTGGCCCCGCCCACCTGATGGTGCCTTCACAGACTGTCTGACAAATGGCTTTTGTGTGTGTGCGCGCGCAGGGACGCGTCGTTGGGGAAGTGCACCTTCAACCTGAGCGTCCTCGACTGCCTGCTGGGCATCCGCAAGGTTGGCCTCGTCTCGCTCACGTCTTGTCAGACTTTTAGCAAAAGCAAACCAAGGTCACGTCCAAGAAAACTTTTTCCTGAAAGCGAACGTGCGTCAAAATGTTTGCAATTTCCCATTTGAAGAAGCCACATTTGATTTCAATCCTGTGCAAAAACAAAACCCATTTTTGGATCTCATCATCACGTTTTCATGCACAAAATACTTACTTTTTTTTTTTTTTTTTTAAATCTCTCACACAAGAAATACACAAATTAAAAAAACGAAAGCTGCTAAAACATCAACTAAAAGCCTTTAACCTTTTTTTAATTCCAAAAAGTAATCGAAATGAAGCAACATGTTGTAAAAAGCAATTCAAAGTCAGTCAGTTGCTGGAAATGGCAAAAGTGGCGTGTGCGTGTGCGTGTGTGTGTGCGTGTGCGTGTGCGTGTGCGTGTGTGGCGCACGCACGCGCACGCGCACGCGGGTCGCTGATTCTTTGTGTGCGTTTCAGGCCCTCCAACACGGATTCTTCGACTTCGAGTCTTTCGATGTGGACGAGTACGAACATTACGAGGTAGTTTTGCCCGTCGGTCGTCTGACTTTGGCCCGACGGTCGTGGTCACGTTCCACTTCCTGTTTGCTCAGCGCGTGGAGAACGGCGATCTGAACTGGATCGTCCCGGGGAAGCTTCTGGCCTTCAGCGGGCCGCATCCCAAAAGCAAAATGGAGAACGGTGAGTTTGCGCTTCGGATGGGCGGACGTTGGCGGCCATCTTGTGTGACGGAAGCGCACCCGCAGGTTACCCGCTGCACGCGCCCGAGGCCTACTTCACGTACTTCCGCTCCCGCGGCGTGTCGGCGGTGGTTCGTCTGAACAAGAAGATGTACGAGGCGGGCCGCTTCGCCGACGCCGGCTTCCGCCACTGGGACTTGTTCTTCCTGGACGGCAGCACGCCGGCCGACGCCATCACGCTGCGCTTCCTGGCGCTGTGCGACGCCACGCCCGGCGCCCTGGCCGTGCACTGCAAAGGTAAGCGCTGGCCGAGGGGCCGTCACGCTCTCACGCCGTCACGCTCTCACGCCGTCACGCTGACGCTCTGGCGTGGTCGCCCGCAGCCGGCCTGGGCAGGACCGGCACGCTGATTGGCTGCTACCTGATGAAGCAGTACCGCTTCAGCGCCGCCGAAGCCGTCGCGTGGATCCGCATCTGCAGGCCCGGATCCGTCATCGGACCTCAGCAGCACTTCCTCCAACAGTCAGCGACGGCCGCCGCAAACGCACAAAAGACAAACATCGGCACGTTGGCCCGGCTTCCGCTCGCCACTCTTGTTGGTCGACTTCACGGCAAACAGCAAAAAGCTGCCGGCGAGTCCGCATTGAAGGAATTTGATTGGCTCCATTCCAAGATGGCGGCCGCTTGATTGGTTGTCTGCGGCAGGCCGATGAAGTGGCAAGCGCGAGCCGGCGGCGTCCGTCGGTTGAGCGACCAATCCAACGTTTGCGTTTGTGGGCAGGAAGCAGGCGTGGCTTTGGTTGCTCGGAGACCATCAACGCTCCCAGGGGTCAAAGGCCACCGAGGACGAGGACCACGTGAGCGACCTGGCGTCCGGCGTGGAGCGCCTCGCCATAAACGGCGCCGCGCGGCTTTCGTTGAGCGAGGACCGTCTGCGGCAGGTACGCGCGTGCCAAACGCACACGCGACACACACAAACACATTTTTTGTCACGTGCGCGCGCAGGATGACGCCAGCGAGCGGTCGCCTCCCACTCAGGGAGATAAACTACGAGCCCTAAAAGGTCGCCGAACCCTCCGGCCCGTCGCCTCTGCGGCGCTCAGGTATGACTCCACCCCCAACCTGTCACTCAAACTCACACGACCTTTGACTCGCTGCTTTGCCTTGCAGGGTGGAGCAGCGCGGCGGCGGCGGCGGCGGCACGCTCGCGCGGCCAATCAGGTCGGTGCGCGCCACAAACGTGACGAGCGTGACAGTAAAGGTGACAAAATGAGAAATGACAAAATGTCCAAACGTGTCTCGTCGTCAGACCGTGGGCGGGCGTCGATGGTGGCTCCGCCCCCTCCCCGCTGAAGCCGTCCAAGTCGCCGACGGCGTCCGCTTCGGCCGCAGCCAAGAGGATCGGTCGCAGCGCCTCGTCATCGGCCGGCGGCTTGAGGTCAGTCGCTTCCCCCCCGCCTTGCCTGTCTCTTATTGGCTACTGCCGTCATGTGACTCCTCCCCTTCCACCACTTGATGTGTGCATGCGTGCGCGTGCGGCAGCTCCCGATTGGCCGGCTCACTCGGCAACGTGTACGCCGCGCGTGGTTACGCTAGCTCGTTGATGTCGGGACGCCACCTGAGCCGCTCCATCCCTGTAAGTCCGCTGGCCCCGCCCCCTTGGTCTTGATTGCTTTGCTTTGCTGTGACATCACCGGCGATGTAGCGTGCGTGTTTGGCGTGAATGAAACTTTCCTATAAAAAAAACATTTCCTGGTTGATTTTTGAGTTTTAGTCTTGACTTTTTAACTCGGATTTTTAATTGCGTGCTTCTACGGCTTCTATTGTTGCCTGTACTGCGCATTTTGACATTTTATAAACGTAAAGTGTGTTACAAATCTATTATTATGTTCACGTGTCCCCAAATTCCTGTCATGTGACGCACACGCACGCACACACACTGATAGCTGCGATGACATCATCAGCAACCAATCCGGAGTACGCAGCAGCGCACGTGTGACATATTGTTAGCAACAAGCTAACGAGGCTGACTTTGTTTGTGGTTTTGTTTGCAGTCGCTTCAGTCTGACTTGGTCGACTTCTAGAAGGTCACACGTGCCGTGAACGAGACCGACACGCGTGAACGGCAGCACACGCGCGTACGCGTGACGGAGATGTTGGCAAGGACCATTTCCGCTTTCGCCCTCATCATTTTTCCAATGTCGTCAGCATACAAAATGCTCAACAAACCCCAAACTTGACCTGAGCTGACCTTTGACCTCTTGTGAGCATTAGCCTGGTGCTAGCTGTTAGCCCAAGAAGGAAAACAAGTTTTTAACTTAGATTTTACCCCCCCACCCCCAATATCATTGAATATGATTGGTCATCCATGGATGAGCGACCAATCCCAGCACGGCTCCAATCTTCGACCTCCTCCATTTTATTTGCTGTCAGAGACACTTTGACAAAAAGAGTTGCAGGGACCAAATCAGTCTTGCCGTCAATGTTGCCGCCGCAAGCTTGAAATTTGTTTCGCAGAAACGATGATGATGATGATTGTAGTGATGAAGATGTGGATGTGCCATAAGGAAGCGCGGAGGCATTTTAGAGCAGCAAGTGTTTATTTTGAAGGGAAGCTTTATTTTCTTGTAAGAGAAGCAAATAAATTATTTTTCTTGACTTGCTTTGTTTTCTGACAGTGATCAGCAACATGACGTCACAACCAGGAAGTAATCGAGGAGTCTGTAGTGAAGTCATCCTGTCATGATTGGCCAGACGTCCCAAGTTTACGCGCAAATCATTTCTTACCTCGCAGGGAACGAAATATATATATTTAAAAAATAAATAAATAAATAAAAAAGCTCAATCCGAACCTGAAGCATCCGGGTAGTGCGCCATCTGCTGAGGGCACGCGGTACTGCACCCTTCCCACTCCTTTCGACGTGGACGGCAACCATCGTGGACCCCCCCCCCCCACCAACCCCCCCCCCCCCGCGCCCTTCAACACGCACGATGTGTCAAGACCAACAATGGATGTCAAAACATCCATTTCGACCACTTCCGGCAAACGGTTTCGTTGGCTCCGCCCCGACCGACTACGGGTTGAGGGTTTGTCATTTTAGATTATCCATGAAGTGTTATAAAAGAAAAAAAGACATGACGGCGTATCAACCGCGAATTTTGTTCGATTTTTATCATTTTTTTTAGATGCGTCTATAATCCGCGTGAACAAAGTTAAAGGTTTGGGTCCACCCCTCGTTGAGCCCCGCCTCCAACTGCAGCAAAGACATCCGATGACTTTGTCCTCAAATCACGTGAAGGTGAAAGTTTCTGGAGTTGATTGCTGATGAGTCTTTGTTGTTGTGTTGAGTCAATCAAGACGAGTGAGGAGCGACAGGGTGCAGTTCGCGTGGCGGTCAGCAGGGGGCGCCGCCGGCCGGAGGACGCGCGCGCTCTTTCATCTGGCTCCGCTTTGGACTCGCGAACCCGTTCACGAGCCACAAGCAGAAAGCTTCCATCCCACGACGAGCTCGAACCTCCGCTCGAGTCCCCCTCAGCAGCCAGACAGCAAACGAGCGATCGAGCGTGATGACGACGAGGCTTCTCGTCTGCTTTTTACTCTCAGGTAACCCTTTTTTTTTTCTTTCTTTTTTTTCCTCCCCCTCCACATTTCACCCCCCAGACGCAAGGTCAGGATTCAGATTCCAAGCTTCGGGTTCCCACTAGAGTTTACCTTTTGTCAAGTGAGCGCCACCTTTTCTTTTCGTTTTTTTATTGAATGCGTGCGCACCAGCAGAGTTTCAGTTGATGTCCACTGAAAGCCCGCCGGGAGGAAAAGACGGATTGTCACGTGATGATTTTCAGGCGCTGGCTGGCAGAAAGCTTTCGTCCCCAAAAGTCCCGCTGGCTCCTTCATGGGCTTGACGGTGGCTTTGAAGCGCTTCAGCTTCCGTCAACCTCAAGTGGGCCGAACCGAACCGAAGCATGTCGCCTGCAATCAGGATTCGCTCAAGACCGCAAAACGTTGCAAAGACGTTCGCTAGCGCTCGCAAACAGTTTTTATGCTCCCAAAAATGAGATGGCTGTTTGCGAGCATCAGGAGGCTTTGTGAGCGTCTTTGCAACGTTTTGCCCTCTTGAACCAAACCTGATGAAATTGCTACATGCGCCCTTCACTGACATTTCGAACCGGGCTCTCAAACGTGTGGCCCGGGGGCCATTGGCGGCCTGCCAGATGATATTTTGGGGTCTCCTACTTGGCATCAAAGTTTCCTGCTCGTGCTGCCCGCCTTTCTTTGCTCTTTCATGATTTTTTTGTTTTTTAAAATGGGCTCGCATGTCTGAGCTTGATGACATCTTACAGCAAGTCGTCATTCTCACGACGCAGATTAGCGACGACAACGGCTCATTTCAAGAAAATGTTCTTTTGGGGAGCACAGGTCGCGGGTCACGCTTTCAAACAGTCGCAGTTGTCCCAAAACGCTTCCGGGACACAAGACCAGATGAACCCTTTTCACACTGCATGGGCGCCGTCACGTCAGACAAGCGCCAGCGGCCGAGTCGACTCGTTGAAAAAGCTCCGGCATGATGAAACCATCGGATTTCCCGCCCGGCCACAAATTGATCTCGTGTAACAATGAAAGACGCAAATCTCCATTTTGACTTCCGTCAGCACGTCCAAATATGGGCAAGCTGCCAACTCTTTCTCGTTGCACAAGTGCAGTGTGAAAAGGGCGGCAGAGACGGCATATCTCGGCTGTAAAGTTTCGCCGACGAAAATTTGACTGAATTGTGTCGTCCGGCAAGAGAAAACGGTCCCGCCGGGCGGCCGACGCGCTCACAGGAAGTCCGGTGGCCTGGAAAACGGGCGAACCCTGACGCTATCCCGTCTGTGTGCCGGCGCAGGTGCGCTGACGGCGGCCGTGCAGGTGGACATTTCCCCCAGCAGCTCGCTCTTCAAGTTGGGCGAGCGTCGGCAGCTGTCGTGCGCCGTCCGCGACTGCCCCGTCACGCCCGTCATCTCGTGGTCGCCGCTGGGCGACCGGCCGCTGGGCGGCCGCGTCCGGTGGCGGGACCGCCTGTCGCTGCTCACCTTTGACCCCGTGGAGATGGTGCACGAAGGCCTGCTGCTGTGTAAAGTCACCTGCGGGGAGCAGCGCAAACACGCCAAAACCAACATCAGAATTTACGGTCAGTACAAAAACACGCAACCGGCGCACACGCGCATGCCGGCTCTCGACCAACGGGTGGGCGTGGCAAAACGGCGACAGAACAACATCAATCCAATTTGCAGGCCACATTTTTGAAATGCTTGACATGGTTTGGCAAGAGGAAACTTTTCACGTCCATTTGCAAGCAAGCGGCGTTGATGTCGTCAATACGTCGACCTTCGCCTCAAGTCCGAGCGGTTGAGCAAACCTTAAAGGCCAATTAGAAAATGACGCACGAGCTTCATTTGGGTCGTTCATGAAATGTTGCGAGCGGAATCGCTTTGCTGACGTCGGCGCGGTTAGCAAATGGTCACGTGCGCACGTGCGCTCGCCTTTTGTCTTGCGTTAGCTCATCCATGTTGCCCACTGATCTGAATACATGACTGGATAGCCGATAGGCCAAGACTTTTGAAGCCGCGCGGCCGCCATATTGCTCCTCCCAAGAAACGTTTATCGGCATATTTACAGTCTCCACATGGAGAACGTTTGAGACCGTTCTTAGTAGAAACAGCAAGATTTATGACGTTTTCAATTTGTTAAACATAAACAAGAGGACTTCAGACATTTTACAACTTGCCTTAAATATATGTATGAATGATATGCGTAATGAAGTTTACAGGAGGAAACTTTTTTTTAATAAAAGAATTAGAATTGTAATTTAACAAAAGATGCCTCTGCCATATCTAATATTGGGGTCTAAGGAGTGCTAGAAGAAAAAGGGGGTCTTCAAAGCAGCAGATACCATCCACTTGTTTACGTGTTAAAAATAGTGACCACCAATTCACAAGCACCCAACACCCCCCCCCCCCGGCCTATACTATCTGTTATTTGTCTAATCTGTACGTATAATTTATAGTCTGCTCGCAAGATGGGAGGAGCAAGATGGCCGCCCTGTGGCTTCAACGGCTTGCACGGGCGTGTATTTGCTATCGGCTATCCAATCATATATTCAGATCAGTGATGTAGCCTGACACGCCCGCCAGTGACATCACTGCCGCTGTCATCGTTCAGCTTTCCCGTCGGACCCCGAGATCCGAGCTCACGAACCCGTCCGCGCAGGAGAGGAAGCCACGCTGACGTGTCAGGTGCGCGACCTTTACCCCGCCGAGATGCTGACTCTGGATTGGCTGAGAGGAGGTCAGGTGGTGCGCAGTGTGGCGGGAAAGGGCGGGGCCACCTCCGTCCAATTGGCTTACACCTTCACGCCTCAAAGGGCGGAGTCTGAAGAGAACCTCACCTGCAGGGCCACCCTTGACCTGCGCGACCTGGACCCCTCAGACCGCGCCCGGCAGACTGTCGTCCGCCTCAACGTGACGTGTAAGTGCCGCCGTGCCATCTTTTTTTTTTTTCTTTTTCCGTGCCATCTTGATGATGATGATGATGATGATGATGATGGTGACCGTTTGTTTCTCGCCAGTCGCTCCGGTGGTCACGGCGCTGTCAGACCCCGGCGCGGTGATGTCGGGATCGGTCCTGGTTCTGAGATGTTCTGCGTCCGGCAACCCCACGCCGCTTCTCACGTGGACCTTCACGCCCGAGGAAGGCGGGGCGCCGCAGGTCAAAGGTCAGGGCGAGGAGCTGGCACTGGTGGCGCAGGCGGGAGAGTTCCGGTGCGAGGCGCGCAACTACCAGGGCAGACACAGCAAGGCCGTCCGCGTGCGCGTCAACGGTGAGAGACGCACGCACACACAGCGAGAGGTCAGAGGTCAGCACGGGCCGATATTACTTTCTGATGGTGTGATAATCGTGAGCAAAAAAAATTGCCGGATTAAAATGACAGCTGTAAAATGTTCTTAAAAAAAATGTTGCTTATGAAAAGATTTTGAATGAAAATGTGGAATATTTTCTTCATATTGATCTTAATTGTTGACATTGCGAGTACGCGAATGAATGATTCATTGTGGTCACGGCATAGAAAGATGATGAAGAGGAAGATGATTATGAAGAAGATGAAAATGATGATGATGAAGATGGAGATGAAGATACGATACGATACGATATACTTTTATTTTCCCCGTGGGGAACGTTTTCCTGGACTCCGTCCAGCTGCAGTTTACAGTAAGGAAAAAACAACAGAATAGAGAAAGATAATTAAAAGAAATAATACACACACACTCCTATATATATATATATTGCACCACTTAGTTAATGTCGGTTATTAAGCAATTTGCTGGATGTCGGCAGGAATGAGTTCTTGTAGTGGTTCAGCCTGGTTCTGAGGGCCCCGAATCTCCTGCCGGAAGGCAGTAGCTGGAAGTCATGATGCAGAATGTGAGTCGGGTCAGTAACAATTTTCTGTGCCAGTCTGGTGACGATGAAGATGAAGATGAAGATGAAGATAAAGATGATGATGAAGATGAAGATGATGAAGATAAAGATGGTGATGATGATGATCATGAAGATGATGTTGACTTTTTGGAAGAGACGAGCCACGTTTTTGTTTTGGTTTTGAGGTGGCACCCGGGTTGTCTTTCCGACGCCGGTTCGCACGCTCGTTCCTACTTTGCTCCGCCTCCTCCGTGCAGGAGCTCGAAAAAGTGAATACACCTGAAAAGGGAAACTTTTTTGTGTAAGCGGCAAGTTTGCCTTCAAAACCAAAAATCTGAGAAAAGCGAGAGCTTCGATATTGTCGATGATTGCAAGCTGGACTTTTTGGTGAAAGCGTTTGTGATGGCTTTGGAATGTCAGCCATTTTGTCATCGGGTGCGAGCGTGTTTGTATTGCGCCTCCGCAGCGGCGCCCGCCAACACGTCCATGTGGGTGAGTCCAAGTCAGGATGTGGTGGAAGGCCAGCGCGTCACCTTCACCTGTCACTCTGACGGAGACCCGCCCCCCAGCCTGCTGCTGAGTAGGCAAGGGGCGGACCTTTGTAGATCCGACTCCGCCCCCTGGCTCACCTTCAGCCTGTGGGTGAGGCCTCAGGACTCCGCCCACTACCGTTGCGACGCCACCAACGCCTTTGGAAGGCAACGCGTCACGCGAAACCTGACAGTCACAGGTAAGAAGCGCCGCACGCTAACGCGCTAACGCGCTAACATGTGTAATGACGTGGCCGCCCGTTGTGACGTTGAAGCCGCGGACGAGGTTGTGACGGCGTGTTTGTGGTGTGTGCGTGTTGAGCTCACCCTCTGCTGGCGGAGGTGCGGCCGCAGGTGGCGCTGGCGAACGTGTCGTCCAGCCTTCTTTTGACCTGCCACACTCGAGGCTGCTCCGGCACGCCGGCGCTCTCCTGGAGGCGGACGGACCCCGAGGGCGACGTCACTCCCACCGTCACGGGGCCCCGCCTCCTCCTGCGGGATCTGCGGCCGCAGGACGGCGGCGGGTACATGTGCCGGGCCACCTGCGGCAACGTCACCAGGTTGGCGCAGGCCACCGTCCGCGTCTACTGTGAGTGAGTCGCCGCCGGCACTTCCTGTCACGTGACTGGCACATCCACATCCGTCTTTCACCTTTCCCGGGTGCCGCTGGGGTCAAAGGTTCCCTTTTCACACTGCACTTGCTCAATATGAAAGAGGAACGGCCATATTTGGAAATGCTGACGTGTCAGCCTGCCGGGATTTTTGGGACGCGTACGTTGTAATGCGCGCGGGCCGATCGGCCGCGGATGGCGCAGCGGGTCAGCAAAAAAAAAAAACGCTAGAGAGACAAAAAGGTTGACAGTCCACAATTTTCAAGATCGCCGCTTGCATGCATGATTATTTCTGAAACGATAGAAAAGCTTCTGGAATTTTTTTTATTTACTATTCACACTCGACACACAACCATTTTTGGAGACGTGCCCCCAGTGGAACATGAGTTGCACACAAGTCTCTTCTGAACTCATTTGCTCCACAAAACGTATCAATATCTTCTATTTTAAATCTTTTAAATGTCCCAAAGACGTATTAATGCATTTTTTTATCTTTTTTTATGCTCGAGCATAGAGAAGGCTTTGACGCAGCCTCTCAACTGCAAAGAACGGTTGAAGCAACGGTAGTTATTACAAAAATGGCCAGCAGGTGGCAGCAGAGTATACGAGATCAACCTGGGCCACGTTGACAAAAAGGTTCCTTTACTCTCATTTCTAAATCGATTTGTGAATAATGATGAAACGTAGCTATTTTCTAATGCTAATTGCTGCAAAACGGAAAACTTTTTGGGGTGATGAAAGAAGAGACTCTAATCTTTCTTTTGGCAGCTTCCGTGTTTTTTAGCAATAGAACAGAATATTGTGTGGGCCTTGCAAAATCAGTCCAAATCCAGTCAAACAGCCGGGAGTGAAGGGGGTCGCTTCAGTCAAAACGTCTGCCAGTCAATGTTTTATAATAGTGATGGGACATTGTGACTGACTAAGAATTTCTTGAAACATGACCTGGTGGACGTTTTGTTTATTTGCAAAGGAAGATTTTGTATTTGAATGCAATATTTGAAATGACGCCGCCATTTTGAATTTGCTAGAATTTGAACCGTGCGGCGAAGAACGCTAACGTTGCGGTTGTGTGCCCCTTTTTGCCGTAGCCCCTCCCAGGAAGACGAGCGTGCTGCTTTTGCCGTCGGCGGCGGTGTCGGCGGGCCAGAACGTGACGGTGTCGTGCCAGAGCGACGGCTTCCCGGCGCCAGAATTTGTCTTGGAGAAAATGTCGGACGGGACGCGGCGCCGCTCAGCCGACGGGATCTTCCGCCTGCCGAACGTGACGGCGCGCGATTCGGGCCTCTACCGGGTCAACGCCAGCAACGTGGCGGGCTACCACATCGGACAGTTCGTCCTGAGCGTGACAGGTGGCGCGTCCGCAAGCGTCCGCAAGCGTCCGCAAGCGTCCGCAAGCTCATGTTTTCACGTTTTGTGCTGCCGGCACCACTTGAGCAATTCTTTTTGTTTTGCAGAACCCAACGGCAAAACTCTTCCCGTCCTCGGCTCCGTCCTGCTACTGGCCGCAGTCGGTGCCGGCGGGTTGGCCGGCGCCGTTCTCATGGTGGACTACTTGAGAAGGTCCCGAAAGAAAGGATCCTACCGGCTGACGCCTCGCGCGCCGCCGCCCGATCACCACCGGCTCGGCAACACCTGCACCCCGTGAACGCCCCCCCGGACCCTCGTATGACCTTTGTATGGCCTTCGTATGACCCCACCCGCCTGACGAGTGACCCCCCTCCTGCCCCGAAATGAACATGGCTGCCGATGCTTGTCGACTGTCGAGCGAAGTGACGAAATTGAAAAAGAAAACGACTCCTCGTAATGTTTGTGTTTGTTTTGGAATAAAAGAAAGCGGCCTGACGTTTTCCGGCCAACTCAAAGCTCCCGTTTAAGTCTGCGTTTCTCCGGCAACCGGCTGGCGGAGCGCGGCCGCGCCAAATAAGACCCGTTCTGCTTTGGGGGGAACGTCGCCGTGGCAACGCAGGTTTTTCAGGAGCTGCTTGAGATTCACGTGGTGGAGACCTCGTGCGTGAAAGTAGCTCCTGTTTTTTCCCGCGGGCGACCTGCGACCCTCGTGCGTGCCGCTAACAATCGTTGTGCTGCGTGTCAGCGTTTTCACGGGCCGATGTTTCCTGCCCGTAAGAACAAACAACAAACTGAAAGTCGCCACGGTCAGCGCGACGACCACCACTTTCAAGAGTCTCTCGCTCGGGTCCAGACCGCCGTCTCGGACCGCCGTCTCGGGCCGCCATCTCGGACCGTCATCTCGGACCGTCATCTCGGGCCTCTCCAAAAGCCGTGTTGAGGGCTTCCCATCTCCGGCGGTCTTCAAGGGAAGTCGAGCCAAACATGGTTTAATGTTGGTCTAAACACGGCATTTTGATGAAAATTGCCTTTGTGGGATCGGAATGCCATGTCAGGTGGCGGCGGCGGCCATGTTGTTACTGACTGAAAATGACATCACGGTTGCTCAGCCCCCCCCCCAATGGATGGATCCAAACCCGATTTCTATTCGTGACATCGACCGCAACAACAACATGTTTGGCTGGACTTGCTGATTGGACTCCAGCCTGTCCCTCTTTGCAGGGCACGTCTAATCAAAAGACCCGGAAGGCCGTCTCGAAACCAAGCGGCACCAGAATCTGTACAAGCACCAAACCGCACTTGTGGACCCGCCCCCACGTGCCTCGGAACGCCTCCTTTGCCTTCAACAAGATCAGCTTTTGCTTTGGTTGCGTTGGCGCCGACCGTGAACGTTTGATGACTCAGCGGTGCGGAGGTGGGCGGAGCCGAGTGAGTTGGCGGGATCTTGCTGTGTTCATGCGCAGGTTTGCTTCCCACCCGGGAGACCATGTTCGTGTGTGTGTGTGTGTGTGGGGGGGGGTCTGTTTTTGTTACACAGTGGGGCGCACATTTCGGGAATTCACAAAGTTGTGGGGCCCACCCGTCCATGTGGGGCCATTTGGTTGGGCCCCACAAGACCTCTTTTTGAGACCTTTTTTTTTTTAGACCTCTTTTTGAGGGTCAAGACTTGGTTTTAGAGTTTAGGTTTGAATTGGGTTATGATTGAGGTTAGGGTAAGAAATAGGGGTAGGCAATCCTTTTGATGTTTGGGGTTAGGAGGCGGGGCTAACAAATGCATTGAGATGGCCCCACAAAGATTGTAAAACAAACGTGTGTGTGTGCATGTGCGCGTGAGACAAATCTCGCCGTGTTCATGGTTGCCATGGAAACGTGACTTGAAGCTTTGAGGGAAACGCCCCCACGTATCAATCATGTGTTTCCTACCAATGAAGTACAGTAGATGTCGCGCGCACGCTCGCACGCACGCACGCACGCACGTCAAAAGTGCACAAACATCCATGAAAGTTGGCGCAAATGTAGTCACGGACGCGTCGTCCGTAAAGGCAGAGCCGGCTCTGGTAAAGGTGTCCTGCAGCGCCCCCTGCTGTTGACGTCAATCACAAGCAATGCACTCGCCGGAAGTGGTTTCTCTTTGCTTTTGTTGTGAAATCCACGCTGAGCGTGGCCAGCCCGTCTGCTCGTGTGTTTGTGTGCGTGCGTGCGACAATTATGTTACCTTTATCCATCAAAGACGACGAGTACAAACCTGCCAAGTTCAGTTTGGTGCTCAAGCTGTCAGGATGGATCAGGTAAGCGCCCGTGCTAAGTATGCTAAAGCTAACGCGACCAAAGCAGCGAAAGCAAAAGTGGAAGAAAAGCGAACTTGCTTGCGATGGGACGCAAAACATTTTGCTGCTTGTGTGTGTGTTGTTGCAGGTCCATTTTGGCCGACAAAACGTCGAGAAATTTGTTTTTCTTCTTGTGCTTGAACCTTTCCTTCGCCTTTGTGGAGCTCAGCTACGGCATCTGGAGCAACAGGTAAGCAAGCAAAGGCCACCTGGGCAGATGTGCCGGCATCTCAGGCCACATCTGCTTAAGGCAGACGCTTTTCGTCGCTTTGCCGCGCGTGCCTGTCGATGTGTGCCACGTATGTGTTCACATTGGGCTGCCGGCTCCATAACAGGAAGTGACGAAGGAGGAAGTGGTCGAGACCGCCTGGGCGACGTCCAAGCGGCCGCAAACGGGACATTTTTCAAGTTGGCGTCTCACTGAGTCTTAATTCGTTTGAGGTTGCAAAACGTTGCAAAGATTCTCTCCGACACTCTTTATCCTCTCAAACCCGTTTTCTTGTCGTGGAGACATTGTCAAAATGGGATTGTTGAGCGGGTTTGCCGTCTTGTCATGAATCGGAAGGTCAAGCAATTGCGGTTTGGCTCCTGACGTCAGCACACCTTGAAAAGGTGTCGCTGTCCAATTGAGAGCTGATCGTTTTAGAAGGAAACGTTTCTTCAAAGCCAACACGCCGGCGGCAGCTCACGAAAAGCCAAACAATTCGGCAAGTTTGCAATGGAGTCAGCATGTGGACGAGCCTGTCCGGTTCTGGCGCGGCCCCTTGGAGGAATCATTAGCAGCAGCTGCGATGACGAGCCCGTGCGCTCGTTAGGTTCTCGCGCCAAAAACCCTTGAATCGCCCTTTTGAGGTCTTTGTCGGTCCTCGAGGGAAAAGTCACCTTTGGACTTGCCGTCTTGTCGATGATCGGCTTCATTTGTCATTGATTGATTGCTGGATTGATGGATGTGTGTGCGTGTTCAGTCTAGGTCTGATCTCGGACTCGTTCCACATGTTCTTCGACTGCACGGCGCTGCTGGCCGGCCTGGCGGCCTCCGTCATCTCCAGGTGGCGCTCTAACGACCGCTTCTCTTACGGGTGAGGCGGGACCTGATGACATCACAGACGCACGGGGGCGGGCCCACCGGTCATTAACAGTGAGCGTGTGTGTGTGTGTGTGTGTGTGTGCGCGCGCGTCAGGTATGTCAGAGCCGAGGTCATTGGCGGCTTCGTCAACGGGCTCTTCCTCATCTTCACCGCCTTCTTTATCTTCTCGGAAGGAGTCGAGGTAACACGCACGCACGCACGCACGCACATCAAATGGGAAAGTGTAAGACGCGCGTGTGTGTGTGTGCGTGTGTGTGTGCGTGCGCCAGAGGGCCCTGGAGCCTCCCGACGTTCATCACGAGCGTCTTCTTCCCGTGTCGGTGGCCGGCCTGCTCGTCAACCTGGTGGGAATTTTCGTTTTCCAACACGGAGGACACGCACACTCGCACGGAGAACAAGGTAACGCACACGCGTGTGCGCACCAACCCTGCACAAAATATGCAGAAAATCCACATATTGTCAATAACGCATAGACATGCAATAAGTTTCAGATGACGCTTTCATCTGAATTTGACCAATCGGACGCAACTTTAAATGGAAACTTTTTCACGCTCATTAATTAAGAATAGTTGACTTATTTTCCCAAAATTGCAATAGTATTGATTTTGTAATATTCAATATAACTATAACGCATATTGCATATTTTTCCAATATTTTTCCAATATTTCGCTGTCATCCGTTGTCTCCGCCCACCTCAGCACACGGACACAGCCATTCGCTGTTTAATGGCACCGCGGGCCACGGGCACGCCCACCACGGACACGCTCACGATGGACATGGAGGCCACGCCCACCACGGACACACTCACGATGGACATGGAGGCCACGCCCACCACGGACACACTCACGATGGACATGGAGGCCACGCCCACCACGGGCACGAAAGCCACACCCACCACAGCGATCACCACGGCGATCACAGTCACCATGATCTTGATGGTGAGGTCACATGACGTGACGTGATGATGACATCACGCGACAACTGACGTGACGTGACGTGACGTGACGTGACGTGTTGTGTCGACAGACGAACGCCGTCCGGGTTCCAGTAAGCAGATCCTTCAAGGTGAGTTCACAAGATGGTGAGGTGGTTGCCATAGCAACGCGAGGGCGCCACTGAGCCAGGGGTCAAAAGTGGTGGCACTCGCTGAGGTGCCTTTGTTGTTTTTTTGTGTGTGTGTCATTTTCTGACATGACTTGGTGTGTGCGTGCGCGGCAGGCGTGCTGCTGCACATCATGGCCGACACACTTGGCAGCGTTGGCGTGATCGTTTCGGCTCTTCTGATGCAGAACTACAACCTGATGATCGCTGACCCCATCTGCTCTATGCTCATCGCCGTCCTCATCGGAGTCAGGTGGCACGCGCACACACATGCACGCACACGCACACGCCAGGGGTTGAAACAACGAGCGGACGTGCCGACTGTGACGTCATTTGTAGTTTGTAGTAAAAAATAAAATCTCAATTTTATTGGAGTCATTCTGGACGATTATGATTGAAAAAAAAAACATTTCATTCCAAAGATTTTTTTGTTTGTTTCCGTCGCAGTTTGTAACGGCGACATTGAAAAGTGACGCATCGAGGTGTCAAACTTTGGTTTGGCGGCGTGATGACGTCATCATCAGCAAAGGCAGCAAGCCCCGTTTGACACTTGCGCAATAACTGGTCAAAACGACACACGCGTGTGGACCGACCCAAACGTGTCGATGTGTGCAAATTGGAGGCGACGGCGGCCGCAACATTTGTTTTTGGTGCTGGTGGAAAATCCATTTTTTGTGTCCGGCGTGGCAACAAACGTCTTCAGGATTGTTCGACGCGCGTGGACACGCAGAAGGTCACATGACTTTGCAGGTGACCGTTTTTTGTGTTTGTCGTCAGCGTTGTTCCGTTGCTGCGAGAGTCCATCGGCATCTTGATGCAGAGAACGCCGCCGGCCTTGGAGGGCGCCCTCCCCGAGTGCTACCAGCGGGTACGTCACCTCCGGCCAAGCGCCCGCCGCCGCCGACGACTCCCTGCGTTTGCGTGTGACACGTGCGGCCGGCGCCACCTGCAGGTGCAGCAGCTTGACGGCGTGTACAACGTGCAGCAGCCGCACTTTTGGACTTTGTGCAGCGACGTGTACGTGGGGACCCTCAAAGTGCTCGTGGCCCCCGACGCCGACGCTCGCTGGATACTCAGTCAGACGCACAACATCTTCACGCAGGTGCCAACCCTTCATACGCACACGCACGCACGCACGACCGCTGCTACACTCGTGTATGTCGAGTATGGAAGTGGGAGGGGCATCCAGAATGGTGAGAAATGCGGACATTGACGACATGCCACCGTGTCCTAGTGGCAAGGGTTTGAATTTAGTAGCTGGTATCGGCGTCCTTCCCAAGAACTCGATACCTTGAAATAAGGGTTCGGGTTCGTCCACTTGACAACAGGCCCGTTGGCCATTTTGGCCTCAACATCCTCATGGCTACTTTCAAGTCACCTCGGTGCCCTTTCGGCCTTTTTGTCTCATTTTTGGGGGAAGGCACATCTGGATAGGACGTTTGTTATGTTTTTTTTTTTTTGTCTGCAAATTGTCACCACGTCAGCAGCAGCAAAAAGACTGTTGTTGTTGTTTTGGCGTCCCCTGCTGTTAACTTTTGTGTGCGCAGGTTGGCGTTCGGCAACTCTACGTGCAAATCGACATGGCCGCCATGTAGAGGCTCCTCCCCCTCTGGACTCTGGGACCAATGGCAGTCCGTGGCGATGACCTCATCTCGGGGTCACGGTGGGACCTTTTGGGGGAGGGGCCCACTCTCACCAATCCCACCGACCAAACAGCCCCGCCCCCTCGGAGCAGGGAATTGTGGGAAAGTGCCTTTGCGATTCATCATGGCCCCGCCCACTGACAAAGTGCTGCCAGCTGATTGCTTGTGTGTGCGTGTGCCAAACCATGTGACCAGTCTCACCTCAGCAGTAATAAAAAACTACTTGAGGTCAATTTTGATTGATTACATGCTAAGTTATGTTTATTGATGACATCATGTTGTAGGATGATAGGAAACAGGAAGTGAGTGTGTCACTTCCTGTTTGATTTTCGTACACTACAATTCCCATGATGCATGTGAGCGACAACCTTTAAAGGGCAGCACAAGACGAGGTCACGAGGTCGTCGTCGTCAGTGCGGCAGATGGAAAAACGTTTGATTGTTTCGCAACTTGTCAGCTGCCGAGTTGTCGTTGTTGGCGAGGGTCGAGCACGTTTTATGCTTGACAACAAAAATCGTTTTGATCAGCAAGACCAAACAAAGTCACTGAAAAGTCCTGAAGAAAAAAGCCTGCAAAAAGGTGCTGATTGCGGCATCAAAAATGTTGATCTCGCGGTCCACAAAATTCTTCCGTCACGTGTTGTCAAGCAAGCAAAGCGATTGATGATTTTTGGAGACGATTTTGAAGATTGACAAACCTTTTTTGGGGGGACCAAAACCTTTTGTTTACATTGAAATCTTCACAAATTACATTTATGAATGTTTTTATGGATGGGAGACGCATGTATCAATCAATTAATCAATCAATGGTGTGCGCAGTCTCCAAGATTGGGAAGCGCCAATCCGACATGCCCACGTTAGGAGTTGTCATGGCGACGGAGAAGCGTCAGGACGTCGTCGTCTTGCGCGTGGAGTCGCAACATGTCCGCCTCCAGGGGGTGGAGCCTGCCGGTGACGACCAGCGAGTGGAGCGGCGCGCCAAGGTCGCACGAGGTCATCTGCTCCAACGTGGCCGTGCGGATCTCCTGGTCGGCGGCGCCCAGCCTGGCCACGCCCACGCACAGCGTGTCCTCCGTCAGACCTGCGCACGGGAGCGCGCACGCGTGATTGCTTGGCGAGCTGACGCGAGGCGAGGCGGCCGTCACTCACCGGGTTGGTCGCCGCGCTCGCGTCGCCGCCTGATTATTTCCAGCAGCTGAGTGGCCGCCTGCGCCGCGTTCATGAAGCGCGGAGGTTCGTAGATCTTCTTGCCTCTGAAAGCGAAGCGAGTCCGTCACACCTGGCGTCAATCAATCGGCAAACGGCGCTCGCGTTACCTCATCAAGTTCTCCAACGACTGCTCCTTCACTTTCAGATCTGAAAAAAAAAAAAAGGTCATTCAACATTCATTGTTACCATTCCATCAAATAATGTATTCATTCGTAATGTAATCTGATTACTTGACTGGGAAATGTAACTAATGTGTTTGATTTGACCTTAGTGGAAAACGTGCACTTTGTAGACATGACAAAGTAACAACTTAGCAGCATTACTGGTCGCCAGGTGCTAACATGCTAATGCTAACAGCAGCTACCACATGTGTCTCATGATAAAGCCCCCATCACCCCCCTTTTTTTTTTTTTTACAGATGACCTGGGGGAGGTCATGAGCGTCAGGTGTTTTGGTGCAGTAGGCGGGGCTTACCCAGCAAGCAGAGCGTGTGCAGGCCGGCCGCTCGGTTCTGCAGGATTTTGTCATAGAAGCTTTCGGGTCTCCACGTCTCGGTCCAGAACACCACGGACACCGTCTCGCCAAAGTTGTACAGCTGACACGCACGCACGCACGCACACACAAACCAAGATGGAGATGATTTCCTTCCTGGAAGTTGACGTCCCACCAAGCGGACCGTCGCCATCCGCCACAATTTGTGCAGGCTGCTTTTTTTTTTGCCTCCCTTTCAAATGGTAACAAGCTTTCCAAAGGGTTTTCCAAGGTTCCTCTGGACCGGACGGGACCAGTTTTCGGTTTCAACCTGGACCGGCTCGCAGCCAATGTGAGATTTTGCCGTGACCCACCTGCAGGCCGCAACAGCCCACGGCGTTGAGGACGGACGCGTTGTGGACCACCTGGTACGGGATGCCGGTCCGCACGGCCCGCAGGACCAGGTCGCTATGAGTGGTCGCCCTGCCCGGCAAAAAGGACACGTGACAAGAGTGTTGAAACGGACGGACAGATGGACGGTGGCGATCTCCCACCCGAAGGGGTCGCCCACCACCAGGAAGGCCACGTCCGTTTCTTTGGCGTCCTTCAGGATCTCGTCGGCTTCCTGCTCCACCAGATCTCGCTCGGCCAGGATCAGCTCCTTCCCGTAAAACTCCTCCTGACGTGGCAAAGCGCAAACGCTCGCCGCTTAGCATGCTAACGTCGCACCCAACAGGTTTGTTTACATCAGTCAAGGTAAAAACAAACACAAACGTCAAACGAGCTCACGTGACAGAATTTGTTTGAAATTCATTTCCATCCCTTCGATCAAAGACTGAAACTGACAGCGCACCATCCGAAATTCAGTTCTTGATTTGGACTCGGGAATCACTGGCAGAAAATCGGCCAAAATGTTAACAATTGTTTTGCAAAGTCAATACATACTTTTGCATGTGCGGAATTGTCAAAATAATCCATCTGCTTCAATCCAATATTTTCAACCATTTGGAGTCTTTCTCGCCGATCCAAACGCTTATCGATCAATTGTTGCCTTGTTCTGTGCATCCGAGCAAGTTGCAAGAGATTCTTACAAAATTTGGCCCACTGGCAGCTTAACCGTAAAACAAGTCGTTCCTATCTCAATGAGGACTCAACGTTACAAGATGCTCACCCGCAACTCGCCTGCCGGGAACGCCTCTGATTGGTCAATTGCCGGACTGGGCGTGGTTCCTGGCCGGCTTCACCCCCTTTCTATGTCTTCTCACCACCAAACGTAGTCTGGCTGTTACGGCATTACCTGCCTAACCCAAACTCGGCTGTTGTTAAAATTTAAATACGAATATGTTTGTAATTGCAGAGTAGAGTTCCTACCCGCTAAGCCGCAAGCTGGTACACATTGAATGGGGCAGAATATGTACTCATGGTTGTCGCGCGATTCACGGCAAGATAGCTGGAGGTGGCGAGTTGCAGCTCACGCCGGTCGGCAAAAATATCCACTACGTTCAATTCCTTATCAACTTGGAAAAGTTGAGGAGTAGCCGGCGACTCTTTGCGAGCCTTTTGCGGTTATGACGTTGGACTAGTTTCGCCTCCGCTGGACGTGTCGCGTGTTTTCTGTCGTGTTGTTGTTTTTGTTGTTTGTGTTTGCGGCGAGAGCGAGAAGCGACTGACCAAAGCTTCCTTGCCCACAGTCAACATGGACGTGTAGGCCTCCAAGTAGACGCGCGAGCATTTGCGGACCACTTGCAAGCCTTTGACGGTGATGTCGGCGGCGTCTCCGAGGCCCAGACCGACCAGGTACAACATCTCGGCCGGCCCGGGAGGGGACGAGTGACACAAAAGCACCGTACCAGCTCTTGCACCTCTTTCCGGTTCTTCTGCTTCTGCTGCTGCTTGTGTCCTCACGTGTTGACAAAAATTCTTCCTGCTTGATTTGCGTTTGCCGTCAAGCGTTCTCGTTTCACGACACTTTGTCTACCTTTACAGCAGCCACATGAAAACGTTTTGCTGGCGGCCCGGCGAATGACCGACGTGCCTCCGTGGCGGCCATGTTGGGAGGGGCGACTTGCCAGCAAAGGCAATGAATGCAGTAACATTGAAGTGAAGTCCGAACTTGCTCAATTCTCCACCGAGGTTGACTTTTTTTTGTCAATGACAAAACACGTGCTGTTTAATACAGAACATTTGAAAATCAAATCAGGCAGATTGTTATTATAGTAGTCATTCACCACATTTTCAAACCAAAAATATCCTCAAAAATCAAATTACAACCATTCAAAGTCCAATGAGCTTCCTTTCACCGAGTTGGACGCCATTTGGACATTTTGTCAATATGCGCTTTGTCTTGTCAGCAGACTTTTTGCCACTCCCATGTGGTTAAGATTTCTTTTCTTTCCCGACACAATGCATCGATCGTTTTCGATGGCCACATATTGATAAATACTTTTACATTGAGTGTTACAAGCAGACGTGACAGAGAGAAACGAAATGCAAAAATGTAGCTACGGTGCAGCTTCTGCGGATTTGTGGATGTTTTTGCTTGTTTGTTATTGTTATTCTGACCAAGCTACAGCGAACGAGACTGTCGAGCAGCAAGTGACAACTCGACTCAGAGATTTGGCATTCATTGTGGATCCAGCGCACATCCGGGATGTGCTTTTCGCTTCCAACTGGGGGGACACGACCACCGGCAGTTCAGGTTCGTTGACAGGAAGACAAAGATTGCTCTTTTGAGAGATAGCTACAAGCTGAAAGGTAAACATGTCTACGTCAATGAAAATCTCACAAAACGAAATGCTGACATTGCCAGAAGGGCGCGACAATTGAGAAAGAATGGATTTATCGAGAACACATGGACAAAAGACTGTCGGATCTCCATCCAAACTAAAGAAGACTCACCTTCTCAGAAGAAAATGCGGATCGTGAAAAGGGTGGAAGAATTAGCGGAGTTTGAGAGACAATAACTGCTATCAGTAACTGACATCAGTGAATTGTGGATTATGCCTTATCCAAATGAAATGATTGTAACATTTTACTAATGAACCCAAAACTGGAGCTGTCATGATTTGAATAATGTAAATATGGAATATAATTATTTGCTGACACTGCCAAGGTCAACTCTTGTTTATACACCTGCATTGATCACATGTTTTGCCGTTCCTGTACGAATTATTATTTATTTATTTATTGGCAAAAAAATTAACAAATTATTTATTTATTAACAAAACAAAAATGCGTCATGCAAGAACCGTGAAGTGGGCAATCTTGATTTTCTGGACTTTGTGGAGTTTGCAACTCCTTGTCTGCCACAAGATGGCCGCTGTCCCGGGGCCGTCGCCATGGTGACGGCCCCCAAAGCCTGCTGGCTGTCAATGATGGCGAGCGGTGAGAACAATTCTCTCTCCTCTCGCTCGCCCTTTGTTGCGGCCCGCGTGACCGGCCGACTGGCACGCGCGCACGCACACACTTGGAGTTGGAAGCGGTTGATGTTTTCTTTCGTCATCTCAAGCGTTTTTTTGAGCAAAGAGGCCGACTTGAAGTCTTCGCCTTCCTTCGCACGTCAATTCCCACTTGCATGTTTTTCCACTCAATGTCGCGCGTATCACATTTGTTTTGTTTTGTCACGTCAACATCAACTTTACAATGTGGATTTTTTTTCCAATCCAAATTGTGGATGTCAGTTGAACACACGCTCGGGTCACACGTGTGTTTGATTCAGCGAGTGGATGCTAAAAGTGTTGGTGAGGCTGCAGAAATGAGTCAGTGGCCAAAAGATGACGTGAAATTCTGGTCCGGTACAAAACCTTTGAAAATTGCGGCCACCTCGCAGGCCTTGAGGTTGACCTGAAACCAGAATGTGACGCTCTTCAACCAACCGACATGATCGATTTCACAAGAGACCACCGAGGGTTGCGATTTGGCTCGGTGGGCGGCATGGCTCGGTGGTGGCGTGCTTGCCCCCCCACCCGAAGGTTGTGCGTTGGATCCGCAACCTTGACCATGTGGAAGTACCCTTGAGCGAGATGCTGAAGCAGCGTTTTCCCTCTGGCAGACCTGACAGCACTTTTCATGCCGCTGTGAGTGGACGCGAGTCCTGTAAAGCATTTTGAGCGTCATATGCTGTCGATAAAAGCACATGCAGGAGGACGTGCACTTTGTTTGCCATTTTGACTGACTAGTAATTTCACACTGCGTGTGATTTCTTGAGAAGCGCAACTTTGGATTTTGAAGACACGTCGACGATGGAAACAAACGAGGGACCAAGCCACTTTTTGGGGCCGATTGGAAGCTTGGTTGGCTCTCGGCCGCACGTCAACATACATGCGACATTTTCACCTTTGGCCAGAGATGCAACTGATGATGATGATGATGGTGATGTCTCGTCAATTGGTTTTGGGGGTTTTGGATCTGTTTGGCTCGCATGTGACATGAGCGGAGGCCCAACTGCAAAATGTCTTTTTCCTTCCGACTCTCATGCAGGACTATATGGTTTTGCTTTTTGCTTCCGTCTTCATGTGCCTGTCGGTGGCTTGCTGCACACCAGGCGGTGGGGCAGAGGGGAGGGAGGGGTGACATTGGGATGGGAGATGAGGGGACCCCCTCCCCCTGCCCCCCAATCCCTCTTTGAGGCCCCCACACTGAGCTAACAAAAAGGGGGTCCATTAAGGGGGCCCGTTGAGGCACCATGCATTCTAATGAGTAAGCTTCAATGCAAAGAGGACCCTTGGGAGACACCCCCCGAAAGTCCAAGGTCCCGTGCAGCTGAATGCGACAATAAATCCAATCAAACGTGTTCATAGTCATGTGACCTACCTGCAATGTGGCCACGCCCCCTTGCCCTCATGAACGTCTCTGCTACATGACAGCGCTGCCATGGCAACCAACATGACTCCACACACACACACACACACACACACACACACACACACACACAAAGCTTTCTTTTTGTTTTTGTATGGAATGCAAAAGTTCCTGAAGCAGAACCAGAGCCGGATCCCAATCAGGACTTGTGCGGTCCCCTTTCCTGCCAGAAAACTTGTCGTGGTTTTCTGTTGTACTTCTCCAGCAGTTGCCATGGTGATGCTCAGCTATGCGGCCTCAGGAGAGAGCCCTTTTGTTTGCAACAATGCCCCCAGCCCCAAAGCCCCCCGAACCCCCCCACCACCACCACAGGACATGCTCACCCTTCAGTCACGTCACGTCTCCAACTGCTAGCCTAGCCTAGCAAGCTTTTACAGCCAGGTGGAAACATTAGCAAAGTGTTAGCTTAGCATCAACTCCGTTTTGACTTCAGTCAATGAAAAGCGTGGGCGCTGCATGTCGAAAAACTAAACAAAGTCATCTTATCATTCATGAGGCAATTTTCGCTTCAAGACAGTTTGAACTTGAAATCACAAATGATAGATTTAATTTCATCTTTTGTCAGAAGTTTTGTCTTTTGACGTGACGAAAATGAAACGTCTCCGATTTGATGTGAATAAGCAACAAGTGAAAAGGAGAAAGATTGACGTCATGGGCACGACCCCTCCTCCTCCCCGGGGTGGGGGGCGTGCGTGCGCGCGCCCGCTGGTAGGCGCGCGTGCGCATGTAAAGTGGAGCGGCGAGGCTGCTGCATGTTTTCTCTCCGCGAGCGCCGAGTGAAAGGTAAAAAGCTCATTTCATCTTTTTACGCACTTTGAAAGTTTGTTTGGTGTGACGTCATCACGCGCAACTTTTTCTTGTTTGTTTGAAAGTAACAATAAGAGTGTGCAAAATGTTTCCCTGAGTTGGATTTTTTGGTCGACGTCCGTTTGCTTTTCGATGTCTTGTGATCGCTCCTCAATAATTTGATTAAAGGTCAAAGGGCCAACGTCTTTTTTTTTCTTTCTTTCCCCTGATCGGCAGGGTGAGGTGCGGTGATGATGATGAAGATGATGATGACCAGGGGGAGGAGGTGAAGGGCAGCCCGCAGCGCGCGCCGCCGTCCGTCCGTCCGTTCGTCGCTCAGAACTGGGGCGGGGCCATGTCTGAGTCCGCCCACTCGGAACTGATCGCCAGGCACTACAACTACACTGGCAAGCTGCGGCCGCTGGACGGCGCGTCGGGGGGCCTGAAGGCCGACTCGGCGGTCTTCCTGGCCGTGTGCTGCCTGATCGTCCTGGAGAACGTGCTGGTCCTGGTCACCATCTGGAGGACCAAGAAGTTCCACAAGCCCATGTTCTACTTCCTGGGCAACCTGGCGCTGTCGGACCTGCTGGCGGGCGTGGTCTACGCCGCCAACATCCTGCTGTCGGGCGCCAACACCTACAGGCTGACGCCCACCCAGTGGTTCCTGCGCGAGGGCTCCATGTTCGTGGCGCTGGCAGCGTCGGTCTTCAGCCTGCTGGCCATCGCCGTGGAGCGCCACCTGACCATGCTGAAGATGAAGGTGCGAGTGGGCGGCCGCCTGGGCGTGGGCGCCGGCGCCAGCCGCGTCTTCCCGCTGCTCAGCGCCGTGTGGATGGTGGCGGCCCTGCTGGGCGCGCTGCCCCTCATGGGCTGGAACTGCATCGGGCGTCTGGAGCGCTGCTCCACCGTGCTGCCGCTCTACCACAAGACCTACATCCTCTTCTGCACCACCGTCTTCAGCGTCATCCTCATGGCCATCGTGGCGCTCTACGCCCGCATCTACGCCCTGGTGCGTGCGCGCAGCAGCCGCCGCCTGGTCTTGCGCAAGGCGCCCGCCGCCGGCACCAGCACCGGCACCGGCACCGGCACCGCCAAGAGCTGCGAGCGCTCCATGGCGCTGCTGCGGACGGTGGTGGTGGTGCTGAGCTGCTTCATCGCCTGCTGGGCGCCGCTCTTCGTGCTGCTGCTGCTGGACGCCGCCTGCCGCGCGCACGGATGCGCCGTCCTCTACCGGGCCGAGTGGTTCCTAGCCCTGGCCGTCCTCAATTCGGCCACCAACCCGCTCATCTACACGCTGACCAGCAACGAGATGCGCCGCGCCTTCCTGCGCACGCTGATGTGCGGCGGCTCCGCGCGCATGCGCGCCGCCTCCGCCGCCGCCGAGTTCAGCCGCTGCAGCCGCTCCGAGACCTCCTCGCGCCCCGACGCCGGGGACGAGGCCCGGAGCGGTTCCCCGCGGGCCGAGGCGGCCCCTTCCTCCTCCTGAAGGGGTGGCGCCCCGTGCCGGTTGAGGGGAGGGGGCGGGGGGCCTTGGGGGACTCTCCGCCGTCCCTTTCCTGAAAGAGGGCCGATGAAGTGCACATGCCACTTCCGTTTCGGGAAGGCTCCAATTCGCCCGAATTTGTGATCACCCTGGTGAGTTCACGGCCCCCGGTTGCGTCACGCCACGCCCACTTTTTACCTTCTGAAAAGTGACTTTTTGTAATTCCAACCCTTTTGAGAATGTCCTTCAACTTATTGGTTGGTATTCGATTCTGATGCTTTGACCACCGTGAGCAAAATATTTTATTTGAAGCATTCAAGTAACAGCCCTAAAATTATTGTGTGATTTTACAAAATATATCACCCCCCCCCGGCCCCGCCCCCACCCATTGAACACAATCCATTTCATTTTGAAATAATTTAGTACAGAACAAATGTGCACCATGTTAAGTTTTAATATGTTAATGTTCTGAATTCGTTTTAGTAAGTCACAGTGTCCCATTATTATTTTTAAAACAGACCCGTGGCTATATCATGTCCATGGGGCTAACTTGTACCCACCGGTGCCATTTTTTTTTTTTAAAGGACAAAAATAAGAGCAAAAGGCGTCAGTGTTCTTCTTTAGTTTGCTCTCTTCTCCTCCACTTCAACTGCACACTGAGAAGGAGAAGAAAAAAAGAGGCTTTATTCCATCCTGCAAGCGGCCAATCATATTTTACCTGCTTAGACCTCCCCCCCCAAAAAGAGAAGAAGAGCTCATGTGCGGTCACATAAGCGAGTATCGGCACTTATCGAAAGCGCTTACCGTTTTTCAAACCACGTCAAGCGTCAAAGCAGCCGTTGGTCCAATTCGAGTGACCGTTTTTATTTTGTCATCTTTTCAATACATTTTCTCACTTGTTTTTCAGCAACTTTTTAGCCTTTGCTCATTTTTCACATCATTTTATTGTTGTGTCAAGAAAAACAAGCAAGCTCATCATTTTGTCGACGTGCTTGCAGCCGATCTTTGATGTCATTAGCGGTTTTTTGTTAACCACCTTCAACTTTTCCACTTCCTTGTGTGATGTTATTGGAATGTTGCCATGGTAACCTGCTGTCATCTCATGTAACCTCGTTAGCACTTAATAAAAACACGATTAGAAAAACACAATCACCTTGTTTGGCCTTGGTGGCTCCTCACACTTCATACTGAAGATCCAGACCAAGTCGGTTCTACATTCTGAACCGCTATGTGGACAAAAAACTTGGACTAAGTAGACCTAACCAGGACTATGTGGACTGGGACCAGGTGGACCAGCCTAATGTGGACTGGGACCAGGTGTGGGCCAGACCTGTGCAGACCAGGACTGTGTACTGTGTGAACCAAGATTGTGTAGACCAGTTGTGGATCAGGTTTATGTAGACCAATGTGGAGCAGAGTCATTTTGAGGCAGGTGGAGGAAAGGACCTGTTGAATGGTTGCTGGCTGCCCCCTAGTGGTCACATGATCAACTGACAGGACGCCAGCAGTCGTTGACTTGGAAGTTTTTCCACGTTAAATCTGCTGAACAGAGCTTTTTCTGTCAGGACTCAGCTGGACTCTCTAAAGAAAGACTTGGAGTAGCACCAGAAAGAGGACGCTAAAATGGAGCCATGAGAACCTCAAAAATACCATCGGCCATTCCGACGAGATCATCTCAGTGTGGTGTCTTACATTTGGCAGCCAATTTTGTCCTGATGGGCTCAGCTTTCATTTCATTGTTGATGCTTCTCATAACATGATGCAGCAGACCAATCTTGGAGAGTAGAATGGCAATTTTAAATCATATTCTTAGCAGCGTATGCCACACAAGAAAACTACGTCAAAACGCCAGGGAGAAATCAATGGATTCAAGTTGAGTGGCAACATAAAATGGCTACCGGTGGCTTCGCCAACCATTACCACTCTAGTCATATCGAAATCCAACTGAGCGCACAGCAAACAAACACGCACACGAACACACGCGCAGCTTTTATTTTGGCATCATTTCCAGGTCTGGCTGACGCACGCATGCGCAGATTGCGGCAGTGCGTCAGATGCACGCCGGGAGATGTAGTGCGCGAGGCATAGGTAGGACGGACTTCTTTCGGAGCACCAACTGCATCTCCCAGCAAGCCCTGCGTGTGCTCTTTCTTCCTTCTCTTCCTTCCTTCGCGAGCAGGATGACGACCAGCCGCCTCGACGGCCCGGAGCCTCCGAACCGAACGTGAATCCCGAACCCGAAAGGCAGCGGCGGATCGGAGGCCGAGTCGAGACTCTTTTGTTCGGCCTTGAAGCCGAGGCCAGCGTTGTCCTGGGCTGCGGAGCACCAGTGGGATCGAGGAGCCGAACCGAGCCAAGACGAAGCCGGAACCGAACCGGAACGAGCCGAGACGTCCCACTCCGGTGATGCAAAGTGCGTCCGCAGGTCCGCGTCGACAATCCGGCGAGTCCGCCGACGGCTACTAGTTTGTGTTAGCGGAACGGAAGTTCTGATGGTTCTGGAGCCTCCGCCCACTGGACCTGACGGGGAGCCCTCGTCTGTGACGTCACGCAGCAGCTGACCATCGCCGTGGAGGGCGTGGAAGAATCCGCTCGGGAATCGCCACATCGTGAGTACTTGATGCCTCCTCTTGTCACTTTTGGGACACTTCAGGTTTTCTGCACACGCATACAATGTTGTAAAGCTCACTTTCAGTGATTAGCAATAGAACAACGGCCCAAATACAATACTGTAATGAATGCATAGAAAGGTGTACATGTAGAATCTCGTCTTCAGTCTTCATGCTCGAAATTGACAAGCAGTTTGTGTAATTGAGTCAAATATATGTGTAGAAACACATTTTCGAAAATTTGTTTTGCTTCATGTGAGTACACAGTTTTTTTATTATTATTATCATTTCAATAACATGCAAATTAGCACCCATAATTGAGTTTGCACCATTGGGCAATCTTTTAGCTAAATATTGAGGCTGTACATTTGTATTAGTTGAACTCAAGTACACATAACGACAGTCGATCTGCTCTGCATGTAGCATTTAGCAGCGGAAGCAGCTTAGTAGTTTTGTGTCAGGCAAATTGAACACATGAATATACAATAATCAATCATTTGCATTCTGCCGCGGAGACAGACAACAACATGAAAGCGGCGCCGAGAAGTAACCGTCTGGGTGTCACGTGCGCTTGTTTTCAGCATTCCCGCAGGCGGCGACGGGGCCGGTCGGGGGCCGGTCGGGGGCCGGACGCCATGGAGCGCTCGGGCAGCATCCAGCTGGACGTGCCGGACTTCAGTAATTCGGTGCTGTCGCACCTGAACCAGCTGCGGGCCCAAGGCCGGCTGTGCGACATCGTGGTCTACGTGGAGGGCCAGAGCTTCCGGGCCCACAAGGTGGTCCTGGCGGCCAGCTCGCCGTACTTCCGGGACCACATGTCCCTGAGCCAGATGAGCACGGTGTCGCTGACGGTGATCCGCAACGCGTCCGTCTTCGAGCAGCTGCTGGGCTTCTGCTACACGGGCCGCCTGCGCCTGCAGCTGTGCGACATCATCAGCTACCTGACGGCCGCCAGCTTCCTGCAGATGCAGGAGGTCATCGACCGCTGCACGCGCATCCTGGAGGGCATCCACCTCAAGATCAGCCTGGCCGACCCGGACCGCCCGCTCGCCCACCGGGAGGCGGCGCCGCGCCCCCGCGGCCTGGAGGTACGTACGCCCGTCACCGCCAGCTGCTTTTTTGCTGTTTTTGTGTGATTGCATATTTTCTTGTTTATAAACAATGCCAACAGTCAGCTATACAAAGACGACAAAAAATAGTTAACACCAAGCAGACGTTACAACAACTTCACAAATAAACCAGTGTTGTCACCATACAAACATTTTGACTTTGATACCGCCTAAAATACCTCCATACTGAAACGTTATCTCAACCAAAATCTAAAACATCAGCAAATGCAGCAAATGTTTCTAGTTTTTATTATTCATTCAAAATATTAGGATGTATACATGTTCATTTATGTGAATATAAACCTGACCCGAACCCCTTGGACCTTAAAAAAAAGCTTAGAAAAGAAACATCAACAACAACTATAAAAACAACAGCAGCAACATTAATGTCATAAATTGTAGCTTATGACCGAAATGTATGCAGAAAAAAAGAAGAGAAGAAAAAAAAAACAGTACAAACCAGAAAAGTAAGTTATTATAGTCATGGCAAACCGTTCAAATGAAATCCCTCTACCAAGTTTGACTTTTATTTGCACAGCTGCCTCAGTCGGAAATCATATTTAATACCAGTTTTGCCAATAATGCTACAAGAATGCAATCACAATTCTTAGTTCTTGAGAATATTTAAAACAAATTGTCAATATCCAAATAAAACTACACAAAAAACAATACATTAACTGGACTATCAGTCAACAAAAATGTACTTGAATGAAAAGCACACAAAAGTGAAAAAAACAAACATTTCTGTCAACAAAATGGCGTCTGAAATATGAAGCTCAGAAACTTAACTGCCAATCCAGTGAGGACAAAAATGCACATCCAAGCAAAAGCAAGCTGTCAAACTGACAGGCTCAGTGTTTTTTAAAGGTTCGGGTTCGACCGCTTCTGAGGAAGGCGGCAGTCGACAACCAAACAACCAAAAGGTAAACCAAACGTTCTGTCCCAAAGAAGGAAAACAAAAAGACTGTATAGATTTGAAGACAAGGTGAAACTTTTGAACCATCAAATGCGGAGATTCTCCCAGACTGTAGGGGGCAGTGAAGAGCGGCGCTGGCATGTGAACAACACTTCAGCGCAAGCACAAAACATTTGGAATTTTCAATCAGCTATCGGCGTCAATCTGTCGTCTGCATGAATGAATGAAAAATGTCATTTCGCCGCGTGCGTGCGGACGCGTCACTCGCGACCGACGACCGACGAATGGACTTTCACTCGTCCCCAGTGGCGTTAATCACAAATGAGCGAGACCACCAAACGTATGGAGCTCATTTTTAACGAAATGACTTGTTGCCCATGGCGACAGCCCTACCTGGAGGCGCCCGTCGGGGCGGCCGCCCGGGAAAAGGAGGCGGCGCGCAGCCCGCCGGCCCGCCGCCGCGGAGAAGCGCTCCTCCGCGTGGACCGGGCCGGCCAGTGGTACGTGGAGAGCGGCGGCGAGGCGGACGAGGGCGTCGACGGGACGGCCATCAAGACGGAGCGGGCGGAGCAGTGGATCGGGTCGGGTCACGGGCGGGACGGCTCGGGCCCGGCCGACGATGGCGGGGCGGTCGGCGCCGACGCCTCGCGGCACGGCACGCCGGCCAGCGGCGGTCCGCGGCCCTCCAGCAGCCTCGGCGATGCTGACAGGTGAGCGGCGGCGCGGATCGGCCTCCAACTTATAGGCCCGATTTTCACCTTGCTTTATTTTGTGTATGACAAGAATCCTGCGCGAGAATGGAACGCAATTTTCAAGGTAGGAAAAAGAAAGCGTGGACAAATATTGATGTTGGCATTGATGACGAAGTGACGATCACTCAGATTAAACAGAAGTCTGGAAATGAGGAAATGGGAAAATATGGACTTTTTTTGCAATTCCAAATGTGTAAGAATTTAACATGACTCGTTGGCACCAGAAGAAAGACGGTCTTCCGGGTCACGGCAAAACAAGCTCTTTGGACGTTTGGACCTGCTGCGAGTGCGAAGATCTTGAAACAACGTTTGTCTCCAAAATAAACGAATGTGTCCGCAAACGTTCGACAACTCGCCAGCACAATTTTGCAAATTCTGATGAAGTTCACGCAACATTTGCAAAGGTGTGAAAATGGTGCAACGTCTCCACATAATGGCGTGGCGTGTTGTCGTGTGTGTGTTTTGTGTGTCAGGTTGAGCCCCTCGGGCAGCGTCCTGGTCGTCCCCGATGGTCAACGAGCCAAAAGCGAATCTCCCAGCAGAAGCGAAGACCTGCGACTTGCCAACTGCCAGGTCACATGACGCGCCACGCAATCACACGTCACCATCCACAAGCGAGCCCCGCCTTGTAGTTGCCACAAGATGGCGGCAGAGCACTACTTTTCTAATACACAAGACCTTGCCGTGTCTTTGTCCTTTTCCATAATTTGTTGACACAAAAATGCCACAAGATGGCGCCGAGGCAATATTTTGATCGAAGTAACGCAGGATGTTGCCATTGAGCTGAATTGGCGACAAGTGAATGTGAAATACGTGGGCGGGTTTCGCTTCATTTGTCTTTCCAGCGAAAGTCAAAAGCGGGCGAGGGATTGACAATTGTTTTGTTTTTTGGGGCGCTTCTGACCAGGGTTGTTATAGTTTTGGAATTTTCATTTTAGTTAGTTTTTATTTGATTTTGAGTTTTGTTTTTTAAAATTGACGTAGTTTGAGTTCGTTTTCACTGCTATTCTGTTAGTTTTTATTAGTTAAATTTTTTTTTTAAATGCTTAGTTTTAGTTTAGTTTAATTAAATTTCAGTATTAGCTTTCGTTTAAAAAAATGTGTATTAATTGTGTGCAATATTTAATGAACACCATAATAAAATGACAAAAAGTAACGCATTTCTTACCTAGTGTCGCATTTCAGCTAAATTAAAAGAAAAAGCCGGTGAGCCGAACGATTGGAGCTAAAAGTCAAGTACACAAAATTGTCTCCTACGAGCGACATTATCTGAAGTTGCTTTTCTATTGGCTGCTGCTCGATGACGTCACTTCTGTGTGACAAACTTTCAAATATCCTTATTCCGGTTAATATCAAAATAAATATGCTTAAAATCACATTTAAAACCATCCCCAAAGGCTCATGTATTAAATTAATTACCAAAGATTAAAACATTTTCGCTATAATTTTAGTTTTGTAAACATAAATTGTAGTTTCAGTGAATTTTTGTTTTTTAAAAAGCGTTTTTGTGTTTTATTTTGTTAACGAAACATTTTTTGTAATTGTAGTTATTGCGTTCGTTTTCGTGAACTAAAACAAGCTCGCTTCTGACCCCGTGTTTGTGCGCGCGCCAGGGCGAGGAGGCGGCGGCGGCGTACGAGGACTACGCCAGGGACCCGGTGGGCGAGCGCTGGTTCCGCTACAACCCGCGTCTGACCTGCATCTACTGCTGCAAGTCCTTCAACCAGAAGGGAAGTCTGGACCGCCACATGCGTCTGCACATGGGCATCACGCCCTTCGTGTGCCGCCTGTGCGGCAAGAAGTACACGCGCAAGGACCAGCTGGAGTACCACATCCGCAAACACACCGGCAACAAACCCTTCACGTGCCGCCTGTGCGCCAAGAGCTTCCCTTTCCAGGCCATCCTCAACCAGCACCTGCGCAAGAACCACCCGGGACAGCCGGCCCAGAGCGCCTCGCCCGAGACCACCACCGCCTCCCTCAGCGCCAGGGGGGGCTCCCCAGGACAGGACGACCCCGAGGGCGGCGGCGGAGGAGGAACGCTTTTTGCCGAGGGCCCCCACGCGTCCGTCTCCACCACCGGGCCCGACTGACGTGGAGCCGCTGCCGAGGAGGAGCGCTGGCGCGCCGGCGTTCGGCAGCGTACGGCGGCGGCCTCCGTGCGTGCGTGCGTGCCAAAGCCGACAGCGTTCAGGAGGCTTTCGGGGGGCCCGGCACATGCGAAAGCGACACCGCTTGATGCCCGACGCCGCGCTCACCTCGATGACCGTGAGGTCTCGTTGACTTCCTCTTCACGACCTCGTCAGCCAATCACATCCTTCCTTCCTTTCTGCCTCATGACAATCCAGCGCAAAGGCGGGAAAAGCAGAGCCGCCTGTTAGCTTCCGCGTTAGCGCCAGCGCTCATCGCAACCCACGCGCCCGCCGTCGTTGAGTTCGGGTCTCAACGGTCCCAAGCGAACCTCACCTCACATAAGCTGATATGCTCACTTACCTCTCGTCACCACAGGGGGCGCTCACACGCTCATCTTCACGCTTCAGTAACGTGAGGAAAAACTGCTGGCAAAAGTTTTTTGTGCTACGCTAAGCCAACTGGCGATGAATGCAGACTGTTAGCTTGTTTCGGTTGACAAATTGCTAGCTAGCAGCTAGCCGGCGTCATAGCAGCCAGCACACAAGACCAACAACTTGACCTCACTTGGTCGTCCTGGCAGCCAAAGCAAAGATGGCCGACAAGCAACTTCAGCACTTGAAAGACTTTTGAAACTAAACAAAAATGGCAAAAATGTTAAGCCTGGTTGGGGCTGCTATGAACTTTTCATGACTCGTTGAAATTCATTCGGACTTGAAGGGGAACGAAACGTGACTTGGAAAGTGCACGTCTTTGTTATCAGCTGCTGAATCTGCAAAGTATTTCTCTTCGCAATTTGAGAAAAAAACGTAAACAAAGCGGGCCCCTCGAGCCGCGGCGCGAGTCCAGCACGTTTCCTTCGACTAGCTTGCGTGCTTCACAAACTCTGATGAAGCCCGTCAGCTCCTCCGATGTTGATCTTGCTGGAATTTTCACAAATGTTGGCGTCGCCCGCTTGATGACGTCGAAGAGCGCAATGTGGCCCAAATGACACGTTTGACCTCACGTCGACCTCCACTTTGTAAAAGTCAACAGATTTCGCGTTTGTGTAGCAAAACATAAATAAATCAGTGGATAATTTGTGTGTAATCCAAAAGAGTCATTCAAAGTTAAAGAATTGGCGTGAACAAACTTGACGTCCTTCCGACCACGACTTCGCTGTCCAAAAGGCGCTTGACATCAAATACAGGAAAGTCGGCGGCAAACTGCCCGCACAAAATGCAGCAATCATTTCAAATTGACGATTCCTTTTCGTGACAAATGGATTTTTCCCATGGAGCGGCCGCCCCTCAAAGCGCAACCACAACTTGAATCGCCAAGCGACCTTGTGTTGTTGTAATGACCCAATTCCAGGCCAGGGGGCAGCAGAAGTTCCATCCAAAAGATTAAGCTTGAACGAGCGCAATGGATTCGAGTGAGAAACTCCGCAGACGCTCACGCAGCCCTCTGGTGGCGCTGGCTCGTCACTGCACGTCCGCTTACGACGAGCTCTTCACGTCCATGACGGATCTTGCGGATTTCCGACGTCACGTTCCGGTCGTGACAGATCTTGTTGGTCCTTCTGCCCACGCCAATTTTCATCCAAGTTGTGCTGGCACATGCGATCCCCAAAAAGTTCTTGACATGTAGAGACGGCGTCCGGGTTCGCCAGACTCCATTGGGCGGTCGTGCGTGCGAACTGGCCGACGGGACTGGACTCCCACTCGTAGCACAGCACTAAAGCTAAGCGACCTCACTTGTACAAAACCACGACACCTCAACCCGATTGGCCGAGCTACGCTAGGCCCACCACCTCCCGACGACTTACCTCACACGTCCGGGTCGTGAGTTTCCGACCCGGTCTCTGCACTCACACCCGCCCGCTTGATGAGTCCGGTACGGTCCGGTCCAGCCGGCTACGGTTGGCCGCTCATGCACCCGATCGTCCTTTGACTCCGCCTCCTGGCGGTCATTTAGTTCAAATCTTTATCGTGTTTGCCTTTTTATTCTCTTTTGAGTGATTGACAGTAGATCTCTACTACCAATGAGTTAACTCATTCGCGACCAATGAGTTAACTCATTCGCTGCCGTTGACGGCTATAGACGTCAAAAGATGGATTTTTACTGGGCTGGCAGCAAGAAGTTTAAAGGTTAACGGGGCGGAGCCAAAGAATCAAACTTCTTCTTTCACGTGCAAGAAATAAAAAAGAAATTTGACTGAAAATGTCTATGCAGCATTTTTATTTGATTAAAATATGATCTTATGACGTATTTTGACTCTCGACTAGTCTTTAGATGAAGCCACGCCTTTCTACTCTCTTCATACCTGGCTTACTCATCCTTAACTGTTACTTTACTAGTCCCAGTATCTTATTGTGGTAGCCTTTGCACTCTGGCCCCGCCTCTAACTTCCAATCTAAGTCCCTCCCCTAACTTTTGTAACCCCCCCCCCCCAAAAAAAAACCACACTTCCGGACCTGCCCCCTCTACCCCAAAATGGGCATGTTTCCTATGACGTCATTACTTCCGATCCCGCCCCCTTTACACAAATATGGACTTCCAATGACGTCACACTTTCGGTGGCCGAGAACATGTCACGTTTTGACCCCTTCCCCCATACCCAAATATGAGTAAAATTCTTATGATGTCATACTTGCGGTGATTAGGGACTTGTCCAGACATGCCCCAATGTCCAAATATGGACTTCCTATGAAGTCCTACTTCACCTGTTTGAACGGGTCATGTCCTAGCAATAGACAGATGATGTCATCATGACTAGAGTCTTCGTACTTTACTACCTTAAAAGAATGACAGAGTCCAGCTCAGCTGTATTGAATTTTTTTTCCTCTCGTGTCATTGCTTTAGTTTGGTTTTCAGCTTTTATTTTCGTGGGAAAAGAGCCCGAATGTGCAATCAATCTGGATCATTTTTGCTTGAATGGATTCTTCTTGCAGCGACTGTCAAAGAGCGAAGCGTTCTTTTTGTTCTTATCTCCTCGCCGGCGCGTGCGCTCAGGGTTGGCAGGGGAGCGCCACGCGGCCCACGAAGAGGAGGGCGTTGATGGTCGTCTCGCGAATGAGGAGCAGGAAGGGCCGGTCGGCCCGCAAGACCTCCACGTCCAACTTGATGGACCTCGCCGACGCCACCACGGCGGTCGACGCCGCGGCCTCGCTGCCGAGCTCGTTGACCTGCGAGCACGCAGGGGCGTCAGTGGACACGCCCCCTCAAAGCCACCAATAGAAGAGCGGTCGTGTAACGCACCTCCAGGAAGGCCTTGTGGAAGGCGTCGCTGATGGAAACGCCGCCGCCGTCCACGAGCCCTGAACGCAACGCAGCAGGCGCACGCTAGTCACGGTAAATATAATGGCCGTCGTCTTGATGAGATGCGAGTCTGAAAAGCAAGCTCCACCCACTCTTGCATACTGCTCTAATTTCTTGAGTAGATCGACACTCTTGAATGTCATCGACGGAGCCCGTTTGGACCAATCACAGAGCAACATTGTGTTTGGGGGCGGGATTTGTGGCTGTGACGAAAAGAACAAGTGCTGATGCCGTTGGATGGTGACATGAATACAATGAAGGATCTGTGTGTGTGTGTGTGTGTGTGTGTGTGTATATAATGAAATAATTATAACTAATTCAATCAAAGATTCCTCTGCCAAATCTATAATTGGGGTCGACGGAACGGCGCAATAAAAGAAAAAGGGAGTCTTCAAAGCAGCACATACCGTCTACTTAAAAAATTTAATAAATAGTGACGGCCACAAGCCACAGTTCTCCACAGACCAGTGGGCTGCTGCTCACCCTGCTTTAGTGGCGTAGAAGAAGAAAATGTAACAGCAGAAGAAGAGTGTCTTTCGAGTGAAAGCAAAACACGCTCACGGGAAACAAAGTCACGTCGCATCTTGTTTCACGACGTGTGCAAAATAAACACATAATGGAAGGTCAGATTAAAAACTCGATTTCTGTTCTTCAATTTCCAATTTTAAACAAGAATCGGTTCGTTCCCGTTGAATGGAGACAGCAACACTGCCCCCACGTGGACAGAGGAGGAACTGGCCTTAGACACGAGAATATCTTGAGGGCTTGTGCGTGTGTGAATGTCTCCAAACAACGTGAGGTTTGTCTCCAAAATAAATGCGCGTGCGTGACCATCCACAAACGCACTTTTGACAACTCGCAGGCAAAAGTCATGTAAAATGCACACACAAAACTAAACGTGAAAATCACGGGAATGTTTGTGGATCTGAAAAACACTTGTGAAAATCACACATTTATTTTGTGTGAATATTTTTTTGACAAATCTCTCCCCATAAAATGAAACAAAATCTGCAAAATGATTGCAGATTGAGTGTAGACGGCGACGCGGCGTCCTCACCTGGCAGGCTGGCGTTTTGAGGGCTGAAGATGTCGCGCAGTCCGAGCGCATTGAGCGCCCCCTTGAGGCGGACGCCGTCCTCCAGGCGAAATCGCGGAAGGTGCACGGACACGCGTGTCTCCGCCAACTGGTTTAGCCACCCGCTCAGCGTGGGAAGGTCCAGCACCGCCTCTACCTGCAACCGCACACACCAGGAGGCTTGGCTAAACGCCGGCACCGCCCACGCCGTCTCGTGCCGTGAGTGCGCGCGGGTACCTGCGCCAGCGTGCGGCCTTTGTCCGGCAGCAGCAGCGTCAGGCCGATGTCGCGGCCACGGTATTCCATCTCCAACAGCTGGAGGTGCTGATCCGGCAAGCGGGCGTAGCGGAAGGTGTTCTCCTGGAACATCATCTGCACCGAGCAGCGGCGCCGCTCGTCCACGTGGAAGGGGGCCACGTACGCGTCCTCCTTGTGGAACTGGTGCAGCCACCGACCCTGAGGGGGCGTCGCCGGCACATTAGCCCAAATGCGGGCTGACCTGTTACTTCCTGCCGGTCAACTTGACATGTGGCGGCGGCGGGCAGGCTCTGTTTGGAATCACCACCGGCGTTTTTTCTCGCCCCCTTTGATGAATGTGACCGAAGGCTGCACGATTCATCGAAATGGAATCGTGCTTTGAATTTGCACAATGTTCAAAACATCTCAATGGAAGGGAAGAAGAATTCGCAACGAAAACATCCTGACGTGACGTTTGCACTTGAAGCGGTTTTGCGGCGCCCCCGTGGGAGTTTAACACCAAACACACAAAATGAATTGCAGTTACTCACCGTCCATCTTGAAATGCAACACACGTCTTGTTTTAGAAATATTGCTAAAGCTAATGCTAGCAGTCAATGTAAAATTCCATTGGCAGGCTAAACTTGCTTGAAAAATGCTAAAATGGCGTTGCTACGGTTGTTCGGACCTGTCTTGCTTACCGCCTGATTTTTTCATTTTTTGCCTTTCGTGCAGCTGTGACGAACGTATGAAAATGACTTTTCTGAATGACGGAAACCGGTTTGTAAGCGGGAAGGATACATTGTTGTGGTTTTGGTGAGGCATCATCCTAAAATCCGTCTTGAGTTTTTCCAGTTTTGCGCATTTTCTCTTCAAAACAATGAAAACGGTTATCTTGTGGTTTGCAAACATGCGCTTTGACTTTGCAAAACGACATTTTGCAGATTTTCTGGCTGATGTGATCATCATTCGTTTCTGCTTGTGCATTTTGGGAGAATGAAAACTTTGATGTCGTAATCCGATTCACGGATGAATGCAAACAACTGGTGGACAAATGAATCGGTCACGAACTACAAGCGAAAGGCAAAGTGAAGCGTTCGCACGACTCGCTACCTTGAAGTAGATGTTGTTGACCAGCACCAGGACGGCGTCGGCGTTGATGGCGCCTGCCGGCAGCGCGTCCCGGATGTTGTTTTCCGTCTTGTTGGCCACCCAAGCATTGATGGCGCCGCGGGACGCTTCCGGCTCGCCCTGATCAGGCACAGACGTCAATCGGCGTCGGGCAGGACAAAGTGCGGAGCGCAACCGGACCGACCCGAAAGTCCAGTGCCATCATCTCGGCGCCGTAGACGCGGCGGCTGATGTTCTGGAAGGTGGCGTCGAAGCGCAGGGATCGGTCCCCGAACAGGCGATTGGCCAGCGCCAGCTTGGTGCCGGCGTCCTTCCTTCTGTGCAAGCGGCACAGCAGCTTGGCGAAGTAAAAGTGGACTTGATTGGACGTCTTCTCCGAGACGGAATCCAACCCAAACACCTGTCGGCACACGCGCACCCGCGGGCCTCAATCAAACGTTACGCTGACTGCTGTCAGGCGGCGTCCGCTCGCTCACTCGCTCGCTACCTTAACGATTTCCTCCAGCGTACGTCCGCAGGCGCCCACTTTGGTCATGGAAAAGGCGGCGGACACGCTGAGGGGGGACAAGAACAGGTTGGCGTCGGCGGGCCGACTCAGCGCCACTTGCCGGTACAGCGACAGCGCGAAGCGAGCGTTGGCGGCGGACAGCTCCCACAAGCGTGGGTCGGTCGCCCTCGGGACCGGGCCCTCCCTGGGGGGGGCGCGGCCCTCCTCGGGGGGGGCGCGGCCTTCCTCGGGGGCCCGGTAGACGCAGCGAGGCTCCGGGGCCACGTCCTTGGCTTTGATGCTGCACGGGTCCTCGGGGGCGGAGCCCAACGGCAGAGTCAAGACGCTTAGGAGAAAGAGCCAATCAGAAGAGCCCATCCTGCGGACGGCCAATCAGACGTCAACCATTTAAAAATAAAGAAATTTAAAAAAGTGTCGCTCCTCAAGACCAACACGAATAATAATGACAATTGAACACTAGTAAAAATACATTTTCAAAAGGGAGCCATCGATGACATCAACCTCGATCCTTAGACATCCATCCATCCATTTTCTTAACTGCTTATTACTTAAAAGGGTGTCTGAATCGTATCCCAGCTGGCTTGGGGCAGTAGGCGGAGTCCACCCTGAAGTGGTTGCCAGCCAATCGCAGGGCACACACACACAAACAACAACCTTCCTCATGATCATTCCATGCATCTTAAAGGAGAAGTCAACACTTCATCAACTTTTTGGGCGACTTATAAACTGTCTAAAATGCTGTCTAAAATGTCCTGGTCATTACTTTGACATTTTAGTGCATGTTTGTTTCAAGCTTGAATTTGGGGCAAAAAGCGCATGTTTGGCGCCATCTTCAGGTATTTTGTGGACATTTGGTGGTCATTTTTATTATTTTTTTCTTTTGTTTTTGGACATTTCTTAGCTATCTTTCGAACGTTTTCTTTCCTGCCTTTTATTAAAATGTAATTCCCTGACATTTCTGGGCAATTTCATGGACATTTTAATGGTCTTCTACTGCTTGTCCGCTTCCTTTTTGGACATTTAAAAAATATTTTTTATCTACCTTTCATCTTTAACTTTTTCTGACAACTTGAAAATTCGGACATAGAAATTATTTTGAATATTTAATTATTTATTTTTTAAAGTCTTTATCGTTAATTCGTTTAAATAATTAAATAACATTGTATCTAAAAAAAAAATACAGATAAATATGTAAAATAAAAATCTGAGGGACCCCAGAGCCAGAGTTTGCAGACTCCTAGGTTAGAGTACACACACACACACACAATTAAATTAGGGTGACCATATAAAGAGGACCCTTGCCCCGGCCTTGAAATTGTGGGATCAGTCGCAGTTACGCAGTGTACTTCATCTCCTATTAGTCACGTAATGCCAAATGGACACTTTCATGAATTTATAAAACGCCCGAATAGGACGTAAGAAAATGGTCCGTCTTCCCAAAAGAGGACACGTTTGGTCACGTAACCCTAACCACGTAGACGTGTAAGGCGACACATACCGTCATCTAAAGCCAAACAAGTTCAAAAATGATTCTTCTAATGACTATCACAAAGTATACAAAAGATTTGAACGACCCTTTTTAAGACCTGAATTTTAAAAGTTGAGGAACGCGTTCAAAGGGAAGATCTCGTTGACATTTTTTAGTTTATACCAGCACAAAAGTTTGATTTCTTACCTGAGCAGATGATGTCCGTGTGCACACGTGCCTTTTTTGTGTTTGTGTGTGTGCGTGTAGAGCAGGTCAGTGACCTGCGCTGTCCAAACATCACTTTGACGACCTTTGAACCCTTGCCAGTACTTCCTGTGATTTTGTGTGTGAGTTTGAACTTGATTGCAATGAATGTAAGAAACATGGCAGTAGTAAAGTTTGTGTTTGCATCTATCAAAACAACTTCCTGTAAAACTTTGGTGCAGTACAGAGTGCAACACTGCCATTTCTACTCTGACCTCAAAAAGGAAGGAGGGAAGGAAGCTTATTAGTTGGTTAGGGTTAGGGTTAGGGTTAGGGTTAGGGTTAGGGTTAGAGTTAGGGGTTAGGGTTAGGGTTAGGGTTAGGGTTAGGGGTTAGGGGTTAGGGTTAGGGTTAGGGTTAGGGGTTAGGGGTTAGGTTAGGGTTAGGGTTAGGGTTAGGGTTAGGGTTTAGGGTTAGGGTTAGGGTTAGGGTTAGGTTAGGGTTAGGGTTAGGGTTAGGGTTAGGGTTAGGGGTTAGGGTTAGGGTTAGGGTTAGGGTTAGGGTTAGAGGGTTAGGGTTAGGGTTAGGATTAAAAACAGGATTCCTCCTTCCGCCGAAGCGGGAGGAGGGAGGTGCACTGTCCATCCCCCAGCGCTCTCGCCCTCCCTGGTGCCAGCGTGGTCGACCGCCACCCCCCTGTTGCCCATGTTGCTCCCCAAACTGTTGGCGACGTCTGCGGTGCTGGACAAGGGTCCAATCATCACCATTATACATAATTGTTTTGTTTTTTGTTTTTTTGTATTTATTATTATTTAATATATTTTTTTATTATTAATTATTTATTTATTATTTATATATTTTTTTGTTTTTAAATGTATCTATTCTAAAAATAAAAGAAAGAAACAAAAGAGGTTTGAAAAAAGGAAAAGAAAATTGAAAATGAAAAGAAGTGTCAAAAAAAACCTAGTGCCCGTCGCGACGTTTCGACCTTGAGAGGTCTTCCTCAGGCGTGGGCACAAAAAAGAAAAGAAAAGGCCAATATATATAAAAAAAGAAAAAGAATTACTAATATAAATCAAGTGGCTGTTTTAGACTGTGAGGAGCTGTTGTCCTTCTGAGAGTCAGGATAGGGTTAGGGTTAGGGTTAGGGTTAGGGTTAGGGGTTAGGGTTAGGGTTAGGGGTTAGGGTTAGGGTTAGGGTTTAGGGTTAGGGTTAGGGTTAGGGTTAGGGGTTAGGGTTAGGGTTAGGGTTAGGGTTAGGGTTAGGGTAGGGTTGGGGTTGGGGTTAGGGTTAGGGTTAGGGTTAGGGTTTAGGGTTAGGGTTTAGGGTTAGGGTTAGAGGGTTAGGGTTAGGGTTAGGGTTAGGGTTAGGGTTAGGGTAGGGTTAGGGTTAGGGTTTAGGGTTTAGGGTTAGGGTTAGGGTTAGGGTTAGGGTTAGGGTTAGAGGGTTAGGGTTAGGGTTAGGGTTAGGGGTTAGGGTTAGGGGTTAGGGTTAGGGTTAGGGGTTAGGGTTAGGGTTAGGGTTAGGGTTAGGGTTAGGGGTTAGGTTAGGGGACTGAGACGCCCAAACGAAGGCGTAAGTGCACGGTCCTACGACACCCCACCAACACACTGAGGCTCCTCCTCCTAATGTCCATCATTCATTCCTTCTTTCAGGTTAGCTTACTTTCCTTTCTTGCATGATCTTTCTTCTTTCCTTACTTGGTGTGTTCTCTCGTCCATCTTGACTTCCATTCTTTCCTTGCTTGGTGTTTTATCATGCATGCGTGCATTGCTTATCT